>NW_006399891.1:6776416-6786310 GCF_000299155.1 Elephantulus edwardii | reverse complement strand
AAATTATTAAAATAAAATCTAAAAAAATTAAAAAACAAAAACAGTGACAAAAAGAAGTCCTATAAACAACTGATCTGCACATTTCCTGTTTCGTTCTATCCTCACAATCTCTGACACACTCAAGTCCATTGACATGACAGTCATCATGTCAACCCACTTGGTTGAGGGTCTTCCTCTCTTTTGCTACCCCTTCACCTTCCCAAGTATGGTATTCCTCTCCAAGAAATAACTTCTCCTAGGAATATACCAAAAGTATGTGATAAGAAGTTTCATCAACTTTGCCTCCAAGAAGTACGCTTGCTGCACCTTCTCAAAGATATATCTGTTTGTTCTTTTGGCAGTTGATGGAATATCCAGCACTTTTCTCCAACAACACACCTCAAAGATATCAATTCTTTTTCTGTCATCCTCAGCCATTGTCCAACTCACATTGCAAGTGATAAAAAGGACTATTGACTAAATCAGGTGCACCATAGTCTTCAAAGTTACATCATTACTCCTTAATAACTTGGAAAGGTCCCTGACTGCATCTTTTCCTGATGAAATGTATCTCTTGATATCCTGACTGTTGCTACCAAGAGTGTAGATGTGGATCCAAGTAAAATGAAGTCATTGACAGTCTCAGTCCATTATGATGTTGCCTATTGGTCCAATGGTGAGGATTTTTTCCTTGAGATGCTACATTACTATATAAGCAGAAGAAAACTCAAACATTAATACATAGACTTTTAAAGAAATTCTCGGTTTTATCTTCACTCTACCTTTTTATCTCAGGCCAAAAAAGTGGATTCTCAATTTTTCTCTCCATCTTAGTATCAAAAACAATTAATCTGTATAACTGTATTCTCAAGCCCATAGTTTACAAAATTCCATCCTTCTGAGTCTGGAACTATTGAAATAAATCCCACTCCTGACACCAACTGTAAAAGGTGTCTTTGCAACATGGAGAAGGCCAAGTCTGACCTCTACTAACTTCAACAACATACATAGTATAAAATGGATCCCCATAAGGTCAGACACGACCCTTCACTCTACTGCACCTACTTCTACTAATTACTAGATCCAAAATTTTTTGCAAATGACCATACAATGACTTTACAAGACCTCTTCTTACTCACAATTGTGAGGTTTATTGGAGAAACAGGGGGTGGAGAGGCAAAGGATATGACAGAGAAAGTCCAGGTTCAATAAATAGCAGCCCTAAGCCAGCTGTTCTTTCAGTTGTCCAGCAATTAAAACCTCTGAATTTGTCTCCGTCTCAAGGGCTCTGGCAGGAAATGTACAAGTGTTGGCCACAGATTTCCCCCTAAAGAGAGTTTGTCCTTAGGTATGGGCCTAGGCCAAGCTTAATTCCCCACATCAGTGGATATTCTACATGAGAATGCCTAAAACAATCTTTAATCCTTTATTCTTAGTGAAGTTTAGAGTGTTAGATTGGTGGATGTGTGGCAGGGGAAACTGGGGTAGGGAGAGGGGAAAAGTTAGTAATATATGGAAAATCTATGACTGCTCTCACCAGGAAACTACATGAGCTCACCAACAGTTTTACATACAGTTGAAGAGGGTTCAGGGACCACACAGGTACTGGTAGGAAACAGCTTTAATCTTCTCATTATGGCAGTGATCTCTGTAAAGAGATTTCCAAGGACTGTTTTTGCAACCACAACTCTATTTCTGAAAGATTCTTTAACTGCTATCTATAGTAGTAACTGCATCCTGATGTCCCAGTCCTTCCTCATTACCCCCAGGCTACAGAAAATCATCCACCACAGTGATGGGGTAAGAGTGTGTGCACTTCTTATGCTTCTATCAAGAAAAACCTTGACTCTTAAAAACATCAGCATATTAAAACAACTATGAGAGATCATCTCATCCCAGTCAGAATAGCAAAATTTAACAGAACAGCAAGCAACAAAAGCTGGTGAGGTTGTGGAGAAATTGGAACCCTTATTCGCTGATGGTGGGAGTGTGAAATGGTGCAACCACTGTGGAAGGTGGTATGGTGCTTTCTCAAAAAGTTGCAAATAGAGATACCATTTGACCCAGCAATTCCACTACTGGGAATATACCCCAAAGAGACCATAGCTGACTTCCGAGCAGATATATGCACACCCATGTTTATTGCGGCTTTGTTCACAATAGCAAGGAGTTGGAAACAATCTAAGTGTCTATCAACAAACGAATGGATAGAGAAGCTGTGGTATATTCACACAATGGAACACTATGCTGCAATGAAAAACAAAGAACTCATGCAATATTATTCAAAATGGGAGACCCTGGAGGACATTATGTTGAGTGAAATATCTCAGTCACAACAGGACAAATACTGCATGGTGCCACTGTTGTAAAACAGGACTGGTCTCGGGGGGAGACTGAGAAAGATGGGTTCAGTAATGCATACTGCACTGAAACAGATAAGGGAGAAAACTGTTTAAAAGGGATATGTGATTAGGTATTTTTGTCATGACAGGAGCTGAGAATGAAGGTTGCATAGTGGAGTGGACCTCTGGGAGGGTTTGTAAAACAATGAAAGAATTTTTCTTTTACTTTTCCAAGAGGGTAGGTACGAGGGTGGAGGGTTGGGAAGGGAGAAAAGTGCAACAATGAATGAATGGAAAACCAAAGTCTCTGTAAATTTTCATTGAAATTAATAATAAATTTTTTAAAAAGACCAAACAAAAAATCAGCATAATAATTCTCTTTTTCCTACCACATACACACAGTATTTTCAAAATACAAAATATTATAAAAACATAATAAACTATGTAACAAATAATATTGTTGTTGTTATCTGCCTGTCATTAACAATCCACTCTACTAAGATTAATATCAGATGAGTTACCAAAAGGCAGAGGTAAAAAATGTCCCAAACATTTAACACTCTATTATTTCCAACATTAATTGTTCCTCTTATGTTCTAAAAAGCTGTCTCTCATCTCCCTTTCAGTGGTTCACTGAGAGGTCTCAGAGAAACTCAAAACCTGTGAGGGAAATAGCTCATATATGACTGTGGTTGATGTAGGCCAATGTTGCAGAGAGTGTTGAATGTTGGCCTAGGATCCCACAGACTGTCAGTTGCTGTGCAGCTGATGGCCCAGGAGAACAAACTTCTCAAGAAAGCAAGCATTGAGCTTCTATGAGTTTAGATAGGCTGAGTAAGACTCATATCCCCCCCTAATTCTATCTCCTCAATACAATAAAAACTTCATCACAAAATGAGAGGTATGGCTGGAACAGCCACATTAATTCTTTGTATCACAGTGTTGTTGAGTCTGTATCAATTCATAGATGATCCTCCAATTGAATTTTCAAAGACTATAAATCACAGGAGGAGATTGTCCATCTTTGTTCAGTGATAACAAATAATAAATGATGGAAAATGGTATGATAAAATAATAAAACCACTGTAGATTGTTAAGATTGTTATGCAGTCTCCTTTTCCTTAGGTTAAATCCTGCAACTTATATATAGTCATTGTTTTTCATTAAAATACTTTTCTAAAAATACTTTTTCAATTAAAATACATAAAATTACTTGAAGGCCTTTTTACAATAGTTGTTCCAATCATCGGCTGACTATACACTTGAGTTCCCTACAATTTTGAAATCGTTGTTTCTCTATGTGAAAAGAAATTTTTAGTATTTCTTTTATAGTAATTTGTAAACAGTAAAAATAAGGCAACTGAGACTGGCACTATGCTAAAAGCTGAACATAATATCTTTCTGAGAGAGTCTAGTTGTTTCCACTCTAAAACCGTGAAATTAAGAGGTTCAGAGAGGTAAAGACGACGACGCCAAGTCATACAGATGGCCTGTGTTAGTGGCAAGGCCAGACTTGTCTTTAATTTGCAACATCTGTCTTGTAAGTTGTTGATACAGGTGTGCTTATCCTCACAGCACAAGCTCCAGGAAGGGGGGGAAGATGGGGAACATTATTTGCTTAATGTCTCAGTGCTATTAATTCAATTGGATAGGCTTTCTATTTTGGAAATTACATTGAAACCTTTGTATTTCTATCCTAAAGTCCTTGGGAAAGTCATAGACTTACCAAGAACCTTGTAAAAACCCATATAACTTTCCCACAAAGGAATATGCATACATAGAGATTTATACACCATAATTCCATCTCACATACTTTGTGCATGTGGCCAGGAGAGACGGATCCTTGGAGAAGGACATCATATTTGGAAGGGTGGAGGGACAGTGCAGAAGAGGAAGACACCAGATGAAATGGATTGATATAGTAAATAAGGCAATGGGAGTAGGTGTGTTGGAGTCAATGAAACGGCTCAGGACAGGGCAGGCTTCAGGGCTGCTGTACAAAGCGTTACTATGAGTCACAGGTGACTTGATGGCACATAACAACAACAAACAATTTCAGGAGAAGTCCCAGGTCTAATGACCCTTAAATTTCATAATAGGTCTGAATCAATGGACCTGACTCCAAAACTCCCATACCAGACTTTTGGATTACATTTTCTCCACCACAGTTGCCATGGAGTGGCTACGTGTAATGATCATACCACTCATAGCTTGTCTCATTTTCTCTCATAGCTTTCATGGAATCTAAGGAATCAAACAGCAACCATTTCAGCCATGGTGGACCAGTTTCAGTGGAGCTTCTAGAATTTACTGTCCACTTCTGTCAATAAAACTGTAAGAATAACAGCAGACCATTGTCTGGCATAGTGCTGGAAGATGAACCCTTCAAGTTGGAAGGCACTCAAAATGCTATTGAAGAAGAGCAGTCTGCTCAAAGTAGATCCTATTTTTATTTGGTATTTATGAAACATCAGTTCTCACGAGTCTGTGTGAGGCACGGGGTGACCTGAGGCTTACTTAATGTCCTGTTGTTAAAATGTGGCCTCTTTCTTTTTCTTCCTCCCCCGATTCTCCTCTTCCTCCTCTCTTTCCCTTCTTCATGACTATAAACACAGCAGTGAGTAGCCTTGAACAAAAGTGGTTCTTTCTCTTCATATTTAAAAAACAAATTATTCTCTTAGAACAGGCTCTCAGAACTAGAATTGGAAGTGAATTGGAAAAAATACAAGTTACCAAATTAATTTCTTCATCCAGGACTGCCTTCCTCACACGACTTGCTCCTCAGCCCTCACACTTGCCAGCTGCACTCAGGTTCACCCCAGCTCCAGCTCACAGAAACTCTTCCTTCTAGATCTTAACTTCTCCCTCCCAAGTCGTCAGCCCTGGCACCTCCCTCCCTTTCCCCAGCCTTTCTCTGTCTATTGTGCAGTACAAAGTTTTGGGAATGGTTAGAAGTAGACAACTGTGGATCTTTTAGATTCATGTGGGCCCTGGCTAAAGTCCTTAGTCTTTATAATCCATCCTTGAGTTGTGTTAAGAACACAGGTGAAAAGGAGGGTCCTAGCTACTCTGTGTCACCTCCCACTTCCCAAACTGAAAACTGCAGTACAGTCTGGGAGCTGTCACGTGCAAGTTCTTTGCAGAGAGGTGACATTGAGTGTGGAGACTTGAGATGAGTTTAAACTCTTTAACTGGATGGGTGGGTGGGGGAGTGGGTTTTTCAGGTTTCACTAAAGGCATATCTTTTCCCTTTTTTACAACCATCTTTGCTAGTTACCACAGTAACACACACAAGAGCTATTAGGAGTCTCTTATCTCATCTCATTTCTCCTTTTCTCTCTCTTACTCCTTCTATCTCTCCCTGTGTGTGTCTCTCTCGGTTAGAGTATGGCCCCAAGTCCTTTGTTCATGCTGTTCCTATGGCTCATCACTCATTGCTGTGAAGTTTGAATTGGCTCCTAGCAGCAGGGGTTCTGAGGCTATAGATTGTATGGGAAGAGATTGCTCATCTTTCGCCCATGGAGCAACTGGTGGATTCAGACCACGAGAGAGGTGTCCCTTTTGAATTAGCAACACAGCTCCCTAAAGATTACACCACCATAACTCCCTATGGCCATAAAGACTCTCTCTTTCCTCCCCTCTTCCCTGAGTCTCAAGACAGACTCAGTCTCTTCTTCCCTTTCTCCTTCCCATTCCTGACTAGAATGGCTTGTCCTTTTGCATCCCAGCTCTCCCCGGGCCAAGCAGTGGCATCTCTAATACACCCTGTAAGATCATTGAAGACAGAGTCACCTTGGGCTGCCCTGTGTCCTTGTGTCTAGCCCAGGCTGCACACAAAATGGGCCCAGTCAGCTTCTGGTAATAATAAGGGACAGCCATGCTGGTGGCGTACTAACATGCAGCCATTCCTGTCCCAGAAGTCACACAGAAAGTCTCATATTTTAAGTGTTGGAGCTTTTTAACAACCATCTTTCCTAGTGAGCTAGTTTCCACCGACCTTAGGGTCATGCAAGGCATGGAAACCAACAATATTCATTTCTCTGAAGAGGAAACCAGACCCTGAAAATGAGCCAGACCCCAGAGGACTGTGCCCTTGCACCCTCACATATCCCATGCCACTTGCTTCTGCTTCCACGTAAACAGCAACCTGCAAAGATGCACTGTTGACAACAGCTGACACTAGGACAGAGTTTCTCCCTGCACTCGTTTGTGTGTGCAGTCTTGACCCAGCCTGACTCCCCTGTCTCTTCATCCGAGGGACACAAGTTGGAGTAGATTGGCTTAAAGAAGCGGTTGAAGTAGAAGGAAGAGTAAATAATCTTCCACAAGGAGTTGCCAAGCCAGGTGGCCAAAAGGCTCCAATTCCATAGATAGCTGCAGGTCCACAGGAGGATCACCCAGAGGCAGGCACACCCAATGGGGTACCTGAAGCAGGTGGTCTTGAGTCTCACCTGCTGCTTGGCAGTGGCAAGTTCTGCAAATGTAAACTACAGCATGGCTGAAGTGGCAAGAGGCCAGGGCAGGGGCCTCCCACTGTCCTGATTTCTCCTCATGACCACATGAGACAGAGCACAGCTGCCTCAGGGAGTTTTCTAGGTGGTAACCTTTCCTGAGCACAGGTTCAGAGTTTTCTCCCAGAGAGCCACCAACCTCTCCGCAAGTAGTCGTGTACTTCATGGCTGCATCAGGGATCCTTAGAGCTCAGGCTGCCAGATTAAATTCAGAACACTGTAGTGAATTTTAATTTCATATAAACAACAAATCAACTTTAGTATATGCAGATGCCACACAATATTTGAGATATATTCATATTAAAGACATTTTCTTGTTTTCCTCAAATTAAAATTTAGTAGAACATTTAAGTATTTTTATTTGGTACATCTGACCACACTACCTATCACACCCTTCTAGTGCCCGTGACGCCTCTACTTTACAGAGGTGATTTGTCCCACAGCACGCAGGCTCCAGGTGGATAAGACTCAGCATACTCCAGATGCCTGTGTAAACTCACCTCACGCTTCTCCCAGAGCGAGATAAGTAACTTCTGACTGTTAGCTCTGTTCCATGACTCCAGTCAGGAGATCCAAGAACTTCCATGGGGTTTGGTCAAGATTCTCTTCCTTAGCTGCCCTCCAGGGATCTCTAGTGGCCTAGTGGTTAAGGAATTGTGCCGCCAACCTTAAGGTTCTTGTTATTAGTAGTAGTTGTAGTTGACCAGATGGTTATTGCTGTTGTTGAGTAGTTAGTAGTTGACCATACGGTCAAGTGACCCTGTGCACAACTCTGAACCCTGCCCTATCCTGCACCCTCCTCACCACCTGTGATATGCTCGAGCCCACTGGTGCAGTCAGTGTGTCAATCCATTTTGTGGAGGGTCATCCTCTCTTTCCCTGACCTTATAGCTTTCCCAGCATAATGTCTTTTCTAAAGAATAGCCCTTTCTGACAACATGCCCAAAGGATGTAAAATGAAATTCCACCATTCTTACGTTTAAGGAGCATCCCTTTTCCCTTCTTCCAAAATGGATTTGTTTATTCTTTTGGCAGTCCTTCAGAATGCAGACACTGTTCTTCTGTCATCCTTACTCATTGTCTAACTTTCCGTAGCATAGGAGGCAACTGAAAAGTCCATGACTTGGATCAGGAGCACCTTAGTCTTTAAACTAACTTCATTGCTCTTTAGTACTGCAGAGAAGCTCTTGACAATAGATTTTCCCAGTACAACATGTTTTTTGATTTCTTTACTGCTGTTACTATGGATGTTGATTGTGGATCCAAATAAGATGATAACATTGACAGTATCAATCTTTTCTCCATCTATTATGGTATGTTAGAATGTTTGTTTTCTTGATGTTGAGATGTAATCCATACTGAAGGCTGTAGTATTTGATCTTCTGCAGCAAGTGTTTCAAGTCCTTTTTACTTTCAGCAAACAAGGTTGTGTCTTCTGCATAACACAGATTGTTGATGAATCTTCCTCCAATCCTGATACCACATTCTTATTCATCCAGGCCAGTGTCTGGAATTATTTGCTCAGCATACAGAATGAGTAGATGTGGAGGAAGGACACAACCCTAATGCACACCATTCTTGATTTTAAATCCCTTGTTCTGTTCTGTTCTGGCAACTTCTTGTTGGTCTCTGTATAAGTTCTGCATGTGAACAATTACATATTTTGGGATTCTCAATATTCTCAATGTTAGCCTTAATTTCTTATGATCTACTCAGTCAAATGTCTTTGCTTTGTCAATGAAACATAAATAAAAATCTCTCAGAGAATCCTGGGGGCCTAGTGGCAAGAAGCTGTGCCACAATTCTAAAGGTACATGGTTCAAATCTACCAGCTGCTCCACTGGAGAAGGAGGTGCAGATTGTGCTCCTTCTCCAGCAGAGCATCTGGTGGATTTGAACTGCATACCTCTGGGATTGCAGTTCAGACTCTTACCACTAGGCCACCAGAGCTCCCTTCTAGTGATATTTTTTTATAAGCTTCATCAAGATTTTACTTGCATGTGATATTTAGATATTGTTTGACAATTTACACATGATGTTGGATAACATTTTTTTGGAATAGGAGCAAATGTAGATCTTTTCCAATAAGTTGGCCAGGTAATTTTCTTCCAAATTTCTTAGCATAGACTAATGAGCATGTCCAGGGCTGCATCTGTTTATTGAAAAAAGCCAGTTGATATTCTGTCAATTCCTGAGGCTTTATTTTTACCAATGCCTTCTAGTGCAACTTAAACTCCTTTCGTTACCATTTATATTTGGGATTGCAGTGCAGCTTCTTGTCACTAGGCCACCAGAGCTCCCTCATTACCATTTATTTTTCATTGTATGCTACTTCCTTAAATGGTCAACAAATTCTTTTTGATACGATGACTGTGTATTCCTTCCATCATATTTTATTGTTTCCTGTATCTTTCAATATCTTACCCAAAGAATCCTTCAGGACTACAACTTGAGAGTTGTCTTTCAGTTCTTTTAACGTGAGAAATACCAAGCAGGTTCTGCCCTTTGGATTTTCTAACTCCAGTTCTTTACTTATTTTTTTGCAGTACTTTGCTTTGTCTTTCCAAGTTGCCTTTTGAAATCTTCTGTTCATCTCTTTTACTTTCACATTTCTTTCCTTTGTTTTGATCTCTATACTACTAGTACAATTTTCAGAGATTCTTCCAACATCCATTTTTGTTTTTTCTTTCTCTCCTGTCTTTGTAATGACCTTTTGCTTTCTTCATGGCTGATATCCATGATGTCATTCCACCAGTCATTTGTGTTCAATGTATCAAATCTGTTTTGGGGTTGGCTTTACATTCATGTGGAATAGACCCAAGGTATGGTTCCTGTGGACTAGTTTTCATTGATAATTTATTCCACATCAGCCCCTGGCCTTGTTTTAAGCTCATATTGAGCTTCTCCATTGATTCTTTCCACTGATGTCATCAATCTGATTCCTGCGAAGTCCATCAAGTGAAGTCCATATGTATAGCCATTGTATATAGGTTTTTAAAAATTATTTAATTCATATATATTGTAAGTTATACTATTATATATGTGTGTATATGTGTATATAT
>NW_006399891.1:6773714-6775260 GCF_000299155.1 Elephantulus edwardii | reverse complement strand
TTCTGGTATTCTCTGCTTTCAGCCAAGATCCATCTAACATCAGCAACAATATCCCTAGTACCACGACCCCTTCTAAACCCAGCCTGGACTTATAATTAATTCCTATGGCTTGCTGAAACTGAGAAGGACTGGAAGCATTTGTTGCAGAAGGTCAAGGACTGTAGTCTTCAATATGGACTGAAGTTCAACATCAAGGAGACGATTCTCAGCACTGGGCCAATTGGCAGCACCATGATGGATGGAGAAGAGATTGAAGTTGTTAACAGTTACAACTGCTCAGATCCACAATCAACACTTTTGGCACCAGCAGTCAGGAAATTACAAGGCAAATTGCATTAGGTAAATCTGCTTTCAAGGACCTTTCCATAATACTGAGAAGCAACGATGTCAGTCTAGAGACTAAGGTGCACCTGTTCCAGTCCATGGTCTTAGAAATTACTTGTTATGCATCAGAGAGCTGTACAATGACTAAGGATGACAGAAGAGTTGATGCCTTTGAGTTGTGGTGCTGGAGAAGAGTCTTGAACATACTATGGACCACCAAGAAAACAAATAGGTCTGTCTTAGAGGGGGTGAAACCAAGTTTCTCCTTAGAAACTAGCTCCATCTCACATATTTTGGGCATGTGACCTGGAGGGACTGATCCTTGGAGAAGGACATCATGCTCAAAAGGGTGGAGGGACAGCGCAGGAGAGGGAGACCTTGGATGAGATGGATTGATATAGTAATTAGGGCAATGGGGATGTGTGTGTCGAAGTCATGGAGACTCACTCAGGACAGGACAGGCTTCAACAGAGTTGTTGTACTTAGGGTCACTATGAGTTGCAGGCAACTCGACAGCACATAACAACAACAACAGATGATATACTATGCTGGAAATGAAAAGTTGAGGAAAAACAGGGTTGCATTAATAGTTAAAAGGGCATTTCTAAATCCATCTTGAAATACATTGTAGCAACAGGATAATATCTATTTACATACAAGAAACACCTGTTAATACCACCATCATTCAAATATGTCCACCAAAAATCAGAGCCAAAGAAGAGGAAATTGATGATTTCTACCAACCTTTGTAGTCAAAAATCAATCAAAGATACAACCAGGATATGCTAATAATAATGGGTGACTGGAATGCAAAAGTTGAGAACAGAGAAGAAGGATCAATAGTCAAAAAACATGGGTTGGTGGCAGAAATGAGGCTATAGATAAAAGGATAGAATTTTGTACAGTTAATGATTTATTCATTGCAAATATCTTTTATAAGAAACATATATAGTGACTGTACACATGGACCTCTCCTGATGGTCTGCACAGGAATCAGATTGACTATCTCTGTGGAAAGAACCATTGGAAAAGATCATTATCAGCTGTGAAAACTAGGTCAGGTACTGAGTGTGGAAGAGATCATCAACTACTCATATGCAATTTCCAACTGAAGCTAAAAAAATCAAATCATATCCACAAGAACCAAAATTTGACTTTGAATCCATGCCACTTGAATTAAAGAAACCATCTCAAGAACAGGTTTGAGGCTTTGGACACTAAC
>NW_006399891.1:6734614-6772499 GCF_000299155.1 Elephantulus edwardii | reverse complement strand
TCTGCAGAATCTTGCTTGCATGTGATATTAATGATATTGTTTGATAATTTTCACACTCTGTGGGATCACCTTTCTTTGGAATGGGAACAAATGTAGATCTCTTCCAGTGAGTTGGCCAAGTGGTTGTTCTCCAGATTTCTTGGCACAACTTGGTGAGAACATCTAGGACAGCATCTGTTAGTTGAAATATGTCAATTGGTATACCATCAATTCCTGGGGCCTTATCTTAGCCAATTCTTTCAAAGCAGTGTGAACTTCTTCCTTCATCACCATAGGTTCTTGCTCATATGTTGTTTCTTTAAATTATTCTGTGTTTGCCAATTCCTTTTGGTATAATGACTCTATATACTCTTTCCATCTTCTTTTAATACTTGCAGGATCACTCAAGAGGTAGCTATAATATTAGAGGTAGAGCCCAGACTGGAAGTCACTCAAAATCTAAGAGAAACAGCTGCAAGCATCCTTTAACAATTGAAATTTAGAGTGCACAAAGGACTAGTCTAGGAAAGATGGGCATTGTAAAAAATGAATAAATGTATAAAGATTGACATTCTAAACATGTGAACTGAGATGGACCAGCACTTGACTACTTTGAATAGACAGTCATGATCTACTACGCTGGGAATTAAAAAAATTGAGGAAGAATGATGTTGTGTTGACAGCCAAAAAGACTATCAGGATTTATCCTGGAGTAAAATTCTGTGAGTGACAGTGTATTATCCATACGTGTACAAGGAAGACCTGTTAATACTGTTGTTATTCAAATATGTGACTTCACAGCCAAAATCAAAGATAAAGAAATTGAAGAATTTGACCAATTTTTGTGCAGTGAGAAATTAACCAAGCATACAATCATGATGCATTAAAAATAATTGGTGACTGGAATGCAAAAGTTGGAAACAAAGGAGAAGGAGTGACTTGGTGACAGAAATGAGGCTGAAGATCAAATGACAGAATTTTGTACATTCAATGATTTATTGATCACAAATACCTTTTTTTAAGAAACACAAATGGTGACTGCAAACATGGATCTCATCTGACGAACTGCACAGGAAACAGATTGACTATATCTGTGGAAGGAATTGCTGGAGAAGCACAAAATGTATTAAAACCAGGCAGGTGCTCACTGTGGAACAGATCATCAATTAGTCACATGCATGTTCAAGTGAAGGTTAAGGAAAATTAAAATAAGTCCACAAGAACAAAAATACAACCAGTCTATCTCCCCTAAATGTAAAAGTCACCTCAAGAACAGGTCTGAGGCATTGAATGCCAATGACTGAAGACCAGTTGTAGGATGTTGTAGGATGGCATCCAAGATACTGTCCATGAAGAGAGCCAAAGGTTATTACAAAGAGGAGAAAGAAAAGACTAAATGAATATCAAAAGAGACTCAAAATTTTATTAGAGCAACAAGAAGCCAAACAAAGAGAAGATATAAATGAAGTAAAATGGATGAACAGAAGATTTGAAAGGGCAGCTCGAGAAGACAAAGCAAAGAATTATAAAGGAATGTGCCAAGAACTGGAGTTGAAGAATAAAAAGTGAAGAACTTGCTCAGCATTTCTAAAGCTGAAAGAACTAAAGAACAAATTCAAGCCTCAAGTTGCAATACTGAGAGATGATATGGACAAAATCTTAAATGATCCAGGAAGCATCAAAGGAAGATGAAAGGAATATACAGAATCACTACACCAAAAACAATTGGTTGACATTGAAATATTTCAGGAAGCAGCATATGATAAAAAGCCAAGTGGGGAGCATTATGCTAAGTTAACTAACTCAGACCCAAAAGGACAAATACTGTCTGTATAAGACCATTATTGTAGAACATGTATGAGGCTCCAAGGCAGGGAGTGGGGAGTAATAGGGTAAGGATGGGCAACCAGGGAGGAGGGTGCTTAACTATAGGGTCACACAATTTGATGGGGGGAGGGAGCGGTAGAGGATAAGGAAAAGATCCAGCATGAAAAACAATGTATATGGATTTTGTAAGAAGACCAGTGTAAAACAGAAATTTTTTTTAAATAAAAAAAAAAAAACTAGCCTGTGCTCTGGTGGCCTACTGGCAAGAAGCTGCACTGCAATCCCAGAGATGCACATTTTTAATCCACCAGATGCTCTGCTGGAGAAGGAGGGACAATCTCCTCCTGCACCAGTCAGATCTGATTTGATGGTACGTACGCGCGCGTGCGCACGCGCGCGCGCGCGCACACACACACACACACACACACACACACACACGCCTTAAAAAAAAAGAGCCAATGGTAATGAAGAAAGAAGTTCAAGCTGTGTTGAAGTCATTGGCAAAAAATAAGGCCCCATGGATAAATGAGATATCAATGACATGTTTCAACTAATGAACGTAGCCCTGGACATGCCACTCATTAGTTTTTGTCCCGAAGTTTGGAAGGTAGCTGTCTTCCAATTGATTGGAAGAGATCCATATTTATTCCCAAATCCTAAAAAAGGTGATCTAACAGTCTAACAGAATGTGGAATTATCAAGCATTATCACTAATATCACCTGCAAACAAAATGCCAAAGATCCTCCAAAACCAGCTGGAACTATTACAATGACAGGTAACTGTCAGAATTTCAAGCTGAGTTTAGAAGGGCTTGTGACACCAGGGGTAACATTGCTGATCTCAGATGGATCTTGGCTAAAAGCAGAGAATACCAGAAGACTGTTTATTTGTGTTTTATTGACAATGAAAAAGCATTTGACTCTGTGGATCATAACAAGCCATGGTTAGCACTAAGGAGAATAAGAATCTCAGAACACATAATTATGCTTAATTATAAGTATGAAACTTATTCTTAGACCCAGAAGCTGTCGTCCAAACAAAGCAAGGAAATAATATATGGTTCAAACTCAAGAAAGTTGTGCCTCAGGGCTGTATCCTTTCTCCATACCTATTTAATGTGTGTTCTGATCTATTAATTCGAGAAGCTGGACTTTATGAAGAATATGGCATCAGGATCAGAGAAAGGCTCATCAATAACAAATGCGTCTGCATTATAAAAATGACACAATCTTGCTTGCTGAAAATTGAGAGGACTTGTAATACTTGCTGCAGAAGATCAAACTCTACAGTCTTCAATATGAATTGCATCTCAACATCAAGAAGACAAAAATTCTTTCCACTGAGCTGACAGGCAACATTGTGATAGATGGAGAAATGATTCAAATTGTCAATGATTGCATCTTACTTGGATCCACAGTCAACACTTTCAGTATCAGCAGTCAAGAAATCAGAAGATATTTTGTTGGAAAAATTGCCAGTTGAGGACATCTCTAAAGTATTAAGGAGCAGTGATGTCAGTCTGAAGAGTAAGGTGCACCTGATTCAGGTCTTTTCCATCACTAGCTCTCCATCTGGGAGCTGGACAATGAATAAGGATGACAGAATTGATGCCTTTGAGTTGTGGTGTTGGAGAAGAGTACTGAATATCCCAAGGTCTGCAAAAAGAACAAATAGATATGTGTTAGAGGACGTGCAGTCCTCCTAGAGGCAAGGATGGCAAAGCTTTATCTCATACTTTGGGCATGTTTACTCCTTGGAAAGGGACATTATGCTTGGAAAGGTGAAGGGTCTTCAAAAGAGAGGAAAACCCTCAATAAGATGGATTGACACAGTGACTGCATCCAATATGTTAGAAGTTATAAAATTGGCACAGGATAGGTCAGGGTTCGGATCTGTTGTTTCTAGTGTCACTATGAGATGTAGTCAACTCAACAGCACTTAACAAAACCAACACTCCTCAAAAAACTGTGTATGTACCTTTCGAGTCCCGGATTCCGACACAGCCACCATCGTGATGTTGGTGCCCAAGAAAAACCGTATTGCCATATATGAACTCCTTTTTAAGAAGAGGGTGATGGTGGCCAAAAGGGATGTCCACATGCCAAAGCATCCTCAACTGTCAGACAAAAAAGTGCCACATGTTCATGTTATGAAGGCCATGCAGTCTCAAGTCACAAAGCCATGTGAAGGGACAGTTCACCTGGAGACATTTCTCCAGCATCTTACCCATGAGGATATCCAATATGTGCATGATTACCTCCACCGGTCCCCTGAGATTTTGCCCACCACCTTATGCCACAGCCATCCTGACAGTGTCAGGCCACGACCTAAAGGTCTGGAAGGTGAATGACAAGATAGACTTGAGAGGAGGCTGACAGAGACACACATGGACAGAGTACAGGGCATCCTGGTGCCGACGTGGACATGGTCAGCTACCTCAGTAAAGTTGGAGGGAATTGTTGTGTGTTGAATAAACATGCAACCAGAAAGACTCAGGGCCAGGGGCGGGGGGAGAAGACTGTGTGGCACTGGGTGACTGTGGCTTTATTTAATGCTCTGTTATTAAAATGCGTCCTTTCTTTTCAGCTTCCCCTGATTCTCCTCCTTCTTTGTAATAATACTACAATGAATCTTTGAACTCAAAATATAATTTCCCTCATTTAAAAAATTGCCTCTTTTAGAACAGGTTCTCAGAATGGGAATTGCCAAGGCAAAATATGTGAGGTGTCAAATTCATTTCCTCATCTAAGGCTGCAATCCTCACCCATCCCAGCTCAACTTACATGGATTCTTCCTTCCTGCCTCCTAACTTCTTCCTCCCAGTCATCAGCCCCTGATCCCTCAATTCCTGTCTCCAGCCTTTCTCTGTTCACTGTTCAACACAAAGTTCTGGGAGTTGTAGCAGGTACACACTTGTGGATTTGTAGGTCCATGTGGGCCCGTGGGCCCTGGCAACATCCCCAAAGCTGTTGTAAGCTGGGCTGGAGTCTGTGTTAGAAGCATAGGTGAAAATGGGGGCCAGCTCCCAAATAGAACTGCTATGCAGTCTGGGATCTGCCAGGCATATGGCCACTGTGGAGAGGTGACATTCAGGGTGCAAACTTGAGATAAGTATAAATTTCTTAAAGGTGAGTGGTCTCCCAGGTTTCACTGATATTAGCATTTCCATTTTTTTAACAGCCTGCTTTCCTCCCCCCCCCCCAAGTTACCCGAGTAATACATTTAAGAGCTATTTAGGGCCACTTGTCCTTTTATTTAATTTCTATATTTTTCTCTCCAACTCTTTCTCTCTCTGTGTGTGGGTCTGTGTTTCTGTGTTTTTTTCTCTCTCTCTGTTAGGATATGCCACAGGACTTTAGTTCACGTTGTTCATTGTTGTCAAGTCAGAAATGACTTGTGCCTGATCCTTGAGGATGTTGGGAAGCTTTAAATTGCACAAAAGGAGATAACTTTTCTTTCTCTCACAGAGCTGCTGGTGAATTTGAACCTCCAGAGAGGTGTCCCCTTTGGGTTAATAGTACAACTCATTAAGGATTGTTGTTGTTGTGTGTGCTGTCGAATCAACTGTGACTCATAGAGCCCCTGTGAACAACAGCTGTGAACCCTACCCTATCCTAAACTTACCCCCATAACCCCAGTTACTGTGTCAGTCCATCTCATCCAGGTTCTTCCTGTCCTGCGCTGATCCTCCACCCTTTCAAACATGATGTTCTTCTCCAAGGATTGGTTCCCCCTGACAACATGCTCAAAGTATATGAGATGGAGTTTCAAAATCCTTGTTTCCAAGGAGGAACCTCCTTGCAACCAGAGGTTTCACCCTCTCCAGGACAGGCCTGCTAGTACTCATGACAGTCCATGGTATGCTCAGCACTCTTCTCCAGCACCACAACTCAAAGGCACCAATTCTTCTTCCATCACTTAATCATCAGCAGCTCTATGATGCATAGGAAATAACTGCAAAGATCATGTCCTGGGTTGGGTTCACCTTGATCTTTAGACTGACAGCATTACTCCTTAACACTCCAGAGAGGTCCCTGACAGCAGACTTCCCCAATGCAATTTGTCTTTTGATTTCCTGCCTGCTGGTCCCGAGAGTGTTGATTGTGGACCCACCCAAGCTGAAATTGTTGAAAATCTCAATTTCTTCTCCATCTATCATGATCCTGCCAATTGGCCTGGTATCTCAAAACTTTTTTTTCTTGATGTTAAGCTTCAATCCATATTGAGAACTACAGGTCTTGACCTTCTGTAGCAAACGCTTCAGGTTGTCCTCAGTTTTGGCATCACCATAACCTCCATTTTGGCTAGAAAGACTCCTTTTTTCTTTCTTCTCTTCTTTTCCTTGACCCTCAAGACTGGCTCAGAGTCCTCCCTTTCCTGCCTAATCTCCACTCAGAACCCCTTCTCTTTTTCCAATCTCATCATGCTGACCAGAGGCATCTCCCACAAACCCTGTAAGATCACAGAAGAAGGAGTCACCTTGTGCTACTCTGTGTCCAACCCAGGCTGCACTCCCAGTAGACCCAGTCAGCTCATGGAAACAACAAGGGACAGCCACACTGGTGGCCCAATAGCATGCGGCCACCCCTGTCCTGGAAGTCATGCCCAAAGCCACAGGCCAGCGGTATTCCTTTAAGTGCATGCTCCACAGAGCTTGAAGTCTGGCAGGGCATGGAGACAAAACATGGTCATTTCTCTGATGAGGAAACCAGACTGTAAATAAACTAGACTGCGGAGCACCATGACCTTGTAGCACTTTCCCATGCCCTGTGCCACCTGCTTTTGCTCCCAAGTAGGCAAAAAGCTGCAAAAGTGCACTGTTGGCACCAGAGCACTTGTAAGCAGGTGGCACTGGCAAAGAGCCTCCCTATACGTGTGTGTGTGTGTGTGTGTGTGTGTGTGTGTGTGTGTGTGCGCGCGCGTGCGCGCGCCTGCAACCTTGGCCCAGCTGGAACTCCCCTGGGAACAGCAGCTGTCTCTTCACTCCAGGGACATAAGTTGGAGCATGGCCAGGCTAGAGGAAGTGGTAGAAGTAGAAGGGGGAGAAAAAAGAACCTTCCCAAGGAGATGCTAACCTATGAGGTCAGCCAGTTCCAAGTCCATAAATAGCCACAGGTCCCACAGGAGGGTCACCAGGAGGCAGGCATGCACCATGGGGTGCCTGGAGCTGGTGCTCCTGGGTCTCACCTGCTGCTTGGCAGTGGCGAGTTCTGCAAAGGTAAGCTAGAGCGCAGCAGAGGTCGCAGGAGGCCAGGGCTGGGGCCTTCCACTGTCCAGATTTCTCCTCGTGATGACTTCATGAGACAGAGCACAGCTGCCTCAGGGAGTTTTCTAGGCTGTAACCTTTCTTGAACAGGTGGCCAGGCTTTTCTCCCATTTTGAATGGTTTGAATGGGTTCAGACCACCACCCTCTCGGTGAACAGCGACATGCTTAATTGCTGCTCCACCATGGATCCTTGCACAGCTCAGATGCTGTGCACATCTTTAAGTATGCTGTTCACATCTAGGCTGCTAGATGAAGCTCAGAATACCTCAGTGAATTTCAAATTCACAGGAACATTCTGAATTGCATATAAACAACAAATCATCTTTAGGATAAACATATATCACATAGTATCTGGGATATTGTTGTTGTTGTTGTTGTTGTTGTTGTTAAGTGCCGTCTATGAAGGACAGTTCTCAACACTTGGGTGCCTTTCATCCTCTCTCCAGATCTTGGATATTACAGTAAAAAAATGATTTCTTCTTTTCTGAAACTGTAACTTAACACCCACCCAGGATTTGTATTTTCTGTATCTGACAACCCTAACTACCATGTTTTTCTAGTGTCAGTGTCATGCGCACTTGACAGGGGGATTTGCCCCAGAGACCACGGCCCTGGGTGGATGAGACCCAGCAAACTCCAACCCTGGAGTCTGGCTCCTTGTTTAATTTCGTCTCAGATTCCATCCACAGGAAGTTAAGTGTCTACTATCCACTAGCTCCTTTCCAGGCCTCCATTCAAGAGGTGCAGGAAATTTCCTGGATTGTGGTTAACATTCTCCTCCTTATCCACTCTCCAGCCAGCTCTGGTGGCTGAGTGATTAAGGAGTTATGATGCTAAGCCCACGGGGCTTGTTGTTGGCCTCGAGGGGCCCGATGAAGAAGAGTTGTGAACCTTGCCCTTATCTTGACCATCTCCAACATGTCAGACATGATCAAGCCCATTCTTTTTTTAAAAAAAAATTATTTTATTTTATTATTGTGTGTGTGTGTGTGTGTGTGTGTGTACCGTCAAATCAGATCTGACTGTTACAGGAGGAGATTGTTCCTCCTTCTCCAGCAGAGCGTCTGGTGGATTTGAACCGTGCACCTCTGGTATTGCAGTACACCTCCTTGCCACTAGGCCACCAGAGCTCGCCCAAGCCCATTCTTATGGTCACTGTGTCAGTCCATCTTGTTGAGGTTCATCTGCTCTTTCTCTGACCCTTCATCTTTCCCAGCAAGGACTGGTCCTTTTTTTTTTTTCGGGGGGGTGGGGGACTGGTCCTTTTTAAAACATACTTAAAGTAAATGAGGTAAAATGTCACCATCCTTATTTCTAAGGAGCACCAAGCTTGCACTTTGTTCAATACAGAGTTTTGTGTTCTTTTGGGAGTCCTTGGCATGTCAATGCTCTTCTACAGTACCATATTTCAAAGTCATCCATTCTTCTTCTGTCATCCTTATTCATTTTCCAACTTTCAGATGTATACAGCAAGTAATGAAAAGATTGTGGCTTGCATCAGGAGCACTTTAGCCTTTAAGGTGACATCATTGCTCTTTAGCACTTTTGAGACGTCTGTGGCAACAGATTGTCTCAATGTAACATAACTTTTGATTTTTTATTTTTTCTTACTGCTGTTACCATGGGTGTTGATTGTGGATCCAAATAAGAGGAACTAATTGACAAGTTGTATGTTTTCTCTATCTATAATAATGTTGTCTAATGACCCAGTGGAGAGGATTTTTTTTTCCTGGATGGCGTGATGTAATCCATACTGAAAGCTGTAGTCTTTGATTTGCTGCCATATTTGTTTTTATTTTCTTATTTATTTTCTTTTCTCACTGTGTACTGTCAAATCAGATCCGACTGTCACAGGAGGAGATTGCCCCTGCTTCTGCAGCAGAGCATCTGGTGGATTTGAACCACACGCCTTCAGGATATCTTTGATCTTCTGAAGCAGGAGTTTCAAGTCATCCTCACTTTTAACAAGCAAGGCTGTGTCATCAACATCACACAGGTGGTTGAGAGTCTTCCTCCAACCCTGATTCCACATTCTTCTTCATAGAGCTCAGCTTCTCCAATGATAGCCCAGCATAAAAATTGGACAATTATGAAGAAGGATACAACCTTGATGTACACCTTCCCTGATTTTAAACCATGCCATGTTCCATTGTTTTGTTCTGTTTGTACAACTGCTTCTTGGTATAGATTTCTTGTATAGCATATATACATATATAGAACCTATACTTCTAGTATAGGTTTTTCATTAATGCAATTAAGTATTTTATAATTCCCATTCTTCTCAATGTTAGCCATAATTTGTTATGATCCACATCATCAAATGCTTTTGCATAGTCAATAAAACACAAATTAACTTCTAATCTGGTATTCTTTGCTTTCAGCCAAGATCCATGCGATGTTAGCATTTATATCTCTCATGCCATGACTTCTCTTGAATCCACCTTGAAGTTCTGGAAGTTTCCTGCAAATGCATTCTTCTGGACATTTTTAAATAATCTTCAGCAAGATTTTACTTCCATGTGATGTTAATGATATTGTTTGATCATGTCCACATTCTGTTAGATTGTCTTTATTAAAATGAGAACACATAGGGATCTCTTCCAGGCCATTAACCAGGTACTATCTTCCAAATTTTTTGGTATAAACTGATGAGAATATCTAGAACTGCATCTGTTTGTGGAAACATGTCAATTGATAGTCAAGTCCCAGGCTCTTTTATTTTTTTTTTTTTGTCAGTGCCTTCAGTGCAGCTTGAACTTCTCCTTTCATTAACATTGGTTTTTCTTTTTTCATTTTTATTTTATATTGGTTTGCTTCCAAAGTTCATATACATTGTGTTTCACAGTATCCTTCATTCATATTGTATTTCATATAATCATTCTCATTTATTATGCTTTATAAAATTATTCATCATTGAACTATGCCCACCATTACCCTGTCAAATTACTAGATCCCTTCCAGATCTTGCCCAGTTCCTTTATTCTCCCCTCCCTCCATCCACAAAATTGTAAGACTCTATTACTTCTCCCCCGCCCATCCTGACCCCTCTCCTCCCACCCTCGCCCCATTTGGATCTTCATCCACATTTTACTAGTTATCCTTCTATTGCTACAATAATGGTATTATGCAGTTTTTGTCCTTATGAGACTGAGTTAGTTACCATGGGCTCCTTTTCATTTGCAACTACCTGAAATTGTTCAGTGCCAGCTTCCTTCATCATTCAAGAATCTGTCGTCTCCATATACTCGGGAGATGAGTCTGTTGCTTCGCATTTTGCCTTGGTCACGGCTTACGAAGACATCAAAAAATGACTAAAGGGCTCAGAGAAAGAGAACTCTTTGTTAAAGAAAAGAATATGATTTTGGGAAGAAAAGCTTTTAGAAGGTCTATCGGATGAAGAAGTAGCCTCTTTGGGACTACAGCAAGTCAGTAAGGCCTATCACGCGTACGGAGAGGTCTGCATTGATAGGGATAATTTGAAAAGCCAATTGGATAAAATGAATAAAGACAACTCTGAATCTTTGAAAGTATTGAATGAACAGCTACAGCCTAAAGAAGTAGAGCTTCTGCAGCTAAGGACAGAGGTGGAGACTCAGCAGGTGATGAGGAATTTTAATCCACCTTCCTCAAGCTGGGAGATGGAGAAGTTGAGCTGTGACCTGAAGATCCATGCTTTGGAGCAAGAGCTGGAACAGATGAGGAAAGAATGTCACGACCTCAGGACAGAACTGCAGAGATCCAAGCAAATGAATCTCTCTGACGAAGATAATCTGAAGAGCAGATATCTCCAAGCATTCAGCATTTCAAGGTATAACATGCAGCATGCGTACTGGGAGCTGAGGAGGGAAATGTCGAATTTACATCTTGTGACCCAAGTCCAAGCTAAACTACTGAGGAAGCTGAAATCCCCAGCTGCAGTCAGGAAAGCCTGCGCCCGAGCGGGCACATTGACGACCTTGGGAGAGACAGCGCCAAACTGTACTTGACGAATTTTACTGCACCATACAAAAGACATGCCACCCTCTCACTAACTGGTAAAGCTCTGCCTCACACCATAGCGTCTCCCTTACCAGGACGTGCAAAGGCACTGTCAGAGAAAGAAGTCCTCCAGTCATGGAGAGACAACGAAAGATCCATCCCCAGCGATGGGACACACTTTGTGGAACACAACTCCTGTGGCCAAAATTCTCTGGAAGATAACTCTTGGGTGTTCCCGAGCCCTCCTAAGTCTGGCAAGATGGTGTTTGGAGAAACCAAAAGCAGAGTGCTCCCTTTACGTAACCTGCTGCCACTGCATTATTTGGATCAATACAATCAGAACTGCCTTTCTAAGAATTAGAAGAGATTTGTGATTGGGCTACAAGGATGCTGTGTTTCCTTCAGTGACCACTCAAGGAATTATCTGAAAGTAGATTTTTATTACAATTTTGCAATTTTTTGGTATATACACATTTGCATATATTTTCCCATAATTATATAGTTGATTTTGTAGTATGGAAGAAGTGCCCAGGCTGACAAGAATCCGTTACATGCTACTAATAAATCCCTGAAGGTGTTTGAGAAGGACTGCTTTTTCCCTTTGAGCACAATTGTAAATTTCTCTGTCTCAGATAAAGAAGGGAATTGGATGTTTTGGGGCAAAGTTTTACAAAGTGTGATATGCCTAAATATATCATTTCTAAAAATCATCAAAGGGGCCACTCTAAAAATAAAACTCTGTAAGTTGCTTAAAATTGCATAAAAAGTAATGTGTTACATATCTGGAAACACTAACCCAGTGGAGTATTTTATAATACTCCATCCAAGTTATTCAATCTCTGTATGTCATTGTATTGAAAAGTGACTCTCTCTCCTTATCCACAGCGTTGTCAGAATGAGAATTGCAATTTGGTTTGTAGGACTTGGAAAAAATGCTGATCATTAAAGCAACGTTGTGTCAGTAAAAAAAAAAAGAATGTGTCAATATTGCAACTCAAGATTTGACTTTGTTTTTTAGTTCTTTCAGCTTGAAAAATGGCAAGAAAATTCTTCCCTTCTGATTTTCTAACTCCAGTTCTTTGCATATTTCATTATGGTATTTTGCTCTGTCTTCTCAAGCTGCCTTTTGAAATCTTCTGTCCATCTCTTTTACTTCAGCATTTCTCCCCTTTCTTGGGCCTTTCTATGTTCTAGGGCCATTTTCAGAGTTTCTTCAGGCATCCAGTTTGGTCTTTTCTTTCTCTCCTGTCTTTGCAATGACCATTTGCCTTCTTCCTGGGTGACATCCTTAATGCCGTCCCATAATTAATATTGGTCTTCAGCAGTCAGTATTCATTCAGTTCCTCAACTCTATCTCTTGAGATGGTTTTTACATTCACTTGGGATAGACTTAAAGTTATATTTTGGTTCTTGTGGACTTATTTTCATTTTCTTCAACACCAAGTTGAACCTGTGCGTGCGTTATTCATGCTCTGTGTCACATCATCCAGTGACCTTGTTTCAACTGCTAAGGCTGACCTTCTCCAGCAACTCTTTCCCTAGATGTTGTCAGTCTGATTCCTGCGCAGCTCATAGTTTGAAGCCTACATGTATACGTGCCATTTTTTCTAACAGTATTTTCTGTGAGCGCATAAAGTGGGCTCTTCAAGCCCACCAGCCATTTCCTTCCTTGTGATTTACAGACTCTGAAAGGCTGCTAGAGGGTCATCTATGAGTCGGTCTGATAGCAATTATTTGAACTGGGTTTGAGTAATTGCCCCTCAGCGTAGTGTGAGGAACATAAGCTGAGGCATCTTGAAGACAGAACTCAAGCACACTGTGGACCCCAAGCCTGTGTGCCCCAGTCCACTTTCTGCCAGGTTTGCTTGAGGGGTCTCATTCATTAACTTGCTAACTGGGATCAAGCTGATGCTGACTCATAGCTGAACCTGCACCTGGTTTCCAAGGCTAGAAATGGAAACGGGAGGAGACTGCCCACCTTTCCTCTGAGGAGGTGCTGGTGGGTTCAAACTCCCAGAGATGAATAAACTCTAGATCAGCAGTGCAATTCTAGCCAAACCTCTATGGGGGTTTCAACCCCCAGGAATGACAGATATCCTAGGAAGAGTCTTTTTGCTCTCTGTTGGAATAAAATGGTATCTCTCCATGCCTCACCCCTGCTCTAACCTGGGTACCCTTTCCTACAGTCACCCCTGCTCTCAGAACTCTTGTGAATCTGCCCTTTGGCCTTCTTTCAAATTTAGATGTATAGGCTCTTGCCCTCTGTCTGTTAAGGAAACTTATGTGCTTTTTTCCTAGAAAAGCCTGATTTTTGTGGGGGCTGAGAAAAGCCAGGTTTCCTCCCTTTTGCTGCAGCAAACCAGTGTCAGCAATGTTCCCTTTTCTCCCCACCTCCCTGTGGTTCCTACACACACCTCCAACACATACAGCTATTTTCTAGTCCCAGGCCCTGACCTTGCTGCAAGGGTCAGGGAAAATGCCTATTGGTCTGGCACGAGGAGCGCTGAGCGCCCCTCCTCCATGGCAGCCTGGCTTGTGCTGCTTCTGGCTCTTTCTTCTCTCCAGCTCCAGTGTGTCCCACTCTCTCCTCCCAGTACTGCAGGGGCACCTGCTAGCTTAGATGGGAGGGGCATTGAGGCCCCAAGCAGGCTTGATGGGCAAGGCAATCACACTAGAATTTGGCCCTAGAGCAGCTCCCTGCCACAGGCGCGTGGATGAATGAAGAGGAAGCCCCAGGAAGGGGAGAGGGCCAAGTCACGTCCCAACAGAGGAACTTCCAGCAGGAAAGCATCTGAAGCTCAATCCCCTATACTGGGAAATGACCAGAGCAGACAGCTGCCTGCCAAGACCCTGTCCATTGAGGGGTCCTTGACCCACAAGAAAGCAGCCCAGAAGAGAAACGCTCAGCATCAATTCAGTTTAGAGCAGAGGGAACTAGGGCTATCAGAACATGGCTTCCAGGCAGCCAAGGCTGTTACTGTTAAATGTCATAGCGGAACCTGCCTGCAGAGGCTGTATTGCACACGGCGGGGAGATTGTTCATCTTTCTCCTACAAAGGAGCTGGTAGATTCAAACCACCTGTCTTTGGTTTGGCAGCACAATTCTCTAACCACTAGGCCACCAGAGCTTCGTAGGCAGGGCAGGGTGTAAGACAATTAAATTCCTTTCACTAGTTTAGGCTGAGCTTCTATGTAGGAGGGGAGTTTCCAATAAGCAAGGTGAGCACAGCCTTCTTTGTGCTTACTTACCAATTTGTAGTAAACAGCTTCACATACTATTCACCACATCAAAGATCACCAAGTGAGCACAAGTAAGCCCGTGTTTACCGTGCATGCTAGAAACTCCATCCTTGTCTCAGACTGCAAATTTGAAAAGACTTCAGTTTTGTAGGATGATACGGTGGGAAAGACCTAGAAACAGAAACTGTGATAGGTGGAAGATTAATACTTGTCTACTCCACTCCCTGTGTTTAACCTGCTCATTGGACAAGCCTACATTGCCCAGGCCCACGAGGAGGGCACTGCCAACTGTCATCTTCCAGAGAAGGAAACAAAGGCTCAAAGTCATAGGCAGGATCCAAACCCACAACCCCACACAGCCTCTCCAACACCCACCCACCCCCAGGGAGGCTTCTTAAGTGGCACCATCGGTCAAACAGCTTCCTGTGAGATCAAAAGCAGGAGCCAATTGGGAGAAACAGTGAGAAGGTTCTCTATGTGACCTGGTCAAGTTACAGGGGCACCATCATGGTCTTGGGAATGGATTTGCATCACCCCTGGGGACATTATTTCAGGGGAACCTTTGGAAACCCAGCTCATCCAACAAGGCTCTGAAATCTCCTGACCTGCCCATGTCTTCCTCACAGCTGGGTGTAGTGTACACTGAAGGTGGTTTTGTGGAAGGTGTCAACAAGAAGCTTGGCCTCTTTGGTGACTCTGTGGACATCTTCAAGGGCATCCCTTTTGCTGCTGTCCCCAAGACCCTGGAGAACCCCCAGCGACACCCTGGCTGGAGAGGTGCGAGCTGGTGGGTGCTTGGTGGGGTGTTGCTGCTAGGGTGTCCTGGGCATGCTATGTCAACCCTTCTGGCTATCTGCACAGTGCCTGTAGCTATTAGTTTTAAACTATTGATTAACTCTCACTCCTGACACTTGGATCTGGCTGATAGGAACTGCTCATTGGGACACATGTTGTACCTGTCAGACCCCAAATATGCCTCTGCCTATAGGAACTCTGAAGGCCAAAGAATTCAAGAAGCAGTGTCTGCAGGCCACCACGACCCAGGAGAATACCCATGGGTCAGAGGACTGCCTGTACCTCAACATCTGGGTCCCACAGGGCAAGAAGGAAGGTGAGTCATCCCCTGATGCTCCTTGAATTCCACTCTCCCTGCAGAAGATCCCAAACGGTCTAAGCACCAGGACCAACTCTACTGTTTGTATGTGTAATCTCCAAAACAGAACTTTGTTGATATCAGCGTAGGGTGTGGGTGTGTATAAGAGAATTAGTTACTGGTCCCCAAGCTTGGAGCAGGGCAGGCCCTTGGAGGCCACCTAAACCCATCCCTTAGACAGAAGTGGAGAGATTAGGCAGAAGGAGGGACCGGCCAGGTGTCTGAGGGTCACTGGGTCTTCTCACCCCTGCTCCAGTCTCCCGGGACCTGCCTGTTATGATCTGGATCCATGGTGGTGCCTTCCTCATGGGCTGTGCTCAGGGGGCCAACTTCCTCAACGACTACAAATATGATGGAGAGGAGATCGCCACACGGGGCAACGTCATCGTGGTCTCCTTCAACTACCGTGTGGGCCCCCTTGGCTTCCTCAGCACTGGGGACCCCAACCTGCCAGGTTTGCCCTGCACCACGAGCTGAGTATATCCCATCCCATGGGCTCTAAATCCAGTAGGATCACCCTCCTCAATGACACTCTTCCCAGTCACCTCTGGAAACTCTATGGAAAGATCCAGAATCCTTTTTGTAGAGCTGGAAGTTGAGATTAAATCATGAAACACAGCTTTGTGGAAATAAAAGAGACTGACAGACAGGCAGACAGTCAAAGACCCAGAGAAAGACTAAGGGAGGCAACAACAGTAAAGCTTAGTGAAAGAGAGAGAGACTGAGGCTCAGACATACAGATGCCAGCAGGACAGATGGATAACAGAGGGACTATGGCAGGGAGGAAAGATGAATGGGGTACAGACAGACAGGCTCTTGACCCTTTTCCCACCCCAAGTACCTTCCCAGGCTGAGACTTTTCAGGCCAATCACTTGCCATTCCATAGTTTTGGGCTATTGAAGGCTTTTTAACCTAATTCACACTCATTGTGCACCTTCCATGTACCAAGCCCTGATCCTCTCACCACCATTAGTTCCCCATCTCCCTGCCAAGGGTCCCCAGTGAATTCTCCACCCCCTGTTCCATTCCAGGAAACTATGGCCTTCGGGACCAGCACATGGCCATCTCTTGGGTAAAGAGAAACATCGCAGCCTTTGGGGGAGACCCTGACAACATCACCATCTTTGGGGAATCAGCTGGAGGCACCAGTGTCTCTCTGCAGGTCTGCGTCCCCAGAGTGGAAGATCTGTTCCAAAGAGTTTGAGAGGAAGCTAATGGGTGTGGGACAGACAGGAGGGGAAGAAGAGGCTGGAGCTGACACACTGGGAGTCTTGGGCTGAGCCTGGGCTGGAGCAGGGTGGGTGAGGCCTTGGTGACAGGACCTCTGTGTGTTGCAGACCCTCTCTCCCTACAACAAGGGCTTGATACGGCGAGCCATCAGCCAGAGCAGTGTGGCACTGAGCCCCCGGGCCATCCAAAAGAACCCACTCTTCTGGGCTAAAACGGTAAGGGACAAGAAGGGTGGGCATGGATATGGTCTCCATTTAGATGCCCAGGATTGACCCTCCACATTTCCATTGTCATCAGTCATTGTCTGTCCTGAGCACTGACCTCATTTTCCTACTTATTACTTCCTATCCCCTACAGATTGCCAAGAAGGTGGGCTGCCCCATGGATGATACCTCCAAGATGGCCAAGTGTCTGAAGGTCACCGATCCACAGGCCTTGACACTGTCCTACAAGATGCCCTCCACTGGCATGGAATGTGAGCAGGGTGGTCTGGTGTGGCAGCATGGGAGTTCAAGGTTTGGGAGGGCTCTGTGAGGCAGGACCTTGTACCTGGACAGGAGAGCTACGTGTCTTATCTGGGACTTTAAACCTCTCACCAACTTCCAGCATTCACATTGTAGGAATTTGATTGCTCCTTTGCTGGTGTTTATTATTGGCTGCAGTTTAAGAGCTAGACAGAACCAGTCTTCCTCCCTTCTTATCTTCCATGAGTGGTGGACCCCTTTGAGAAGTTGATGAACCTATGATTTGCTTTCCACAAATTTTAGGGCAACTCATGGACACCTTAAATTCCACCTGTACATACATGGATTAGACCAAGAAATGTGTACTCTATTCCCATTCAGGCATTTAGTAAGCACCTTCTATAGCTCTTGGCCATCCTTTCCTAATGTTCTGTACCTTAGAAGGCCTGGGAGATCCATTAGGACAGATACTTTGATTGATGGACTAGAATTCTCTTCAACCCATTCTGTTCAGGCAATGTACAATGAAGCCCACCACATAATTTGTGCAAATAAAACTTAAATGGTTGGCAAATACAAAGCCAACCTTCATTTGGATTTGGCTAAAGAAACAGTAAGTTTCCCCATCCCTGCAACAGTATTGGGCTGGTTCTAAGGAAATCTGTGCATTCATTTGCTCCGTATGGTTCTTCAGGGACTAGTTCAGAGGTTCTGGCAGCATTGTGGATCACTCAGTATTTTTGGCTTATAGACTGGAACCCAGATCTGGGAAAAGGGTACCTTTCCTCATCTGCCCTCAGTCACTTGTACTTCTGCCACATTTAGTCCCAAGGAGAAGATATGGAGGGGAAAGGGGCTCGCACTGCAATGAGAGAACAGATATGGCCTCTCGACCAACTATACTGCACCAGAGACAATTTTGCTCCTGATAATACGTGGCAATGTCTGGAGACATTTTCGTTTCCAAAACTGGGGGTTACTGGCATCCAGGCATTCTACAAACATCTAGCAATACATAGGGTAGCCCATCACAACATAGAATTAACAGGCTCAAAATGTTAATAGGACCTAAATTTAAAACTCTACTCTGGATATAAAAAGAAAGGAGATCCCTACTGCACATCGTAGAGAGGGAGTCAGTTCCACCATCGGGGCAGAGAGGAGGGTCGGGGGGATACTGATAAGTTTACTGATAAGTTTGAGAATGTGTTGGCTTTTCCACCCAGACCCCATGTCAAACTATCTGGGCTTCATCCCGGTCGTTGATGGAGACTTCATTCCCGATGACCCCATCAAGCTGTATGCCAACACTGCTGACATTGACTACCTAGCAGGCACCAACAACTTGGATGGCCACTACTTTTCTACCATTGATATACCAGCAGTTGGCCTGATTAACAATGATGTAACAGAGTAAGTAAGAGTCACAGGAGCCAGGAATGGTGCTGAAGGCTGCAGAGGAGGAGTCAGTTAGCCTGGTAGAAGTGGACCCAGAGGGGGCAAACATTAGCAAAGGAGTGGGAGCGAAGAGATCAACAAGATGTTGGGAGTGGGAGTGTCCACGTAAGAACTCTCTCCTTAGTGGGTGTGGAGACACCTTCTATTGGTACCAGATGGAGAGCCCAGTGCCTGCTTGTTCCCTGCAGTGAGGACTTCTACAAGCTGGTCAGTGGAGTCACCTTCGCCAAGGGCCTCCAAGGAGCCAAAGCCACCTTTGACATCTACACTGAGTCCTGGACCAAGGACTCATCCCAGAAAGTGAAAAAGAAGACCGTGGTGGACTTTGAGACTGACGTCTACTTCCTAATGCCTACCAAAATGGCGGTGGCCCAGCACAGAGCCCATGCCAAGTAAGGACACAATGCAGGGGGTGGGAATGACTCCCTGGAGAGGCTCAACTAACTGACTGCATCCTGCTGCCAAAGCATGTCCAGCAGGGGACTGCCGGGTGTCAGAATGCATGGAAAAGTCCTGCCCAGAGCTTGACTTCCTGTGTCTCATTTGCTTTGCCCAGGCCTGACAAGATTCAGGAAAAGACTCTTCACCCTGCTCAGTTTACAAAACCCTCCCACAGCTTCAATGATCTTCCAACTTATCCAACCCTTCCCACTGGGGAGCTCTTAAATTTCTCCACCCCTTATGCTCTGTAGATGATGAGCACATCGGACAATGGTCTTTGTTTAGTAAGTCTTTAGAGTTTCAACACTGCTCACTTTCAAAACAACTTAAACATACATCCACATGGCCGTGTGCTCACAAGTCAAATCTGGCTCCTAGAACCCCAATATGGCAGAGTAGAACAGCCTCAGCGATTTCTCAGTTGTAAATTTGTACAGTATAAGCAACTCCCATGCGTTAAAATTTCCTCCATGAAGCAGCTGGTGAGTTCAAAAAGCTAACCTTTCACTTAGAGATCTGGCACTTAAATACTGAGCCACTGTGGCTTTTCTGAACACATTAAAACTCTCAGTTACCAGTTGGCATTGATTCAATTCTGACTCATGGTTCGCCCAGGTGTGTCAGGGTAGAACTGTGCTCCAAAGGGGTTTCAAGGGCTGAATTTTCAGGATACTTAAAAATCAAATCCATGAGTTTGTACTACAGCTTCCCCTCTCCAGAAGGAACACTACTGCTTATTTTGTGGGAATTTCCCAGAATCTTCTAGCCATTGCTCCCATCCCCACTTCACCCACAGAATCCCTTTAGGTCTGTTTGTGGGTTGAACAGTTCAGGTGAACATCTTACCAACCTAAGCAACTACTCTATTCATTTACAGGAGCGCCAAGACCTATACCTATCTGTTTTCTCATTCCTCTCGGAAGTTTCTCTACCCTGACTGGATAGGGGCTGACCATGCAGATGACCTCCCGTATGTGTTCGGGAAGCCCTTAGCCAACCCTCTGGGCTACCAATCTGAAGATAAGACTGTCTCCAAGGCCATGATCGCCTACTGGACCAACTTTGCCAGGACTGGGTAAGGTTTGGGGTAATGCCTAGAAACACAGCAGATATGTGAGCCTCCTGTACCACACAAGTAGATGTTGCTACAGACACAGAGCCCCTTTGCCTTTACTTACCAGCTTTGGGAAATTGATAAAACTCCTGTGAACCCAGCGGTCTCTATCTTGCACTCTGCTCTGACACAGGCCTTCAGAATGCTCAGGCCAGTGGTCAGTTCATAGTACAGCATTGTAGTCAGGATCTAACTTGGAGCAAGGGAGGATGCTGCAGGTATACAGGAGTAAGAGCTACACTGGGATGCAGGTCTCCAACCCCCTGTGAGTCTGTAACCTCCATTCTGCCTTTTCTCGCCCTACAGGGACCCAAATATGGGTCACTTGGCTGTCCCTACACACTGGGATCCCTACACCCTTGAAAATGACAACTACCTAGAGATCAACAATAAGATTGATAGAAACTCCATGAAGCAGCACCTTAGGTCGAACTACCTGCAGTACTGGGCCCTGACCTACCAGGCACTGCCCACGGTGACTGATGAGGACACTTCCCCTGTACCACCCACAGATGACTCTGGAGTGACCCCATTACCCCCTGTACCCCCTACAGGTGACTCTGAGGCCACCCCTGTACCCCCCACAGGAGACTCTGAGGCCACCCCTGTGCACCCTACGGGTGACTCTGAGGCCACCCCTGCGCCCCCTACGGGTGACTCTGAGGCCACCCCTGCCCCCCCTACGGGTGACTCTGAGGCCACCCCTGCGCCCCCTACAGGTGACTCTGAGGATGCTCAGATACCCATAGTCATCAGCTTCTAAAATCCCATGATCTTTGGTCCCAAGAGATCATAAAACTAGAAATCCCAGGAATCTTCTCCTCTCCCATGCTTTTCCTGAATAAAGTCTCATCCTTATATATTTGGTGTCTTTCTTTGCTCCAAAGATCCAGCTGGAGGAAGGAGATTAAACATTCCTCTGTAAAGAACTCAGAGCTCAGCTGAACACTTAACAACATACCTTAGTCAATCATTCAAGTTTCCAGGAGGTCAATATTACTGTGAGAGGAGGGAAGAGTTAGAAGAGTTACATGACAGACCCAGCACTGAGATTCAGGAGTGGATTACCCCAAAGCCTGTCCTTCTCCATCTATACTGGACTCCTAGCTCCTGATGGACTAAGCTCTGGCCCTAAAGGGTGGGTGTGGTGTCTGAGCAACCAGAGAGGGGATCTGGGCTCTGCAGAAAGATGGCTCCATAGCGTGGCCATTCTAGTTCAGCACTGTCTCACCTCAGTCTCTGGTCCTTTCCCATCTCTCCTGCTGCTGCTTCTAGACTAGTCTGTGTCTGTGCTTCATTTAAGAATCTCTGGGCCAAGGACATGGTGTACTCTCCATATCTTCTTTCTTGGTAATAGTGATCTTTACATTCTCTAGCTCTGAAGATGCTCAATTTAAGCCTGGTGGAATGGTAAAACTGTCTAAATCTCTATTAACAGTCTACGTATCTATCACCATGTTCCTACTAATAAGGGAGCCCTGGTGGCCTAGTGCTAAGAAGCTGGACTACAATCCTAAACACATAGAGTTCAAATCTACCAGTGGCTTTTCAGGAGAAAGATGGGCAATCTCTTTCCATGTGACTTACTGCCTCTGAAAACCCACTGGATGGTCAGCTAGGGGTTGGCTCTGACTCGATGACACACAACAACACCACCAACTCCAAAGGTGCTATTTGCTTTACTTACATTATTAGCAAACTATCTAATCTATTCCCTTGGTGCAGCCACAAACATGCCACAATTTTTTACTCAGCCATGTGGTGAAAGTAAAAATCAGTGACTAGTGAATATTAAATAATCCACCATACCACAGGTCACCCACTGGCTCTTCTAGCCATTGGACTTCATACTTGAAGGGTTAACTTTTCTCTTAAAATCTCTTTACTAGTACCTACATACATATTATTGACCTACTTTATGCCTTTATCGACCCCTCATTTTAGATAACAAGTTTCTAATTTGCCTATCCCTATCAAATCAGCACTCTGAGGAGAAAAACATGCTCCTTTGAATAATCTTCTGTTTTAATTGAAACTTTGAGCATCCTCATCCTCAAGCAAAGTCCACTCCAGAGCAAGTCATTCAATTACAGCAGTCAAGCCTTTTGTTCATTGGGCCACTATGTGTCGTGCTCTACTCAAAGGCAATCAACAACAACAACAAATACTAGCTTACAGAAGCAAATATCCTCTCTTCATTAGGTCAGGTTCTGGTGAGCTTATCCCTAGTCTTCCGAAGGTTGGTCCATTGGTCACTAGCTACACTCCAGGGTCCACATCTTCTTGCAATTCAGACTTTTTGGTTCCTTCACCCTCAATCACAGTCTCTCACATGGGCTAAGTCAATATGTTAGGATTCCCTGCAAAAGTCTCATCCTTTGCATCTGTGTGTGTCCACTCACTACATGCCATTGGAACATGTCCAAATTCAGTGTATCTCTTCGTTTCTGTTTTCCCCCACTTCCATTCATCCAGCGCCCCAGGTGGTCCCCAAGAGTGAGCACAGAAGACTGATTATGTGCAACGCCCTTTAATTTCCAGTCCAGAAGAGGCTTTTGATGGGTATGGCTTTTCCTGCCCCACTACACAAAAAACCAAACCAATTGTCCCAAATTCAAAGAGTCAATCTTTGATTGTTGTTAGGGTTTTTTTTAAGAGGGTTGAAGTTCTTTTTCTTCTATGGATATTTCCTTTAAATGTAAATATCTTCTCCTAACAGCTGGAACTAAGTGTACTTGTCCATTCAAATGTAAATTTCCTGACTCAAAGATATTAGGTTGCAGGTCAAGTTTTCAACAAGCCTCCAGAGCTCAAACATGGACTTGCCCTGCTAGGTGGGCATCAGTGGCCCATTGAATTGCCCACTGTAGTGACCATCCAACAGCCCTTGATCTAAGGAAACTAGGAACCAAGAAGAAACTTCTTACATGATCTAGGGAATTAAAAAACTAATGACAAAAGTAAAAAGAACCAGCTTATATGATCTAAAGAATTAGGAAACTAGGAAAAAAAATCAAAGGAATCTGCACGCACACATGGTTTCTAGCATTATGGTTTACATATACTTACTGACATACATGTAGCTAACCATGAAAAGTTGGGATGCCAAATTAAAGGCTTTTGGGACTGAACTCCATTCTTCTAGTCACTATCGAAGTAGGTCCAACAATAGGTGCTGGAGATTACAGCTGCTAGGGTGATAGAGAATATTTCCTGGTTGTTTTTCATAGTGTCCTGAGTCCACCTCCAGAGATCATTATAGGTGAAATTAACCATATCATCCTTATACTAGGAGGAATTCCCTGTTGGAACTGTGTTATGGAAATACTAACCCGAATTAGGCAGGAAGCAAATGTTTGCTCAGCATGCATTGCCCCCTTCAGTCAGAAATCAGACAAATTCATTACGTGCTTTGTGAGCTGTACTCAAATGTTCTCATTTCAGCTAAAGGGGATCAGTTCTGACTGTCTAACCCACAGAAAGAGGGAGATTGATATTTTCTTATTTTTTTATTGTATTATTTTTATGTGTACCGTCAAATCAGATCTGACTGGTACAGGAGGAGATTGCCCTCTCCTTCTCCAGCAGAGCATCTGGTAGCTTTGAACCGCCTACCTCTGGGATTGCAGTGCACCGTATTGCCACTAGGCCACCAGAGCTCCCTTGATTGATGACTTTTTAATTGCAGCTTGAGATCAGAAGAAGAGTCTGTGATCTATGAATCTTCAGGATATGTCTTGACGCATGTGCAGTGGGTGAATCCAAGTCTTGAGGTCCATGAATTTGAGAACAGTAGGGGTGGTTAACATGAATTCTCATGGTCCATCCCACTTTTAATTGGAAGTCAGATTCGATTCTCGATGTCTTGAGTAGATGCCATTTCCAGGCCAAAAGAAGCGTAGGTTACCTGCAGGCGAGGAAGAAGACCTGAAGAGAGCAAATTTATGAAGAATAGAAAGTGCTTGGTAGAGGTATTTTACATTCTGCTGCACTTTCACATCCTGGTTGAGTTCAGGTGGAAGGCTGAGAAAAGCTGCCTGGAAAGGTTTATTATTAACATTCTCACATGGGCTCAAATTAAGCCCACTTCTGGGGACTACTCAAATTTAGACCAGAGCAAAAAGCAACACCTGACTTCAATGAAGATGCATTTCTCAACAGCACTGTACTGATTGTTTCTTTAAGGTGCAATTCATCTTTTCTAGTTTTCCTGCAGATTGAGGTCTCCAAGCTGAGTTCAGTCTCCATCTTATTTGTAGGTACTTGCTGACTTGTTAAATGTCATCAGCAATAAATGATGCTCCATTTTCACTCTAGATAATTTTTATAAATCCAAAACTAGGAATAGTTTTCTTTAAGAGGGTTTTTACTACCTCTGAAGCTAGCACTGTTCAGGTGGGGAAAACTTCCACCTAGACAGAGCAATCATCCACAAAAACTAGCAAATACTTAAATTTTTGATCAGAGGGCACCTGGGTGAAGTCAAGTTCCAATCTTCAAAAGGTTGTCCTTGATATTAGTGGAAGCTAGCCTTTAGTCCTGAGTCTGTTTAGGGATTATTTTTAAGGCAGGTTAAATGGGTAAAGCTGATTTCCTGGATGGCTTTTGTCAGTCCTCTGCCTTTGAGCCAGGGCCTAACATAATTTGGCCTGTACCTCCCTCCCATAGTAAGTCATTTCATGGACTTGTTTAAGGAGAGTCAGTGCTCAAAACCACTTGAGCCCAAAATCATTCGACTGTCGTTTACTTCCCACCCTTCTGTCTCCTTCTCAAATCCAGTGAGGCCAATACTCAGTCAAGTCCATATGTGAGAAAAAGGAGACCACCAGTTCAGCTTTTGCTATTTCTCGAGCTTCCTGATAAGTTTGGTGATTCCTGATGGGAACTTTGTCCATTCCTTTCTGATGACCAGAGCAGTGCATTACTACGACCTTCCCAGGAAGCTGAACAGTATCCAATAACTGGAGGATTTCTTGAGTGTACTTAATTGTCCTTGTTGCTAACTTTCAGGAGCATTGTCTCTCTCCCCCTGTGCATGCAGGATGAGGCAGGAAAATTTTGAGTCTGTATACACATTTACCATGGCATGTATCAGGCGCACCTTAGTCTCCAGACTGGCATCTTTGCACTTCAGCACTTTAGAGAGGTCTCTAACCACAAACTTTCCCATCCCAATACGTCTTTTAATTTCCTGGCTGCTGGTGCCAAGAGTGTTGATTGTGGATCCAAGCAAACCAAAACTGAACAATCTCAATCTGTTCACCATTCATTATGATGCTGCCAATCGGCCCAGTGGTGAGAATCTTTGTTTTCTTGATATTGAGTCTCAATCCATACTGAAGACTGCAGTCCCTGACCTTCCACAGCAAGTGCTTCAGGTCCTCTCCTCAGTTTCAGCAAGCAGGGTTGGGTCATCTGCATAACACAGATTGGTGATGATTCTTCCTCCAATCCTGATGCCACATTTTTCCTCATAAAGCCCAGCCTCCTGGATGACCTGTTCTGCATACAGATTGAAAAGGTATGGAGTCAGGATACAGCCCTGACATACATCCTTCCCAATTTTGAACCATGCAGTGTTTCCTTGTTCTGTTCTGACAACTGCCTCCTGGCCCAAGTATAAGTTTCGTATTAGCACAACCATGTGTTCTGGGATTCCCATTTTTCTCAGAGTTAGCCACATTTTGTTATGATTCACACAACCAAATGCTTTTGTGTAATGAATGAAACAAAAACATTATTCTGGTACTCCTTGCTTTTGGCCAAGATCCATTTAACATTAGCTACAATATTCCTTGTACCACGGTCCAATCTAAACCCAGCCTGCAATTCTGGTAATTCTCTGTTGATGTGTTGTTCCAGTCGTTTTTGGATGATCTTCAGCAAAATCTTGTTTGCATGTGATATTAATGATATTGTTCGATAATTTCCACACTCTGTGGGATCACCTTCCTTTGGAATGGGAACAAATACAGATCTCTTCCAGTCAGTTGGCCAAGCGGTTGTTCTGATGCCTTTGAGCTGTGGTGTTGAAGAAGAGTATTGAATATACACCCTGGACTGCTAGGAAAACAAACAGGTTTGTCCTAGAGAGGGTGAAGCCGGGCTGCTCCTTGGAGGCAAGGATTCTGAAGCTTCATCTGACATACTTTGGACATGTTGCAAGGAGCGACCAGTTCTTAGAAAAGGACATCAAGCTTGGGAGGGTGGAGGGACAGCGCAGGAGAGGAAGACCCTTGATGAGATGGATTGATTCAGTGACTGGGGTGATGGGGGTAGGTGTGTCAGAGATGGTGAGATTGGCACAGGATAGGCAGAGTTTAGGGCTGTTGTACATAGGGTCACTAAAAGACAAAAGAAGTACTTTTTCTTGAAGGCCTTATTTCAGTTCCCCTGTCCACTCAAGAGGGGTCTCCTTCACCTCCTGAGGGCTTCCTCATGCAGTGGATTGACTATTAACCCAAAGTTAGGAACCCAAATCTGGCAGAAGCTAGCCATACTCACAAAAACTCAGAATTGTTGCCCCATTTGAGGAACTTGTGTCTGTAGAATCTTTTCTTTCTTCTTCTCAGCAGGCTTCTTCTACCAGGTCCACTTGGAAGCAGAGGAATGTTACTGACTTTTAAGATTGAGTCTTGGTTTTAAAGACTCAATAGACACATTGGACCAAATGATTCAGTCTTTACTGTATTAACCAGACAGTCTAAGTCACTTTCTTCAGTTATTAGAAGGTCCTCTAAATATTGCAAATTTTGCCCCTTTTCATGAGTGAAATCCAAGAGATCTTGGGCCAGCATCTTCCCAAACAAGCAAGGCAAGTTCTTCAACCTTTGGCGTAGAACTCTCCAACAGAACTGGGTTTTCATTAAAATTTGTAGATCTTGCCATTCGAAAGCTAATTTTGTTGTGAGGAGTCAGCCAAAGGGATACAGAAAAAGGCATCTTTGAGATCCAGGACAGAAAACTGTTTAGCTTTTCATGGTAAGTTATTAAGTGTGGGGATTATGGATGATGAGGTGAATATCTTAGAATACCTCATTGATGACTCAAATTTTTATAAAACTAAATTCTCTGTACTGGGTTTCTTGACTAGAAGAATGTTGTTATTGTTGTTGTTATGTGCTGTTGAGTCCCCTGCGACTCATAACCACCCTATGTACAAAAGCTCTAAAGCCTGCTCTGTCCTGAGCCAGTCTCACTGACACTGACACACCTACCCACACTGCCCAATTTACTGTATCAATCCATCTCATCTGGGTCTTCCTTTCCTGTCCAAATTATGTGAGACGGAGCTTCAAAATCCTAGCCTCCAAGGAGAAATCTGGGTTTCACCCTCTCCAAGACAGACCTATTTGTTTTCTTAGTGGTCCATGGTATGTTCAAGACTCTTCTCCAGCTCCACATCTCAAAGGCATTGATTCTTCTTCTGTCACCCTTAGTCATTGTCCAGCTCTCTGATGCATAGCAAGTGATTGTGAAGACAAACGGCCTGGATCAGGCACACCTTAGTCTCCATATCAACGTCGTTGTTTCTCAGTACTCTGTAGAGGTCCCTGATAGCAGATTTTCCAAGTGCAGTTTGTCTTTTGATTTCTTGATTGCTGGAGCCAAGAGTGTTGATTGTGGAGCCAAGCAAACCGTAAATGATAGGAATGTTATAAGGAGACTGGCATGGTCTAATTAGTTCACATTCTTTAAATTTGTGGATGATGGAGGCTATTCTCAACCTCTTTCCTGAGAGGGTATTGGTTTCTGTGTGGTAGTTGACTCCTGGGTTTTAATTTGACCTTGACAGGGGTTGCCTATTTGGCTTTTCTTAGAGTTTTATTTACACACACAAGGAGGTTTTCTGGTTGTTTCCTCAGACCACTCACTTTGACTATCTTCCAGAGTCCGAGTCAGTAATTTTCATGCATGCTCATGAAGAATTTATATCTGCAGGCTTTTTTATTTCAGGAAAAAAGTTATTTGGGCATGCAGCTTTGAAAGCAGGTCCCAATAGCAGGACTGGGAAATAAGACATGTACATGAAGCAATGTTGTCATTTCTCTTTCTCCAGTGGAGCAGTCTAAGGGTTTCAGGAAGGATTGATTTTCAGAATTCCCTTAAATTCAATTACAGTCACTGAATGGGACGGCAGGAAAGTCAAAGTTGTATTTATCATGGAATAAGGGACTACAGTGCCTACTAAAAAAAGTCCACAGTCTGTCCTACTCTTCCTCCATTGTTATTTTAAGCCAGGGTTCCAGACAGGAGGGAGTGGTAGCACTGGGGATAGCAAAAGTGGATCTAGCTAAACCCTCAGGCACCTTCAGTCTTATTTAGACATGTTTGTTTCTTAGTCATCTGTTAATGAGGGGTATTTGATGTTTGTTGTTGTTATGTGCGGTCAAATCACTTGAGACTCATAGCAACCCTATGTACAATAGTCCTGAAACCTAATTCTATCCTGTGTGAACCTTATTGTCTCTGACACACTTACCCTCATTACCCCAGTTACTGAATCAATCCACCTCATAGAAGGCCTTATGTTTAATTTTTTTTTTCTTGGGAAATTCTTTTTTCAGACTTTCAAGGATGACTCTTTTTTAACGATCCAGCCACAGCAGGCCCCAATCATTTAGGTTCCAGTCTGGCTCTGTTGGGGGATTGCACAAGCTGGTGGTAGATCCCATTAGAATTCTTTGTGACAATTTATGAATGTGAGCTTCTTCCTTTTTTTAATTTTTATTGTATTATTTTTACGTGTACCGTCAAATCAGATCTGACTGGTACAGGAGGAGATTGCCCCCTCCTTCTCCAGCAGAGCATCTGGTGGATTTGAACCTCATACCTCTGGGATTGCAGTACAACCTCTTGCCACTAGGCCACCAGAGCTCCCTTAGCTTCTTCCTCTTGTACCTTGCCCAAGACTAGCCTCTTCTCACAACAGGTAGAGAATATTAATAACAAAAAGTGTGGTTATTAAATCTGTCATTTTGGCAGAGTCATTTTGAGAGGAAGGATTTTAGTTTTTCTAATTCATCGGGTCTGAGGCAGATAAAGAAGTAAGCATTTAATAATATCCAGCCGGTTACTCATTCAGGTTGACTCCAGGAACGTCTGTCAGAAGGAATATTGCCCTTTCCCTGTTCCATGTACCCCTCAACCAAAATGGGTTCCTTGTCAAGTATTGGGTGGTGTTGTGTACCATTGAGTCAGAACTGACCCATAGCTGATCCTTCAGTGGGTTTTCAGAGGCAGTTAATCACACAGAAGGAGATTGCCCATCCGTCTTCCACGGAGCAGCTGATGGATTGCAACCTCATGCCTTTAGGATGGCAGCACAGATTCTTACCTCTAGGCCACCAGAGCTCTGAGGTATTGAGTAAAGAGACCATATCTAAGCCAATTTTTCCAGTGCTGAGGCATGGAGGAGCCCAGTCACCCGAACTAACAATTTCTTCCACTAGATGTCACTGGTGCGACAGTGGCTGTAGGAATGGTTGGAGCATTCATCATCTAGGTTTCTAGATTTTTCTTGCTCTATATTAAGGTTATGAAACTCGTCACGGCAGGCTTGGAGTTTCTCAGACATTTTGTCTACTCCGCTGGGGGATCAGGTCCTTTTCCCCAGTGTGAGTGACATCAAGCTGGTGCCCTTCTTACCTGTGTCTTTGCTGGGCAGGACCATAAAAACGTGTATGTAAAGGATCTCATCCCACTTCTCTGACCATTGACAAAATAATTCGAGCTTCAAGATGTGTAACAGTTTAAGGATTCATTTGAAGGCCATTTTTCTCCAGAATCTGAATTATATATATGTCAAGCTGTACTGTAGTAAAACACTTTTTGTTGTTGTTATTTAGTCATGGATTCTTATTTGTAAACAGGCCAGTCAGACAAAGTTCTCCCTAATGAACTTTTCTTTAGAATAGAAACTTTCCATCCCATTTTTAGAGTGGTTATTTAGATAGTGAATATAAAATGGGGTACACAATCACCAAATAAATTATAGGCACACTCCTGCTCTTACAGTGGTAAACCAGATACAGATCATACACAGCACAGAAGTCCAACAGACACAGGCACAAGAGTGCGGCAGCAGTTCCTGGGGTGGCCGAAAGGAAATCTTATCAGGCATACAATAGTCTAGTTAGATGCAAGGATTTGCCAAAAAGTAAATGCAAGAGACGGGAGATGAGAACCTGCACTTTAGAGATCCACCCGGACAATAAGGCACCACTTCTGTTTCCCCAGTCCAGATCTTCCTGCCCTCAAGGCCCACAGAAAGCAAGTCCAACAAGTCCCTCCATCTAATAAGTCACCAAAATGTTAGTGGACAAACAAAGGATCCTTCCTGCCCATCACTGCTTCAGCCAAATACGGAGATAGAGGTTGAAAGTCATGCATGACCTATTAGGAGAGCTACAAGGCAATAAGACACTTCTCCAAGATCTTATCTTTATCCAGCTGGAGAAAGCAGTTAGAGTTCTTATATCCTTTCCATACCTTAATCTGTTTAATGTATTAACCTTCACTCAGAGTCCAATGGCTCTCGCATCTGGGAATGAAATGAAATGAACATCCAACTGAGTCTTGGTGTCTCACATCCTGATATGTGGCTGCTTCTTACCCTTTCAAACAATATCAATGGTGTAATTGAAAATATTTTCTTAAAGATACATTTTTTTTCTTGTAAAGTATAAGATCATAACTTTTGGGTCCTCTGCTCTTCATTGGAGACTTGCTGCACCAAATTACATATGGCACTATTTAACTCACAAGAGCATGTATACAGGTGAAAAAAGTTAAATCATTTGGAACAGTTGATTAAAGTGTTCAAAAGTAAAAGAACAAAACTCTGAAATACATTGAGAGAAAGTGAGTCAGTAACTGTTGGGAAGGATTTTAAACTAAGTACTTGAAACCTATTAAGATTCTTCTCTCACCTTGTTCTTGAATCCATCTTGAAGTTGTGCGTGCACAGAGAAAGGAGAGTTACAGGCATTCAGCCAAAGTCGTGCAAACACCACACCTTTCCTTACTCCTTTACTCCTGAAAAACACTCCTACCTGTGAGAAACAGCTGTGGAAAAGCTTTGAGCATTTGTTGCTCAAGGAGACACACTTGCGTTGTTCCCAGGTCCTGCATGTTCTCCTCTGCAGGATTTTCTTCCTCTCTAATAAAGTTATTCTGGTCTTCACTGACTTTACAAAGACATTTTACCATGTGAATCATAAAAAATTACGGATAACATTGAGAAGAATAAGATTCCCAGAACACTTAATTGGCTCATGTGAAACCTGACCAAGACCATATATAGACCCAGAAGCAGTTGTCCAAACAGAACAGAACAAGGGGACACTGTATGAGAGGTAATCTGGAAAATTTAGAGGGTGAGAGAGAGGAAGACCCTCCATGAGGTGGGTTGTCATAATGACTGCGACAGTGGATTCAAGCATGTGGCAGATTGGGAGATAGTGCAGAATAGGGTAAAGTTCCAACATGTTGTTCATAGGGTGTGAATCATAGTTGACCCAACAACAGCATCTACCAACAACAACAACAAAGTACATGTACATAATGATTCAGTGTGGAAGTTATGTAGTGATTCCCCACGATCCGATAAACCAGATAGTTGTTGTTGTTATGTGCCCTCGAGTTGTAGTAAAAGTCCTAAAGGTGGAGAGCAGCTCAGTCCTGATCTAATGTAAAGGGCATTTCCTTAGGGTGTGGTCTGTAACATCTTCTGTGTTACTAGAGACAAAATGAAAGGAAATAGAGGTGAAGACCTGGGTACCACCAAGAATACATTTCCAGGAGTAGAGTGCATCCTTGTGGACTCATGTCTATGTTCAAAGAATCTCCTCGACCCTGGGGAAGGACAGGACACATGGAGATCCCTATGGAATGTCTGCCGTTCAGATGCTGTAGCTCAGAGGCAGCTGAGGTTTCCCCAGAGCTGACACTCAGAATTTTAATGTATAGCCTCAAAAAAATTAATACATAGAAAGAATAAATTTCTGTTTGTTAAAGCTACCCACTCATGCTGTCTCTGTCATAACCACATTAGATCATTTAGACAGCCTGACTCTACAAGCAGTAATGCTACTTGTTACCTGGTGTTTCCAGCCACCCTACAAGTCAGCATACACTTATTTTATTCTAGAAATGTCTAAGTTGAGCCAGACTTACAAACTCATTGTAATCACTTCTGCCTGTGACATGACAAGTCATAGGGAGCTGAGCTCCGATTTGCTGGGAGAAGAGTGCTTCTTCTCTCTGATGGTCTAAAATCCTTCACTCTTCCTGTTGCTCACCAAGGTGGTGTCTGGAGCCACAAGGTATTGAGGCCTTGCCTCAGTGACCACCACTTCACATACTCAGTTGTATTGTTACCAACTTGTCCTAAAAGAATAGCTGGACCCCAGCCCTTAAAATTTGTAACCCTTTGGGATAGTTCTTTTTCTGTCAAAAGGCAGGTTCTTTAGTTATAGATCATTGGAGATGTGACTCCTCCATTGCTTGGGAAGAGAGGAAAGATTTAACATGACAAGGGCAAGCAGTGCCGCCAGGCCTGAAGGCCTCTGGTCATGCAGAGCTAGAATTTTATCATCCATAATTCTGAAACGTCAACAAACTAGATGGTAGATAGATGCTGCCCTGAGTGCATCTATTATGCCTCCCCAGCTTTCCCTGATTGGGGAGCTAAAGGATAAACATCAGACCCAGCACAGACCTGCACCAGCCTCTAACTTGCACGTTATTGAGTATTTTCAACCTCAAATCTTTTATATGCTCTATAAAGTTAAAAAAAAAAATATATATTTACAGGGTGATTCGTAGTTATCTTTCCTGATAGCTGTAGTGTCTCCTAGACACATAATAGGTCTCCATCCTACCAAGGGAGACCTGAGTGTGAACCCACAGCAGATTTTGATTCTCAATAGCTGTGACACAGACACTCAGAGGTGTGATCTGAGTGAAAAGTATGGCTGAAGTTTCTCACAAAGTGTAGGAGCCAGGTGCCAAAGTTAGGTCATGGGTGAACGAAGGCACTGGTGCTTGCAGGTTGCTCTTGAAGACCTGGGAAGCCGAGAGCAGGCCCTGCAGTAGGAACATTTCACTGATCTTGTTCAGAGAAAGGGGCACATTACCACATCTTCAAGTGTCCTTCTGTCACGAGTATAGTTACCGCTCCCTAGACAAGGTCCGTGTTTGCAGTCAGGTCCACCTCAGTCCATCCTTGATGGGAAGTCCTCTCCTTACACCCGACTACTTGATCAAACCAGAAAGCGCAGGGTAGCCACAGTCATCCCAGGCAGGCCCCTAAGAGTTTCCCTGCTCTGGAAGGGAGGAGAGCTGATACCCACCTCAGACCAGCTGTAAGGGGAGGCTGGACTTGATTCTTGACAAGGAGGGGTTATATCAGGCCCTGGAAGAAAACAAATGTGGTAGGTGAGGGCTAGTGACCTGAGGTCTAGATTTACTTTCCTCCGAAAGCGCTGGTTCTCCATTTCAGTTGGTTAGGTCCTAGCTGTGGGCAATGTGGGATTTTTAGTCACCTTCCTATACAAACCTTGATTTTTTTTTTTTTTTAGTTTTTAGTTGCTCCGTGGAAGGAAGATGGGCAATCTCCTCCCATGAAATTTTTAAAATTTAAACAATTTTTATTTTATACTGCTTTACTTACAAAGTTTGTATATGTTGTTTTTCACACTGGATCTTTTCCATTTCCTTTACCCACCCTTCCCTCCATCTGTCAAATTGTGAGACCCTCTGATTAACATCTCCCACCCACCCACCCTTCTGCTCCTCCTCTTCCCCCCTTCTGCTCCCACCCTCCCCCACTTGGATCCTCCTACGCTTTCTACAATAATGGTTTTATACAGTATTTGTCCTTATGGGACTGAGTTAATTCCCTTCTCAGAGCCTGTTTGGAGGTTCTAGCAGGAGAGCACAGCTATTTGTATACCCTTGACCTAAGGACGGTCTTCCTTCTATCAGGGATAGTCATCCTGTTCAACTGAGCATGCAGCTTTGGGAGGGACGCACAGGGAGGGATCCATGAGGGAGGAGGGGGACACCCACGTTGCCAGCCAGATCAGCCGAAGCAATCCTGGTGATCAATCAATGGGATGACAGATATCACAGCCATATCCCCCTCACACCCATTTAATTCCATTCTGATAGGCCCTATCTGGCTCTTCTGGGCAGAATCCTCCAGCAGACACGTTCACAATTCATATAGCCTGGGGCTTCAGCACCAGGGACAACAGAGGGTTTCCTCTCACCCACAAGTGACTGCTCACAAACTGCAGGTGACCTGCCCTGGAAGACTTCTCTGGAATGTTCTCCCAGGGAAAATGCCTGAGGCCCTGGAATGTTCTCCCAGGGAAAATGCCTGAGGCCCTCGCCATTCACCACTCAATGTCACAGGTGTGATCCTAAAGGAAAGGAATGAATGACTTAGCCCTTTGATCTAAGCACCTGTTTCTAATTGTATGTCCTGCTCTGCTTTCCTTCCCTTTGGGTCTGCCATATCTTCCCACAGTGGGCTCACAGCTATGCTGCATTCCATACCAACAGCAGCTATTAGGTCTGTGGACAACTCACCTTCTAAAAGCCCTAAGGGTGCGTATATTTTAAAATGCAGAGACTCTAGCTAAAAGGGATTGAGCAACAATAAGAAATACATAAAGGCATGTGTGAACCTCCAAGGCTAAATGTTGTTGTTGTTATTGTTGTTAAGTGCCCTTGAGTTGACAATACAATGGATCTGAGCCCTGCCCTATCCTGTGCCATCCTCATCATCTCTGTCACAGTTGAGCCCATTGTTAACAGGATAATCCCTCTCATCGGAGAGCCTCTCATCCTTCGCTGACCCCCCACTTTTCCAGTTACAGTTACGTCCTTTCCAAGGTCTGGCCCCTCCTAACAACATGCCCAAAGTATGTGGACAGTTTTCCTATCATTCCCCCAAGGGGCATCCTGGCTGCACTCGCTCCAACACACGTATATGTTTGTTCTTTTAGCAGACCATGACATATTTCGTACTCTCCTCCAGTCCCCACAACTAAAAGGCATCAATCTTCTCTGTTATCTTTATTCACTCTCAGATGCACAACAACTACTTGGAAAGGCCATGGCTTGGATCAAGTGGACCTTAACCTTTAAACTGAAATCCTTGGTCTTTAGTACTTTGGAGAGATCCCTGACTGTTGACTTTCCCAATGAAACCTGTCTTTTGATTGCTAGTATCAAGATTGTTGATTGTGGATCCAAATAAGAGGAAGTCATTGACAATTTCTGTCTTTTCCCCATCCATCGTGATGTTTCTTCTTGGTGCACTGATGAGGATTTTGGGGTTTTTTTTTATGTTAAGATGTAATGAATATTGAAGGCTGTAGTCTTATCTTCTGCAGCAAGTGTTTTAAGCCCTCCTTAACTTTCAGCATGCAAGGTTGATAGTGAAAGTTGTTGATGAGTCTTCTTCCAATGCTGATACCATATGCTTCCTCATAAAGTGCAGCTTCTTGAATGCTTTGCTCAGCATAAAGATTGAACAGATATGAAGAAAAGATATACAGCTCTGACCCACACCTTTCTTGATTTTAAACCATGCAGTGTTCCCTCGTTCTGTTCAGTCAACAGTTTCTTGGTCTAGGTATATGTTTCACATGAGTACAATTAAGTGTTTTGGGATTCCTATTCTTCTCAGTATTAGCCACAATTTGTTACTGATGGGGGGAACAATAGAACTGGTAACGTCTTTTGGGTGGGGGGAGAGAGTGTAACTATTGTTTTTTACAGGAGAATGTTTGGTTGTGCCAGAATATGAGATAGTAAAAACCAAATCTGAGGCATAAAGCCAGTTAGTTGTAGGTGTGAAAGGAACTGTATTTTCTTTGACATTTGTTGGTTTGTAAGTAGCAAATAAGGAGTTTGGAAGGGGGGGAAATGTAGTGTTTTGCACACATAGTCTTCAAAATAGTAAAGCCAGTTACACCAAGTGCAGTGTTTTACTGGCATGATTACCTTTTTAACCGTCTGTTCCTTCCTTTGACCCCAGAGAAGTAATCAGAGAAACTGAAACTCTGAAACCAGACCCCAATAGCAGGAGAGAGCTTTTGACCAATTGCTGAAACCATTCAGCTAAAGGTGGACCTCCACACCACATAGCTCTGGCCATGAAGACCACCACCCAAAGAAGGACATGCTATAGCAATAACTGAAATATACTTGTGTACCAGACCAGAATACTAGGGGTTTCTTAGGCCCATGGTCCTACATACACCTGATGGTGGGTCTGCTGCAACTATCTGGCTCTTCCTCCTTCTCTGGCTGACAGTTTTGGCTAAGTGTGGGGTATTCCGCTGGGAATAGGGTTTTCTTGTTGTTTGTCTTTAATGTTGCTGTTTGCCTACACTGGACTTACTCTCAATGAGATGGATTAACAGTGACTGCAGCAATGGGCTCAAGTGTGTCAGAGATGAGAATGGCACAGGATAGGATAGAATTCACATGTGTTCATAGGGTCACTACGAGTCGTACTCAACTCAATAGCACCTAACAAGGCCTTCAGCAGCAGTGTCACTGTCTTACCAACGTGGTTGTAATGCCTCCCCTTGGGGTCCTCCGGAACCTCCTGGAAGACAGGAGCATGCCAGATTTTTAAGAGCCACTTTCAAGGGGTGGATTGTAAAAGAACAAGCTTTGGCATATGGCCGTGCTCCTGCTTGACGCTAGTTCACTTCCACTTGCTAGGTCACTGTCGTGTAATAGTTGCTAGGGAAGCATTGGAGATCTGGGACCCTAGCAACATGCTGCCTCTGTTCCACAGAGATAAAAATGCCCCTGCCTCCTTCTGGGGGATGTGGAGACTGGAGTCCTCTCCTGTTGCTATACCCAGGGAATCGGCAAGTAACCTGTTAATAAGCCTCCTATATTACTACCAAGGAGTTGCTACCATAGGGCAAATTTTAAATTACTGTCTGTTCTTTAAAACAGATTCTTCCTCACATTTAGGGGTTTCTCATGTGGTCCATGATCTCACCTTCTCCCATTGTTGCTGGGTGCCAGGGAGTCATCCACTACTGAGAGAGATCCTATGAACAGATCCAAACCTTGCTCTAGCCTGCCCCATTCTCACCACCCTTATATTATCAATAAGGGGTCAGTTCTTGGGAAAAGACATCATGCTAGGAAAAAGCAAGGGGGTCAGCAAAAGAGCAAAACCCTCAACGAGATGGATTGACAGTGACTGCAACAGTGGCCTTGAGCATGACAGACATTCTCCTTGTAGAAGGAGTTTGCTGGGCTGTTCGGCTCCTTGCCTGGTTTTACGGCCCAGGAATGAGCATGTGCTCTGTGACAGGAGATAGTGTGCCTCTTCTCATAACCAGAGGACAGAGAGTAGCCCTTCCTGCTTTTTCTGCCCCAAGTAAACTGATGACTCCGTAAGATTTTTTTTTTATTTGAAGGAGGAGTGAGAATCTCAAGTATCTCATGTGAAATCACACAGGAAGTGAAAGAACAAAATCAGAACTCCCTGGCTGTAGTAGAAACAGGATTTTAATATAATATTCAAGTCTAGCATTTGCTATTTACAACAAATAAATATTGCCCCTCCCCAATTGGTAAACATTTTGTTTTTCACTTTATACAAATATTCAACTCCCCCCTCGTTCTCCTCCCCCAAGCCCTCCCTCTCCACTAGCCCCCATCCCGTGTGGTCTCAAAGCCCAGAA
>NW_006399891.1:6685242-6733904 GCF_000299155.1 Elephantulus edwardii | reverse complement strand
CCCTTTTGCTTCATGCGTGGAAGGGTTGAACTGGCCCCATGCTTGACCTTTGCCCCCTTGGTGAAAGTCCGCTTCTTTAGGACAAAGTCATAGTTAGCGGTAGAGTTCATGGCGTAGAACACATTGGCGTTGTCCGGGATCTTCAGCTCTGGCAGAAAAGACAGAGGATTAGTCGGGTGAGCTCTAGAGGGGCTGCAGAGCAGGCTAAAGATGTCACGTCCGCATCACTTCAGAGATCAGGCTCAAGCCGGGGATCCTAATTCAGCTCCCATATCACTAAAGTCCCACTAAATGAAACCTGCCCCATAAAAGCACTGATTAACTACTTGGGAGTCACTGCTAAGCTGAACAACACACATGTTCTAGAAGTTCCAGAGGAGCAAGGGAAAGAGACCGAAAGGCTATCTGAAGAAATAACAGTAAAAAGTGTCCCATATTTGATGAAAGACATGAACCAAAGGGAGCTCTGGTGGCCTAGTGGCAAGAATCTGCACTGCAATCCCAGAGGTATGTGGTTCGAGAAGGAGAGGCAATCTCCTTCTGTACCAGTCAGATCCTATTTGACAGTACACACACAAAAAATAATATTTTTTTTTAAAAAAGACAGACACAAACCAAGACATCCAAAGAGATCACCAGTTCCAAGCAGGATAATCCCAAAAAGACTCACACAGACACATCCCAGCTGCCCTTCCAACTAACCAAAAAGTGAGAGAAAATGAGAGAGGACTTAGAAAACAACTTCTGGGATCACAGGAATCATTACTGATTATCTGGACTACTGACTGGGAGTAAGCAACCAGCTGGCCAGAAACAAAGTGCAACAGTATTTCCAGTGCACTTTTATGGAGTGCGTGTGCACACGCGCACACACACACACAAAGTGCTCACAGATAATGAGGATTAACCCGCTGACTTCTCTCCATTTGGGGTGTAAGGAACTTGCCCAAGGTCCCCATGCCTTAGTTGTCTGGCTCTGAGCGTGTGCTGCTTCCACGGATTTGCTCTCTTTCCCAGTCTGAATACAGACTTGGGTCCTGTGAACCTCCACAGGGGATCAAGGAAATGTTTTCTGTTTTCAGTGTCTTAAATGCATGGATTCTAACATATTTGATTCCTCGGCCCATGACAGTGATGATGCTTTCAGATGCTGAGAGGCCAGAGCTGCCACTGGAGGGCTGTGCCTGTTAGCTGGGTCCTCTGGCCCATAGCCCAAGGGCAGAACTCTCCTTCTTAGCTCTTCAATGTTACCTCCCACTGTCTGGTTCTCACTCCAGGAAGGGCACATGACAGGTGATCCACAGGGACTCAGGGAGGACATGTGGGCTTCAAGAAGGTCCATGTGTGTGCATGGTGCCTCTCCTACCCTGCTGCATGTTTTCTGAGGACAGAGAGCCTCCAATCTGGAGCAGTGTGCACTGAGCCCAAACCCCCACTTCCATCACCTGATAAACCCTCTGACTTACTTCGATCCTCTGAGATAATCTGCACCAGTTCATAATCATCTGGCTCATCCTCATCCAGGTTGTGCTTGTCCATGGCCTTACGGATCACAGTAGGAGCCTTATCTTGGCTGGTCACCTGGAGTGGGAGTGAGAGACACGCCATCCAGGCAAGGGCCTTGAAGCTTGTTCCCAAGTGTGGAGTAACAGGACCCTTGGGAGCTGACTCAGCACTGGGCACAGACTCTCAAGCTCCAGGTGGGTGCACTAGGTGATGGATGCATGGGGAGGGGGGACCTCCACTTAAGAGAAAGGTCCTCCCAACAACTCCGCCCTCCTCCTCATCTATAGGAATCTGCCGCCATCCTATATGGACTTGAGGAGCGTGCATGAGCCCTAGGGCACTGCCACCCTGGGGCATTGCCACGCTTGTCCTGGTCCCTCCAAGCTAACAGTCTCAATGACCTCAAGGAGCAGACAGTACTGAGTCCAGCCCTATAAAATTAAGAGCCGCCCAAATGCCTTCTCTGCACCCGCCCGCACTGGGCTTCAACCCCCAGTTGTCTGGCACAGACCAAACCCCCAGCTGCCTTCACCCAAATGCCTTCTCTGCACCCGCCCGCACTGGGCTTCAACCCCCAGTTTTCTGGCATAGGTCAGACCCCTAGCTGCCTTCACCCGGATGGGCAGGGAGCACAGGGCTGAGACTATGGGTCATACTAATGGTCATTTCATTACAAAAGTGCCCGCTAGCTCCTGGTGTCAACAGGCATGCAGCACAGGACGGATGTGTAATGAGGCACCTGACTCAAATTATACAGCTGGAACCTGACCACTGTCCTTCTATGGCCTCCCACCTATGCAGCTTCTGCTGTTCTGCTGTCCTTGACTTAGATGTCCCCACAGAACAGCTGAAGTCACCCGCTGCCCCTCCTCTGCTCCAACTTCCAGGGGTCCCACTTCACTCTGCTCACAGCCCTGACAAAACCCAGGCCCTCTACACCTCTCTGGCCTCAACTCTTGTTTTTAAATAAAATTCTTATGTTATACTGGTTTGCTTACAAAGTCCATATGCATTGTTTTTCACATCAGATCTTTCCCATTTCCTTTACCGACCCCTCCCTCCCTCTACCCATCAAATTGTGCAACACTGTAATTACCATATCCTTAACTCTTAACCCTTGCCCCTTTACCTTTGGCCTCCTTGCTGCTACAACTTCCTTCCACTGAGCCACTGTTTCCTCTCTCTTCTCTTTCCAGTGAGACTCCCTTGGCTCTCCCTTCTCAACGTGAAATCTCAACCCCAACACCCAAGGTGCTGAGCACCGATCACCATCAAATCCCATCTCCTTTACTCCCTCCCAGGCTGAGGGACGCCCTGCCCACCCACCAGGCTGAGGGACGCCCTGCCCACCCACCAGTGTCAGCTCCGAGGGGGGCAGCGAGGCCTGTGTCACCCACGGTGGGAGCGACGCCCACTCTGTCCACTCACCAAGATGCTCTTGTACATGTTGCCGTTATCCACGTCCAGGCTGACACGGATGATGCAACAGTCGCCCACCTGCTGGTTGTAGAGCGGCAGTGAGGAGTTGTAGTTGCAGACTCCTGAGACAGAGCGCTTGTGGGTACGCGTGGAGGCCACAGGTGTGGTGGAGGCCGAGGAGGACGAGGTACTGCTAGACGCTGAGCTGATGCCGGAGGTCTCCGGGGACGACTGGGAGGCTGACTCCCAGAACTGTGGGGACAGTGAGGTCAGCAGAAGCGCCACTCCCCGAAGGGAGCCTAGATTAGTGTTTAGATAGGAGTGAGGAAGCTTCTGGAAGCTCTGTTGTAGAGCTGTGGGTGTGGAGTGGGGATGGCTGGCCCCAGGGAGGGGTCAACTGTCGGAAAGGGCAGGTAGTCACCTTCTTTTCCTGACAGTCAGGGGACTCCGGGACAAAGCTCATGTTGATTTCTTCCACATCCGAGCTGGAGGAGCCGGCGGAGTGCACACTGAGCACATCGGCTGTGTCCCCACTGCTGAGGTAGGGGCCGCACTTGAGCTGGTCACAGGACTTGGAGTGGCAGCTGCCACTGGTGCTGAGCTCCGTGCTGGGGGCCTGGCGGCTGGATGCAAGAGTCAACTTACTGTCCACCCTGCCCTCTGCCCCCAATTCATGGAGCACCATGCACTGTGACAAGTGTCCAGTAGTTCAATGAGGTGATGACCATTAAGCATCATCCCATTTCTCAGAAGAGAAAACTGAGGCCCAGAGAGATGAGACCACTGGCTCCAGTCACAGGGCTGGCCAGCAGGGTAGCTGGGTCCCAGCACCAGGTATGAGTCCCTGAACCCCTGGTCAACCGAGGATAGCCCTGCCCTGCCCAACCTGGCACTCACTCGCTCCAGCGCTTGACAATGGCTGTGCTCTTCTTGGCCTTGAGGGTGTTGCTGGCCGACTCAGACGGAGGCTCCAGTTCACAGGACAGATTGTAGCTATGGGACAGAGCAGCAGGTGTGAGGCTCCAGGAGCCACATTGCATGTCTCTCTGCTGGAGTGGTGTATCTCCAGGCAGCAGCTTCTGATGCTGACCCGTGGACACGGCAACCTACTCCTGCCTCTTCCAATTCTGGCCATGCCTCACCTCTCGGTCTCACTGAGCCGCTCCATGGTTCGGAACCAGGCCACAAAGTGCTCCTCAGGGGCGATGCTGTAATTGTTGCAGGCCGACTGCAGCAGCTTGATCTGGGCAATCACCTCAAATTCCTACAGCCAGAGGGAAAGACAGGGTGCTGAGAGGCCAGCTAGTGGGGAGAGGGTGTGAGGACTTCAGGTCTCTGCTATTGCCTCCTCCCATCTACCTGTCCTCAAAGTCCTGAGCCCTTCCTCCAGGAAGCCATCCTTGATTCCAAGCCCCTAGCCTACTTTTCAGTGGGTCAGTTTTCCCCTCCTTTGTGCATCAAACATTCCCCATAAATTGAAGAGGAAAAAGGACAGAACTAAGGAGTGCCCTGCCCAACTGGGCCTCTGATTTTCATCTCACTGTCCACAGCGAGGGTCCGGGCTGTTTACCTTCCTCCTCTTCTCGAAGTTGATCATTCTCCCCTGGAAGATAGAGAGTACCACCATCCATCAGTATCAGCACCCCTTATCCCCGCCCATGCTGCTCTACCTGGCTGGCCCACCAGGGGACACTGCACACACACACACGGGACTCAGAGGCAGGCCTGGCTCTCCCTCACACCAGGGCAGGAAAGGCCCTGAGCAGAGATCGGAGAGCTTCTAGCCCAGTCCTTTCTGATAACAGATGGACAGTCTGAGGCCGCAGGCACAAAATGACAGCCAGTCACTCACGTGCTGCCTAACCTTGGCAGTGCCAACTTCCCTCGCGCCACCTGGAAGGGCTACATCCCACATGGTCAAAGGCCCAGTCAGCTTTGGAGGCAGGCCACTCGGCTGCTTTCCAAACCAAGACACCAGGACTGGCAGCTTTGCCAAAGTTCTGTTTGCTCATTAGTAAGATGGACACGACACACCCAGCATCCAGGGCACAGTGCCAAGGGCTGAGAGCTCAGGGCTCAGCACCGAGCCCACTCCTCCCACATCTCAGGACCCTGGTCCCTCCCTGACCCCCACCCAGCTCACTCACATACAGATAGTCCTTCATCGCAGTGTCCAGCATCACCAGGTCCGTGAGGAATGTGCCAAGATAGGGAACGGTGCCCTGGATGACGCCCTGTCACATCGAGGTGGGGAGAGACTGTTCATGTGACATCAATGACATGAAGGCCCCACCCCTGAAGACTCTGAGCCCCTCAAGCTTCCTTGGTGCAGATTGGGGGTCCCTATGCTGCCTCCCCCAAGTCTCCCTTCTGCCCTCTATAGATCCCAATCTCCTTCAAGTCACCTCCCAGGGCGGCACTGGGCACATCACAAAAGTCGTGTGGCTTGGGTCCCTCCCTACTCCCAGATACACCTTGAGCCTGATTAGTCCAGGCGGTGGCTCATCCCCCTAAGATCCCAGCTGATCCTCCCAGGTCCCAGAGGAGGTCCTGTCCAGCAGAAGTATTTCAGGCACTGTGGCCATGGAAGAAAGGCTGCAGGAGGTGGGGCCCGGTCTCCTGACTGTGGTCAGTCCCTGCCCACCCAGCCTCACACACTCACGAGTTCCCTCTGCCTCTTCTGGGCTCTTGTGGGGTTCATCTCCAGCGTGGCAAACTTGGAGGTCCCCTCCTGCAGAGTTGGGATAAGGTCAATGAGGCTACTCTCCCCTCACCTCTGTCCCCTCCAGAGCTGCTGACCTCAGATCTTAGGTACCTGGCCCTAGTCGGTAGTGTAAGTGTTCCTGGCACCTCTGGTGTAGCGCTGACTTTAGGCATGAATCCCAGCTCTGTGTGTGTGTGTGTCTGTGTCTGTGTGTGTGTCTGTGTCTGTGTGTGATCTCAGATAAGTAGCCCGGTGTCCCTCCGAACCCTTTTCTTCATCTGAAAAGCATGGGTGGAGACTTAACCTCCCTCACCTATGCTCTCAGGAGCATGCAGAGGTCTATCAGTACCATCACAGTTCTCCCCACCCCCTGCCCCTCAGCAGATCCTCCACAATGTTCAGATGACACTCCTTTTCTCCCTAGAACCTCATCACCTGGTGAAGCTGGCACCCACACAACTGTCATTTTCCACATTTTCCACATAGACCAATGGTCCTGGACAGGAGCAAGGACTTGTCAGGGGCCCACAGGGAGTCAGAGGAGAGTTGCACTCCTCTGTCCCAGCCAGAGGCCCAGTTCAAGCTCCTGCAGTCAGTGCTGAGCAGAAGACGTCACTGAACTTCCCATCTGCACCAGCCCCTCCAGGGTCTCCACACTCAGGTTCTACCAAAGGCTTCACCTCTCCAAGAAGCTCCTCAGGCAGCTCCCCCTGCAGAGAACTACCCTATCCACCCTGGAGGGGTCTCCTGTCAGCACTGGGTGGGTATTGTCTCCTCTTTCATGTGGAAGCTTCTCAGATATGGTCATTAGTTCTCCAGGTCACATGTCCCAGGCCACTGGGGGCACATGAGAAGGCCAGGACATCTTTTCTGTGAGTCTGTGATGTGGACACAGGTTCTGAGGCTGAACCTAATGGGCAGTACGTGTCTAGGGGTGAAGAGGGAGGGGTCACAGAATGCAGGCACATCTGCCTGCCAGATTTACTGACAGGGTGCAGACAGTGTGCCCCTCCTTAGGCTAAGCAGTGTGGAAGCAGATAAGAGGAGCAACAGCCGTCTGGCTTCCTGAAGACAGGCTAGGCTGGTTCGGAGAATCCACTCAACGACCAGGAGGAAGCAGGAGAGGCTAGCATGGAAGCCAGCGAGCTGCTGATTTTGTCAATCGGCCTCTCCTGGAACAGCTCAGCTGCCACCCCCAGATAGATTCAATTACTGGGGCCTCCTGTCTCCCAACCTGCCCTCCGCAGGTCTATGGACCACAAAGAATCTCTCTGGCTCTCTGTTACAACAAAACAAGCCTAGAAGTTCTCAAATGAACTTTCAGGAAGAAACTCCCAATGCCCCCCTTGTCCCATAGACCCCTTCCCAGCCCCACTTTACCTTGATGAGCAGTTCCCGGCTCAGGGAGTAGTTGTTCTCGTCTGAGAAGATCTCAGAGAGTTTTTGAAAGATTCGGACGCTTTCCCTGTGGGGACAGCAAAGGAGAAAAGCTGGGAATGGTGGGGAAGGGAGTGTGTACAGGCCTGTTATAGGAACACAAGTGCCTGGACAAGTGATTTTCAAACTGGATTTCTTTGAGCTCCATGGAGTGAGGGAGGTGAGGGTTGCTGCTGGTGTAATTGGGGACCCCCATTCCATCACACATACTCTGGGCATGTTGTCAGGAGGGGTGAGTCCTTGGAAAAAGCCCTCATGCTGGGAAAGGTGGAGGGTCAGAGAAAGAGAGGAAGATTCCTTGCAAGATGGATTGACACAGTCATGGTAACAATGGGCTGAGCCTATGAGAGACTGTGAGATGATGAGAGATAGGGCCCGGTGCAGAACTGTTGTTCACAAAGTCACCACGTGAACTGGTCGTAGGTGACTTGATGGCACCTAACAACAACAACAGCACCCCCAATTCAACTAGCAGCTCTGCTTTGACTAGTCTGGATTTCAACTGGACCACGAATAAAGTTGCAATAAGAGGAAAATGTTAAAAATCTTCTATTTGGCTCAACGGGGTAATCTGGGGGTAATTTACTGTACTCCATAGGTCCTAACAGCAACACCACTAGTCTGGAAACTCGGGCCTGAGGCAAGATTACATAAGGAGACCTGGGCAAACTGGCTGCCTCCCAGCAGGTTCCCGCCCAAGGAGAGCTCAGCTCAGCACCCCACCCTGGGTGAGGTTGCTGACCCACGCCCATGCTCACACACAGAGAGGCCTGCCCACCTAGAGACTTCTTCCCACGTCTTCTTGAGGCGGTGGATGGAATTGCTCTGCAGAGCAGAAAGGACAGCATGGAGTGATGAGAAGTTCTTGAGGATTCGACACTCCTGGGGAAGGAAAAGAATGAGCTGGAGTGTCTGCCTATTCCAGTCTCCTCCCAGTCAGCTGACCTCCCTCCAGCATCACCAGGTCCGTGAGGAATGTGCCAAGATAGGGAACGGTGCCCTGGATGACGCCGAGTTCCCTCTGCCTCTTCTGGGCTCTTGTGGGGTTCATCTCCAGCGTGGCAAACTTGGAGGTCCCCTCCTTGATGAGCAGTTCCCGGCTCAGGGAGTAGTTGTTCTTGTCTGAGAAGATCTCAGAGAGTTTTTGAAAGATTCGGACGCTTTCCCTAGAGACTTCTTCCCACGTCTTCTTGAGGCGGTGGATGGAATTGCTCTGCAGAGCAGAAAGGACAGCATGGAGTGATGAGAAGTTCTTGAGGATTCGACACTCCCTGGCCACCTCGATCCAGTGCTCCACCACCCTGGCCCTGTCTGAGGCCTTCATGTTCCGGTCACCTAGACAGGTGGTGATGACGCAGTTGGCCACGCTGTTGAACTGGGTAACGGTGGCTCGGATAGTGGGTGCCAGGTGCTCCTTGCCCTTCTTGTCCCTCTGGGACCAGATGGAGCCCAGGCAGTGATAGGGCACCACCTTCTTGAACAGCTCCTGGGGGCGATGAAGAAAGAGTGTCACTGGCCCTGTCCAGTGCAGTCCACGTGCCCACTTAGTCCTGGGCTGGAAGTCAGAAATTTAAGAATGTGACTCAAGCCTTGTGAGAGTCTCTGGGTTTTGTTCTCTGCCTTCAGAGGGAACCCAGCACACCAGAGACCCAGGACTCAGTGACGATGGGAAGTGAGAGGCATAACCACTCAGCCCGTCAAGTATCAGAAGAGGGCAGTTTTCGCCACTGTGATGACATCTATCTGAGTCTATCTATCTATCGGGTCTGTCTCCCAATTCAGACGCCAATTAATTCCCTATGGACACTACAACCAGGGGCTTTGCTAGAGTATATGTCAAAGCATCTAGTTCATATCAGGTGTATAGTCAATTCAGAGGCTGGTGAGAGTGGGCAGATAAGTGTGTGACCCATGGGCCAAGATGCACCTCGGCAAGCATCTCCAGGCCCTATAGGGGCCAGGGCCACCAAGTGTCCTCTTTGTTTTCTTTTGTGCACCACATACTGTCCTATCTCTACTGTCCAGAGGTGCAAAGTAGAACTCTAGGGGCTCAGAAACTTGTCCTGGTCACCTAGTCAGTATGTGGGAGAAGTGGGAACTGGACGAACATCACTGGACTCCAGATTAAGGACTATCAGGTCTAGGGCAGCAGATGCCAAAAGGAAGGCCTACCTGTGAAGCCTGGCTACTCACCGCGTCCATCAATGTAAACTGCTCCGCCACCAGTTCCGGAGGGAATGCTAGAAGGTTAGGCTTCTCCTCACTCAGCCCGTTCTCCATCATGACAGGAGATAGGCAGGCAGGTTCAGGGACTGAAGCTAGTGTTGGTTCTAGTTCTGAAGCTGAGGATGGAGTGGGAGGCGGAGCCAGAGGTAGAGCTGGAGTTGGAGGTGGAGGTGGAACTGGAGCTGAAGCCAGAGCTGGAGCTGGAGCCGGAGTTAATGCTGGAGCTGAGGCAGGTTCTAGTTCTAGAACTGGCACTGGCTCTAACTCTGGAGCTGGACTTGGTTCTCTTTCTGGAGTTGGATCTAGTTCTCTTTCTGAAGCTCGACTTGACTCTTTTTGTTGATCCGAATCTGGCTCCCTTTCTGAAGTCAGTCCTGGATCTCTTTCTGAAGTCAGTCCTGGTTCTCTTTCTGCAGTCAGTCCTGGTTCTCTTTCTGAAGTCAGTCCTGGTTCTCTTCCTGAAGACAGTGCTGGTTCTCTTTCTGCAACTGGTTCTGGAGCTGGCACTGGAGTGGACACTAACTCTGGAGTCAGAGGCAGATCTGACACTAGAGTTGTGAGAGAAAAAAAATGCTCATTAATATGACTGTGTCTTTCCCACAGCAGAAAACCAACATCTCACTGTCATTTAGAGAAGCACAAGCCTGTGACCTCCACCCAAGGAATCCTCACAGACTGCTGTCCACCCGATGAGGGGGCTGAGGCTGCTCGGAGCTCTGGTCCAACACAAGCCCCTGGAAGATCCTGTCTGTGTGGAACAGCCCCGCGTCCCTTCTCAGACGTCCACACCCACCCTCAATCCTCACCCTCGAGCTCTGCCTCAGTGGGCTCCGAGTGCTCCAGCTGGGCAAGGAGGAGGTCTGCCCGGCGCTCCAGGTCTGAGCCAGGCATGTTGAGTTGCACATAGGCCACCAGCTGCTTGAGACATGGAAAGTCCGGGGGCTGACAGAAGTCCTCCGAATACTGGTCCAGCCAGGTGCCCAAGATGGAGGAGATGGCACTGGGGTAGACGGACAAGTAGCACGTCAGAGGCCTAGCTTGCCCTGCACACTGCCCTTCCCGGACACCCCTGTGTCTTGAGGTGGGCTGGGCCCCTGTGCCTATTCCTGACTAACAAGGGTTAGCTCCATGTCCTGACACTGAAAAGCAGGCTATACAGAGCCTCAACCTCTGGAAGCTCTGACTGACAGCCCTGAGACAAGCCTGATATGTCTCCCTTTCTGTCTCCTTTGGCCCCCTCCCACTGGACAGCAACTCCATGCGGGAAGGGAGGGGCTGTCTGCTGTTCATGCTGGGGCGCTGACACACAGGAGTAGCCCATGTATAACTGAGTCTGTCTTGCCTCAGCCCTCCCGGGGCACTTGCAGCATCGAAAGCTACAACTTGTGGGCCAGTATTATATGCACACCTGAGTCGCTTCATCCCTCTGACACTACTCTCCAAAGCGGAGCGGCACAGCTACCCTCAATGCCACTAACTGAGTACAATTGAGGTTCATGAGATCTGGGGGTAGGCTGCTCCCCACGCCTCCTGTTCTCCTGTTCTGGGGCTGGGGCTAGGGGAAAGGCACATGGAGAGCAGGGGTGAGCAGGCTGCAGTAGGGGTGGATTCTCTCAGGATCAGGCCTCCTGCCTCCCCTTGTTCTCCCCACACCCAGGCTCCATCCACAGCTTGCTTTCTTCTTGCAAAGAGGAAGCCCCCCCCAATTCATTCCTCTAGGAGGAATTCCAAGTTATGTGGGACCCAGGGTTCTGCCCAGTCCTCATAAGGCACAGACCCCTACTCTTCTTCGGGTCTCCTTCTAGACCCAAAGTCTACTCACTTTTTCAGTTGGTCCTCCGGTCCGCCGTCCTCATCGGAATAGGGGAGGATGCATCCGTATCTAGAGGAGGCCGTGAGGGCGTCACATCTACCGTACCTGCTTACGATGCCTAAGGTTACTGTCTAACTCCCCGACTAGAATGGCAGCCCAGGTGGGCAGGGATTTAGGTCTGAATAATATGTAACCAGAGCGCTCTGACCGCCTAGTGGATAAGGGGCTGCACTGCCAACTCAAAAGGCAGGAAATCTGAATCCACCAGCTGCTCAGAGGGAGAAAAATGAGCAATGTTCTCCCATTCAGTTTACAGCCCCTGAAAGCCCACTGGAGGGTCAGCTATGAGTCAGTTCCAGCTCAAGAGTAAGGAGCTGAGTTGTTGAATACACATCTGTTGAGGGAAAGAACCAAATCAGCACCTTTCCTGGTATCAGGAAGTGCCTGGAACCTCCCAGTCAGCCCCCAAGCATCCCTGCCGTGACTACACCCAAAGACAGGCCTCTATAGACAGAAACCGAAATCTCCTTATAAAAGGGAGAACGGAGGTCATGGGGTTGATGAGGGTGAGGCAGGAAAAATAGGAAAGGGCCCTGTAGCAGACTTTCCCACCAGATCTGGAGTAAGCTTTTTGCAGAGTTTATCTCATCTAGACTTTACAATACCCTGAGGAGGTTCTCTTAATCAATTTTTATTGAGCACAGAGACCAAGTGACATTCTCCAGGCACACAGCAGAGAAGTAACTGTGCTATGAGGGGGGCTCACCTTTTGAAGAGCAGGTCCAGGACCTGCTGGGTGGTGGCAAATGCGCGGTAGGTACACAGGAAGATGGTGATGTAGGAGAGGTCCCTGCCCTGGAAGGCAGGCACCAGGTGCTCCACCAGCTTCTCCAGGGTGCCTGCCTTGACTGCTCGCACCTTGCAGGTCTCGTACAGGTTCAGGGCTGACTCATTTTCATACTGTAGGTGGGACAAAGGAGGGGCAGAGTCAGCAGCAGCACCATGGACCACCAGGAGGGTTGGGGACTGGAGCTCAGATCAGGAACTCCCAGGCCCTCGGTGAATTCTGGCAAGAAATGGGACATGAGTGCAAAGAGCAAGAAAAGGGATCCACTTTCAAAGTAGAATTTGAGGTAGAGGAATGATGCAAATAATCAGCACATCCCAATCATTCTGTCAACTGAATAATCACAGTACTTTCCCATAGTAAGAGCCTAGGGTAAGGGGGGATTAATCATGGAGTTGTACAATTTGATGGGGGGAGGTGAGAGAAATTGGAAGAATCTGTTCTCAGAAACAATGTATTCAAATTTTGTAAATAAACTAGTATAAAAAATAATTTAAAAATAAAAAATTATGACTGGAAATCCAAAACCTCTGTAAACGTCCATTAAATAAAATTAATAAAATAAAGATGAAAAAGAAAAGAGCATTTTCCCAGGGAGTGCTCACAAAACATCCCTGGAAGATGAGAAAACAGAGGCTTAGGGATGTCATGGGGCTGCTCAAGGTTACACAGGTCAGAGCGCAGAGCCGACTGGAGGCTTGGTCTGCTCCTAACACAGAGAGGAAGGGTGTGGGCTACAGACGCCTGTCCAGAGCACAAGCATCCACTTTGCACTGCAAATAAAAGCACTTTTTTTTGTTTGTTTGTTTTCAATCTTAAACGACCTGAGCTATGGTGATCCTGCAAAGGGGCAAATGAACGGAGAGTCTGAAGTGGCAGAGAGACCCCACGGGGCTAAAGATCCGAAGAGACAACTCAGGAGAGAAACAAACAAAACGTGGCTCAGTCTCCCAGTGGGGTGACTACAATCCTGAGCTATGGTGATCCAACTCACAGCTGACCTCTGGAGGCAGTAAATCATGGGGAGGAGACTGCCTATCTTTCTCCCTTTTGGATCAGCTGGTGGATTCAAACACATTGCCTTTGGGTTGGCAGTGCAATTCGTTACCATTAGGCCACCAGAGCTCCCTCGTGGCAGGCATAAGGGGCCACGTACGTATCAGTCGGCTAACCATGAAGTCAGCAGTTCAAATCCACCAGGTAGTTCCAAGGGAGAAAGATGGACAGTCGCCTCTGTAAAGATTTACAACCTTGGAGACTGAGTCAGAACTGCCTGGAGAGTCAGAACTGGGAGAGCTACTATTTATTACACCTTCAAGTTGATCCTTCAGACAAGCAACCCCACCCCTGGGACTTTATCCTGAAAAAGGGAATCCTTCTATTAGATAGGACAGTATATTCAGCACTGCTGAAATGGCCACAGAACAGAGTCAGGTCCAGGTCCAATCGCAATGAAATACTGAATCACTATGGTAACCAGCCCTGCCTGCGGAATATTCTGCTGCTGAGTCAGACCACAGAGATTGACCTAGAGTGGTCCGGTGATATGTCCCACGGGACTGTAAGTTGCAGGGAAGCACAGATCACAGCATGAGCCCCACTCTTTTTTTGGTTATCCACAGGCTAGTAAGCATGTTGATTTGTAGGTTTGCAGGAGGTAGGAAATGACTGTCATATGCAGACAGCTGCCCAGGATACCTAGGGCCAGAGAGTTAAAACATGGGAAATGGTAGTAAAATACAAAAATACTCATGGCTTACAATGAAGTAAAAACAGTATAACATGCTTTTCCTAATGCTCCTGTAAATCTGGGAAAAGTGACTTTTCACCCAACTGCAGGTGACGGTGTGTGGCGGACCTGATGAGAACAGAGGGAATGGTGGCCACTTAAGAGAGGACACCAGGAAGACCAGGGGGTCACCGAGGGATGGAGATTCTGCCCTTCCCACACTCACTCCAAGCCAGAGAAATCACATGCACAGTATGACTGTGGGTATGGAGACCCCACTGTGCCTACGTTCACCCCAAGCCAGGGGGATCACAGGGCAGTGTCTAACCGTGGGCATGGAGGCCCTGCCATACCCATGGTCTCCCTAAGCCAGGAGAATCACAGGGGCAGGTTTGAACCTGGGCACAGAGAACCCACCCTGCCTGCACTCACCCCAAGCCAGCGCTGGCCTTTGTTGGCGGCATAGTGCACCGGCCCCTTCCGCAGGGAGATGGTGTAGATGACTCCGTTGACCAGCTCCTCGCCAATCTCCTGCGTGGAGCTCTGTAAAGACAGTGCCTGACAGTCAGGTCAGGAAGCATCAAGGGCCTGCCTGGGCGATGCCACAAGAAGGCATCCTCACCCAACTTTCTGCACCCCAGCTCTGACACAGACAGGCATCCAGCCTGGGTAGAAATGAGCTGATGGCTCAAATACTCAGAATTAACATCTGGGCAGACTGGGAATGCCCGTACCACATGCCTTCCCACCACACCATTTGTGACCTGGGATATGAAATTGTTATCCAGCCACTTTACAGATAGGTATGTAGTGGCTGAGAACACAGCATCCATGCTAAGAAGGACAAATGGTGCAGCTGGGCTCCCAAGGCCCTGACACAGTCAATCACATCCAGCAGGCAGAGGCCCCCATAGAGAAAGTGACTCCCCAGGACCAGAGGCCCCACGGCCATCCTCACACTTACTTCCACATCCACCCAGCCTGCAGGGCTCCAGTGCTGACCCAGCAGGAGCGAGAAGCTCCTCCGAGTCACCTGACTCAAGCCCTTGAGTCAGCATGATAGAACTGGGGCAGGTGTAGGGTGTCCCCAACAGACACATATGAGGCCACTTCCTTCCCCTTCTGCTCATTCATGTCCATGTGCCCACTTGGGCAACAGAGGAGTTCCCAGTTCCGTCAACCACCATGTGCACGAGGCAGGGTATGAAACGTGACAGTACTGAGGTCATATGTGGAAGGCTGCGGGTTCCAGAGAGCTCCCAAAATCACAACGCCTTGACTGGAATAGCTCTGTGGAGGTGTGAGTCGTCTGGTGATTCCCAGATCCCTCTGCCCAAAGGAAAGGCCCTTGTTCCAGCAGAAAACATCTCTTTCCACTGGACAACCTAGCCTGGAGGCTGCATGTCTAGCTGTGTCCACATCCCCATAGCTGTGGCTTCCCTGGGCTTTAGAGCCCCTCTTGCCTACTCTTTCCAGGGGAGAGCAGAGCTTGTAGTGAGAGGGGCTCTTGGTGGCAAGGGCAAACATAGCATCCCTGAGAGGTGCATGGTGAACTGGAGAGTGCAAGGCTGGCAATCTACAAAAATCCCAATACAGGGGGGAAGGGGGTGCATGCACGCACGCGCGCGCGCGTGTGTGTGTGTGTGCGTGCGCGTAGCTCAGGCAAGGAAGCCCCTGGTGAAGGTGCAGACTTGGTCCTGTGACCCTCTAGTGGTGTCTTCCCTAAAGCAGGTGCCTAGTGTGTTGTGGGCTGTACACGTCAGCACCCCTGGGGTCAGAGACTGGGATTCCAGCCGGCCCCTCAGAGAGCTCAGGGAGGCAGGGCAGGAATCCTCCTCCGGAAGTCATTTCCTCTGGCACGAGGCCGCCCTCCCACTCTGGGCTTCTTACCAACAGGAAGCCTGCTGAAACAACACTCCTGACCCTCTGTCTCCTCCAGAGAGACAACCGGGCCCACTTCTTGGAAGTCAGTGGGGAAACCACAGGCAGAGGTCCTCCTGAACAGCGCCCCTCGCACACACACACGCCTTGCAGCCCACGCTTGGTGGAAGTCCAGCCCTTCCACCGAGGATGGGAAATTCCTACTTTTGAAGCAGAAAAACCAAAACAGATGCTTGCTTTTCTTTTCCTGCCCCTTGCATGCTGCCTCTGACTAGAGACTTGCTTCTCACGGAGACGGGCTTCTGAGGCTTTGGTGACGTCCCTAGGCGGCTGTCCACCCTCCAGACCAGGGGCCTGCCCAGCCCAGCATCTCTTCCAAGAGGAGTCTCTGTCCAGTCTCTCAGGGCTGGTTGCCCCTCTAGCCAGGCTGGAAGGTCCTCGAGAAGTTTGCAGTCAACCTCTAAAAGGCTGCTGGTTTGAACATATCAAGCAGTGCCAAGGAAGAAAAGCCTGGCATTTTATTTCCAATAAAGAACACGGTCAAGGAGACCCTACAGAGCAGGTCAGCTCTAACACACAATTGTCACAGGACGGGGTCCACTGGACAGCAATAATGATTCTTTTGGCCTGCCTGGGGGTCAGGTAAAATCCCAGCAGCAGTTTGTGGGCCCCACATCCCAGAGGGTCCCCTCACCTGACCCCCAGGAGCCCAGCACTCAGCGATGCTGCCAGATGGCAGTGTTTCCTGGGCCCGGCTGCACAGGCCAGCCCGCAGGAGGGGCTGGACGCCACGTCCCTCAGCTTGCAGCTGAGCAGCTGGCCGGGCCTTGTGTGGCTGCCATGTGATCCCTGAGTTCCCCCTCCCGCCTGTGGCCCCTCTGCCAGCCTGGTGGGGGGCAGGGAGGGACTCGGGAGAGCTTGGGTCAGCGTCACCACCCTGTCTCCCAGATGGGGAGTTTTGGTTCCTCCATGTAACCGCAGCAGCGGCAACAGCAACAAAAACAGACCATGACAGCAACACACACCACTACCATCTTACAGAAGCACAGGGTGCTGCAGCTAGTGCCCTCAGACCATGTACACAGAAAGCTGCATCGTGGGATCTAACCCCAGCTGTAACCCCACCCCCCTCAGGGACAGAGAGGGAAAATCAACAGCCTGGCTCCAACAGCCTAGCTTCTGCACCCAGGGCCCACTGGGACATGACAGGCAGGGCCCTGGTGGACACAGTAAACTCAGGCTCCCTCTTCTCCATAAGTGAACAACAAGCAAACCCAGTAGTGGGCAGTTCGTCCAGGCAATGCTAGGCCTCCAAGGACACTCTGGCAGTGCTGAGGGCACAGAGGGGAGGAGAGAGGGGGCCTCAGAAACAGGTGATGAGGAGAAAATGCCTTCCCACTGAGGGGGTGTCCACAGCAGACACCACTCTGTGTCAATTACTGGGGAAAGAGTATCGTGCGGTTGGCGGTGTCCACAGGGGACGGATCCTCCTATCCAGGGCCCAGCAGGCACCCGCTGATGTCCGCAGGGCACTGTAACCCAGTCAACAGGCTGAACACATGGCTGTGCCCTCCACACTTCAAGGAAAGTGCAGTCCAGGCCCTGAGGGCTGGATAAAGGCGAGCTGGCAGGATGGGCCACTGGGATGCTTCCCCCGCCTTCCCGCTGTGCGCCTTCCCGCTGTGCCTCGAAGCCAGAGCCTTAGGACCAGGAAGGGGAACAGGGCCTGGGTGGTGTTCGGTTAGTGTGTCACCAGATCAGCCTTCTCACAGTGACAGGCCAGCAGTCAGGCTGTGTCCCCTGCAGAGGCTGCAGGAAGAAGCTGCAGGACAAGTCCGGACTCCTCAAAGCAGAACAATAGGGGCCAGCAGGGTTCTGACCCTACCCTTATTTTGGGAAAAGCCTTCAGTGACCTCCTAGAATGTCCCCTCCCATTATGTCCTCCAGCTGGGATCAGTCCTCCCAAGGAGACTTAGCCAAAGGTTGGGGGAGCGACACTGCCCTGAAGCCCCGCAGTCTCCCCACCTCCAGGCCATGCATGCAGCGGGCAGGCCCCTCAGGAGAGCGGGAGACAAATCAAAGAGTACATGACATCACTGCCTCAGGGACCTCGTCACACCCATTGGCCAGCTGCCCATGTCCACTGCGTCACCCAGTCAACTGTCAGCTCTGGGCACATTAGGCCCCTCCTGAAGCCCCACTAAGCCCTCATGGAGGGCTCTCCAGAGCCCCTCAGTCCTGGCCTCCATGAGTGCATCTGTGAAACGGGGAGACCAGCAGCAGCTCTCTAAGCAGTGACTGTGAGAGGATAGGAAGGAGAACACACACAGCTCGCCAAGCTCGGCGTCCGGTGCACAGTAAACCGTCCAGGAAGTGAGTGAGCCTGGTGATGTCATCACACCTGACACACAGCAGCTCCCAGGAGCAGGAAACCTGTCAAGAGGCTCTGCGAGCCTGGAGCCCTGCCACCAGAGAGGGCGAGGCTCCCTACAACTCTGGGCAGGCACACTGCCAGGCAGCTTTCTGCTCAAATGTAGAAGGCAAAACATGAAACAGAATGGCGAGAACTGCTCACCATCTATAGAATCCCAGCCTCCCAGAGCAGAGTACGGGTCCCGTGGATGTCATACTGCCTCCCCATTTTACAGAGACAGAAACTGAGGGTCAGGGTGAGAGTCAAGTAGAGGGTTTCTACGCTGAAGCAGGAACCCAGGACTTCTTAAGTTCAAGTCGGCTTCCTCCCTAGACCTCATGCTCCCACACTCCCCTGGGGGAGTAGAACAGTCCTTGACACACAGCAGGGTACCCAGTCCTGGGCTAGAGGTATGGTGCACTGTGAGCCTGAGGGCACAGCCAGGACCCCAGGAACACAGAGCAGCCTCGGAGGGAGGAAGATTATACTCCTGGTCCTAGACCCCATGGCTTTCAGATGTGCCCTCGGCTAGGAGCTGCTCAAGGTACTTGGATGATAGGGCAGCCAGTGAGCTTGGTGACCCCAGAAACTGACATCTGGGGACCAGCTTAGTTTAGCTCTGAAAATGGGCCAACCATCTCCCCATGGACCCTCTTCTCCTCCCAGCCTGAGTCCAGCTACTTACCACTTGAGCATTTAAAGAGAAAACAGACCTCCAAAAACACAAGAGGAAGATGATAATCGGGCCCCTATCCACCACTCACTCTCTCCTCTCAGGACCAGCTCTGGCCGCTGGGCAATCAGACCACCAGTGACCAGTGTGGAAGGTGCACAGCTGTTGCCAACTAAAGGGAAGCATGGCCGGGTCCCCCGAGGTTTGGGAGAGATGGGCTGAAGGCCCAGACCCCACACCACCAGCAGCAGCCACGGCGCCAGCATGTCGAGCACGCCCTGCGAGTTGGGCCATTCATTCACTCATAACATTTAAACCTCCCAGTACTCCTCCTGAATGATGAAGAAATGACCGGAACTTGCACAGGTCACAGAGGCAGGAAGTACAGGCAGTCTAGGGATTTGAACCCAGGCCTGTGATTCCCACTTCCTGTGGGAACACACCCAGGTCTGGCTCTTGCGTTGCCCAACAGGTGGCTGCCATGTGCTGAGGACAGTGGAAAGAACCAGCCTGGTAAGCCCTGTCCTTGCTGAGCCGAGCAGTGGGCCCTAGCCTGACCAAGCAATGGGTCCCTGGAGCCCAGGGCACTAGGAACTCCAGAAGCTTAGGCCTGAGACTCCTCTCACCATTGCAGACAAAGGCGTCCAATGCCAGGACCACTGGCATCCCGTTGGAAAGCTAAGTGGACCCAGAAGCACGTGGATAGCTTGTCATGCTGAGAAGAGGAATCAGCATTGTGCCCATTTTACAGACGAAGCCAAGCCATTCTGGTACAAAAGCTCTTACTTCTATAGTCCACGCTTTTGCACTGCTCCTTGGTTCAAAGAGACAACACAGCTCTCAATGTGCTTGCAGAGACCTAAGCACCAACAGTTTGTACAGCAAAAAGGAGAATGCCAGAGCAGCGCCCATAGACTAAAGTGCAGTCCCTTACTCCCTACCCCGATGTTCTCATCAAGGACCTTCTGGCTCCCATCCCACTCAGCAACTCCTGCCCCAGACTCCAGGTCTCAACTTCCACCTCTTCTGATTTGGACTAGAGTCGCTTTGCTGGGCCTGACTGTCCAGAACATGGTGTTTCTGGGCCTGCATGGCTAGAGCCTGAGCTGGAACAGGGTGGTCATGCCATGCAGTGCCACACAGTGGGAGCAGCCTGGGCCACCAGCCAGGAGGCCCTGGAAGCCAGATCTCTAACAGCTGGGTGCAGCCTCCTACAAACTGACCCCCTGCTGCTTTGGTGCCAGCTGAGGGCAAATGTGGGAACACCCCTGAGCCCCACTTCCTTGGCTGGAGTCAAGTTGAGGGGCAGCAAGAGGCTCCCAGAGCAGAGACCAGAAACAGCCAACTTCCAGACTGAGGCTTGGCTCTCAGCCCTGCCACTAAGCAGGTCAGTACCTCCCAGCACTGCCCACTCCACCCACTCCCATCCCAGGACCACACTGAGCCTCCCAGGAGACAGCCCAGCATGTCCAAGCATCTAACCTTCACCAAAAGGCTCCAGGCTGTCTTCAACAAACAAGGACTCACAACCCAGTCAGCCAGGCTGCCCCCTCTTCTCCAGGTTCCCTGGGAGTCTTATGGAGATGGCCAATCTCTTCATGAACTTGACAGTTTCTGCAGGCCCCAGAAACTGTGCCTTTGGAGTCAGGCAAGAGGCCCCTTCACAAATTACAAAACACGTTAGATGTAATAAAATATATACAGAGGCACATTACTTAGGTTAGATCACTCCTGTTAGGCATCCAGTAAAGGTGAGAATGAGCTCTGGGGATTAACCTGAAGACCTGCATACAGAAAGGCCAAGAGAGCAGATGACCTGGTAGAAGACTGGGCGGGGAAAGTGGGAGACACTCTCTCCCAGGCAGCTGCACCTCAAAAATTGTCAAAGTCAAGGATGACACGCAAATTCGTGAAGCGTTCCATATTTTCGACCCTGAAATGAACCAGTCTGTAACGAAGGCTAACTCCTAACTCCTTTCACCTACAAATTTCGTCTTTGGATACAAAGCTAAGTGGATAGTCCTTACGGAGGGACTGTTTAAAAAAAAAAATTGTCAAAGTGCTCCTCATCTATTCTTCCTCCAGGCGTTCTCCCTGCCTGGGTTGAAAACCCACCTCCGCCACTTATTATTAGCTCTGTAACTTTCTGTGCAATCTAACCTGTAGTGCTGCAGTGGTTTTATCTGTTAAATGGGTTATTAATAGTATGGTCCAGGGAGCTCTGGTAACCTAGTGGCAAGAAGCTGAGTTGCAATCCCAAAGGCACATGGTTCGAATCCACCAGATGCTCCGCTGGACATGGATGGGCGGTCTCTTCCTGCACCAGTCGGATCTGACTTGATGTCATACAATAACAAAATAGTATTGCCCTCAAAAGAACAAAGCATGCGAGTTACTTGTTGTTAGTAGGTGCCGTAGTCAAATACAATTCACAGTGACCCTATGAACAACAGATCTAAGCAGACCATCGGATATTCAAGACTGTCCTCCAACATCACAGCCAAGACGCATCACTTTTTCTTCTGTCATCCTTAGGACTAGGCAATCTGACCCATATAAACCTTAGATCACAGTAAATATTATTTTAAACCTTTCAGATCGACTTTCTTCCTAGAAGCTGTTCCACATGCCTCTGGGCTAAATTCCTTTGCCCTTCCTTCCTCTGGAACATAAACATCTCTGTCCTTTGGGCTATGGACTGTGCAGGGATACTTCTGCTTTTCCCCAAAACTGCCTGGCCCTGACCACTCATTTACAATTCCCTTGACAATTGGCCCTATCCTCTGATGTTGGTAGACTCTGCTCACAGCAAGCCCCCAGTGAAAAAAGCAGCCATGTCCAAACCCTAGCCCATCACTTTTCGCTCTGAATGCCTTCAGGCCAGGGACGTGGCTCCTCTGTCACTTGGTTTCCTATAAAGTGGGCTGGCAAGTACTCTGTGGGACCAGCTAAGTCCAATGGAATGGGCTGATGGTGTCAGTCACTAAGTGCTCCAATCTCTCACCTGGCTAAGGCAGTGGTCTGCCTGGACACAGAGACACGGAGTAGAAAGCACAGAAGGGGAGGTCTGGTGGCTTAGTGGTAAAGTATTGCGCTGTCACCCCAAAGGCATATGGTTTGAATCCACCAGCTGCTTCTCAGGCAAAAGATGAGCAATCTCCTCCTGTGCAATTTACAGCCTCCGAAAACCTGCGGGAGGGCCAGCTATGAGTCAGTTCCAACCCTAGGGCACATAACAATAATAGAAAGCACAGAACCTCACAGACCAACCTAGGTCAGCCTTGGTCAGGATCAAGATGACAAGCAGCTTTCCCAGATGTAGGATAACATCTGGCAGACCAGAAAGGGAAGGGCCTGGTGAACGCTTGTCAAGAAAATGGGGCTGGGGGTGGGGAAGCAGACAGTGTCTGGTGGTTTTTCAGAGGGGACAGGGACCACGGCTCAGCTCAGCTCTGGCACGCTACAGCAGCCAGGAAATCAGCCCCAGGATGGGGGGGAGGGGGGTGTTTGCTGGCAGGAGGGACAGGGACTTCCCCGCCCCCTTCCCCCCAGGGCCCAGGGTAAATGGTCACTGTGTTTGATTTCCGGCAGGGGCCTTCTCTCCTGCCAGGACCCTGGCTTTCCTGCCCCAGCCAGAAGCTTCCCCTTTGATTTCTAAACAGCCGCCACGGCCTGGATCCCAGCACTGAGGCCGGGTAAGGGAGGGCAGCAGCGACAGAGATGCAAGGCAGGTCCCTGGGCTGAGAAAGAGCTCAGTCCGGCCTGCATGGCGTCCCTAAATGTGCAGATCATCACCACTGAGACAAGAGAGAAGCGGCTGTGTCCCACCCACTCGGGCCAGAAACCTGCCGGGCCCTGCGTGAGCTCAGGCTGGACCCTCCCAGTACACAAAGCCTGAGCTGCTGCCAGACATAATGAAAGCCAGATGAGCACCAGGCTGGTGTCAGGACTCCCACCCCATCCCACCCTCCTGGGGGTCCCGCTCCAGCTGCCAGTGAGGATCACAACCCTGGGGAACAAGGGGCGGGGAGCATGACTGGCCCTGCCACCTGCCAAGCCCAGCAGAATGGGCACCCACTCCAAGAGCCCTGGACGCTTCCTGTCTAAGAGCTTTCCCACCTCCTGCCCATCTCTCACGCTGGGCAGCAAACACATTTTATCCTTCTGCACCCAGGCTCTAACCAACCGTAGAAGCTGATACCAACAGCATACAGTGATAAAGGGCTAGCGGAGCATCGGGGGGGGGGGGGGCCCAGCCAGCATGAAAGCCAGGAGAACCTCACTGTTAAGGCTTGGCCCCAGACAGTCCACACTTGTTCTGGACCCCTAGGCCAAAGGGAGTCTCAGCCCTGCGTCTAGGTTCCATGCAGAGCAGGTGACGGACACTGCCCAGCATTTTGCTGCATCTGCTGCACAGACGCCAACAGTGCATCAGACAGGGCCATCTCCACGTGACCATAACATATACTGGGCCCCCTCCCAGCTACTTACTCCTGGCCTCATTCATGTCAGGCACACTATCTCCTTTGCTTGGATCCTCCCAAATTCCTGCAAATTGAGGGTGTAGGTGCATTTTCTAATCAAGAACAAATGAGTCATCCCCTTGGCCTAAGAAGACCTTGCCCCCTCACCACCTAGCCACATGACCCAAAATTTTGGAGTTCTGCCCCTCCCCCCAGAGCAATCCTGAGGTCTCCCTGGTCATCAGGTGCACCTTGGCCCCAGGAGGGTTTTTGTGGAAGGTCACCATAATCCCCAATGTCTCTGAGGATCTAGGATCCTGACACCCCAATCACAGAATGAGATCTTCATCAGGGTGCCCATCAGTGGGGGGTACTGTTCCTTTTCCACCCCCTCAAGCAAGGTGAAACAGTACTCTGACCCTGTAGTCGGGAAGTTCACAGGCCAGTGTCAGGAACCACAGACATAAAAAGCAATAGCACGCGAGGGAGGAAACTCTATGGTGGTCTGCGACGCAGAGTTAGTAACAGTAGGCCACAGTATGGGATTGAGGAGGGGGCATGAAATTCAGCTCTGGTTTTTAAACTGTTGGATTGGGTGCTGGCAGCTCCCCTCCCCACATTGCGGTTTTGGAAATTAAGAAAGGAAATGGATTTCTGCAAAAAGGACATCAAAGCACCTACACTGAAGGAGGTGATCCCCTTCTATTGCTAAACGGAGTCGGCCTGGTTCTGCTGGTGATTTGCATCAAACAAGGGGCAACCCACCCAAACCCACCCCATCCCCGGGGCCACCCTGGCCCCACCCTGCCTCACCTACCTCCAGGCGTGGCAGATCAGGGTCGAACTGCGTGAAGCTGTGCAATACCACCGAGCAGCTGTCGGGGACGCCCAGCTCCAAGCGCACTGCTTCCCACACGCTCCGGCTTCTTCGGGAGCCCGGAAACAGCGACTCGGCGCCGCCCGCAGGCCCGGCCACCTCTCCCCACATGTGCTGCACCATGGACGGGTCTCAGCGGCGCAGGCGGCCGGCCGCCGCGCGGGACCCAAGGCGGCTTGGGCTCAGGGGGCCAGCCCGGCGCGAGGCGGGGGCGGCGGCGCAGCCAGCGCGACTTAGCGCTGCCTGCGCTCTGAGCCCGAGGCCCTGCCCCGCCGAGTTTAGGCCGGAGGCGGGGCCGGGATTGGACAGAAGGAGGGGCGGGGGCGGGGCCGGCGGGGAGCTGGGAGATTGAAAAAGGGGCGGGACCGAGAGGAGAGGCGGAGCCAGAGCAGAGGATGAGTGAATGTAGGAGAAAGAGTGCACTAGCCATGTAGGTGTGAAGAGTGATGGGTAGAGGCCCTGGGATGGGCTCCTACATATACACAATTACGTCTTCGAGAAGATACAAACACTTATACCTTGGAGAAGGTGCAGCCGGAATGCTCCTTGGGGGCAAAGATGATAAAGCTTTGTCTCACATACTCTGGACATATTGCTAGGAGTCTCCATTTCTTGGAGAAGGAGGAGGGTCAGTGAAAGAGAGGAAGACCTTGAATGAGATGGATTGTCACCGTGACTGCTGCAATGGGCTGCAATGCTGGAGATGATAATAGGACACAAGGTAGGACAAGTTTCATTCAGATCCGTTGTTCATAGGGTAGGGTCGCTACGAGTTGTATGGCATCTAACAACAAGAAACCCTGTGCCGCAGTGCTTAAAGCGCCAGGCCTAACCCAATCACGGGTGCTTTGAACCTGTCAGTTGTTCTGCAGGAAAGATTTACAGCCTTAGAAACCCTCTGCACGCAGTTGTACTTGACATTCTACCATGAGCACAATCTACTGGTTTGGTTTTTTTATTTGATGATATATATGTTGATATGTGATAAAGCAGCTTCAAGCCAGACCCCAGAGACAGCCAGGATTCCTTGAATACCAGTGTAGTCCATCCCTGTAGGTCTGGTAATGTTGCTTAAGCTCTCTGATTCTCTATTTCTTTATCTAGAAAAGATGGATAATGAAAAGTGCTTCCCCCAAGAGTTGTAGAGGTAGCTGATGTAAGGCACTGTCCTGGAGCCTGGCCAGTACTGGTCTGCTGTCCTCCTGCTGCGGTACACGTGCACTTAGAGGTCCTGAGTTTTGTGCTGTGTGTACTCATTGTCTCGGGACAGTTATCAGAGCAGAGAGGTGGAGAGGCAGCTGGGTTAGGGAGCTTCAGCTACTTCCTCCGAAAGTAGCTCAGAGAGGAAAGGAAGAGACAGCCTGAAGTTAAGAGCAGGGTCAAGAGAGGTGTTCTGTAAAATGGATGAGGCACACATGTCCACCCATCTGCTGATACTTGCCATAGTCTCAGCCCTTACAGAGGTCAGAAGCGCTGCCAGCAGCCCAGGCACTGCCTCTTGCCTCCCAATCATCAACCCCACATGCACGAGGCCACAGTGCTTCCATGTAAAAGGAGGATGCGGCAAGACCAGAGGACACATTCTGCAGACATGGTATACACAGCTACTATGTGTCTGTGCCAAACTTGAGTTGTCTGTGGACAATGGGGCCCAGACAGTTATATACAAGGGGCTAGAGCATCTGCCGGGCAGTTTTCTCTCCAAACTCTTGACAAAAACAGGCAGGAAATCATCTGGCAATTTCTACTAAAACACTAAAAATATTCATGCCCTTTGACCGACCAGCTAATCCCACTCGGAGGGCTTCATCAAGAGTAAGCAATTGAACCAACTCAATGCCCACAACAGAGCAACGGGTGAAAGAAACCAGAGGCTTCCAGGCGCCAGGCCAACACAGGAGAAACACAGTCTCACGCCTGTGATGGGCGATGACTGGCAGTGAGCATACACTAAGAATAGCAGGATCTACTTTATCAACAAAAGCAATGGTAGTTATTTGGGGTGGACATAAGCATTTTGTTTTCTTTTTATTCCTCTGAATTTCTAATTTTCCTTAAACAAATCTTTTCACGATTGGAAACATAGAATCAATGCCAGCGTTCCTACAGGTGAAATGGGTGGGTTCTGTTTGGGCTGAAGGTCCCTGGAAGGCCTTCATACCCTGCTGCTGGAGAAAGCAAGGTAGATGGTAGCTCATTTAGAGGAAACATCCTCAAAGGGCAGCAAGGAGGTGACCCAGACATTGACCCTCTCGCTCCAAATTTCTCCTCCAGCCCCTTCTTCCCTAGGCAAGCTGAGTGCCTCTGGGAATTTGGAACATGCTGAGTGACTGGGCAGCTGCCTGCCCCACTGTCTCCTTATCTCCCTGGGAGGGATGGGCCTGGGAAGCAAGCCACTGCCTGTTTTATAGCCAGGAAGGGGCTTATAAGGCTAAGTGACTCATAAGGATACACAGGACTGTATCCAATGTCACCACCTCTCTGGGCGAGGAGTGCATGGGAGGGTGGCCCTAAGAAAGCTGGAAAGGGGCTGGGCAGTGGGTACATCGGGTGGTCTAGTGGCAAGAAGTTGCACTGCAATCTGAAAGGCACGCGGTTTGAGGCCACCAGCTGCTCCATGAGAGAAGGATGGGCAATCTCCTCCCATGCAATTAACTGCCTCTGAAAACTCACCGGAGGGTTAGTTATGAGTGGGTTCCGACTTGATGGTACACAACAACATAAACAAATGGGTACATTAGCCATCACCACCTTTTCCTAAACACAGCTGACACAGCTCATGCAACCACCGAGGCATTATTTATGTAGAGAGAGCTCCCACTGATTACTTAACCAATCTCTCCAGTTGGTGTCTGTTTTCACAGACAGCCCCACTCTCCGCCTTGTTGGCCTCCCCTCTAGGGCTCCCTCAGTGCTGCCCAGCTGCACACCCTGACACACTTGTGCCCTAGCTCACAGGGAGGCAGGGATCACAGAGGGCAGGGTTCTAGCATCAAAGTGCCTAGGCTTTAATCGTAAGTCTTCTTACTCTTTGTCCTCCTAGGCAAGCCACCTCACCTCCAAGTCACAGTTCCTGCCTCTGTAAAGTGAGACTAATAATGAAGACGAATGAGATCGCACCAGTGAATCACCTCACACGGCTCAGTGCCTGGGGTCCTGAGGATCAGGCAGGTAACAGTGCCTTAAAGCAGCCTTTAGTAACAAAGGGTGGTTTTCATGGGTGCTTCCTGAGCACAAGGCATGCTCCTAAGCCTTCATGCCCCTTACCTGAAATCCTCCCCCAGTGCTGCCCTCACAGAGCACAGCGGTACCCTCACAGAGCACAGTGGTGCCCAGGCCAGAACCCAACCAAGCCCAAGTCCAGTCAGGCCTCTGTCCAGATTTGGGGGAGTCTAGAGGACAGAAGAACATGGCAACCACACCAAGAGGATGCATTCGGCAAAGCTCAGATGGTAGCAATCTCTACAGGACAAACCACCTAGCTTCTCCAACAAATTTAAGGGGGAAGAAACAACAACTGAAAGGAAACTATCAATTAACAGAAAGGTAAGCGGCATAAACGGAATACAACATGTGGACTTTGGATCATGTTTTGGATGCATCACTTCTTCAAAAACAACTGTGAGCTGGCCCCTAACTCTCTCTTCCATGATCAAAGGCATGGACATCCTGGTCAACGCTGTCAAGAGCATCAGTGATGCCAGGAAGATGGGCAGATGCCAGGTTCTCATCAGGCTGTACTCCAAAGTCATTGTTCTGTTTCTTAACCGGGGTGATGAGCCATTGGCAAGTTTGAAATCAGTTGATCACGGAGCTGGGAAAGTTACTGTGAGGCCATCAGGAAGGATCAAGCCCACATCTGACATGCACCTCGAAGACCTGGAGAAGTGGTGGGATAATCTGCTCCCGCTCAGTCAGCTTGATTTCAGCGTAATGATGACTTCAGCCTGCATCACCGTCCAGAGGAAGCAAGATGCAAACCCACAGGAAGGAAAATCCCGGGATTCTTTTGCTAGAGATATTGTTATTGTCTATTACTGTTGAGTTGGAACCGACTCATTGCTGACCCTCCAGCAGGTTTCGGATGCTATAAATCACACAGGAGGAAATTGCCCATCTTTCTCCTTCGGATTCAAACCAGTTCCCTTTCGTTTCGCTGCCCAACTCCTTCCCCATTAGGTCAGCAAAGCTTCCTCGAGATGTAACACGTACATAAAAATAAAATGACTCAGTGAGGGAAAACCCCTATGAGGCAAACGGGACTATTCAAATATTACTGAGGATTTGATATCACAGTCAGTGTTGGGTTTTTTTAGGTGACTTAATGGTGGTGGTGGTGTTATATACTGTCGAGTTGGAACTGACTCATAACTGAGCCTCCAGCAAGTTTTCAGAGTCTATAAATCACCTGGGAGGAGACTGTCCATCTTTCTCCTGCGGAGCAGCTGGAGATTTGAACCACATCCTTTTGTGTTGGCAACACAATTCTTTCCCACTAAGCTGCCAGAGCTCCCTGGCGTAATGGTACTGCAGTTATTATTAGAGTTACATATTAAGATATTTATGGATACAATGATACCCCTGAAATCCTTATAAACATTGTCTGGAGAGGCTACGTAGGCAGTAGGCATGGTAAGAGGTGAAATACGAGTGACCTGTGCTGATCATTAAATCTAGGGATGGCATCGGGCATCCATTATGCCCTTTCCTCTATTTTTGTGTAGAGCTAGAATTTATCATATCAATAGATAAACAAAGGGGAAAGACACAGTTTGAGATGCACCCTCTGATTCTCTGAGGTTCTCAACAACCTTTGAAAGAGTGTCACAAATCCCAGACCAACGGCTGCAGCAGTAAAGCCCGGTCAGCTTCAACACTGTCATGTTCCTGGCTCCGGGCCTACAGTGGTCACTCTCAGCATCCTTACAATCAAAGGGGCTTGAAGGTTTGCTTTGGGGGTTCAGGCAATATGCAACAAAGAAACTGGGTCCCCCTGCCTGTATATGCTGTCAGAGGAGGTGGAGGGCTGGAGGACAAGTCTGATGATCAAGGCCAATGATAATTCTTGCCCTTGGAGGGCCTGCTGGGAGGAACAAAGGAAACAATTCTTTGGGAAGCCTGAGAGCACAAAGCACTATATGAAGTGGGGGATTATTACCAAGTGCACTCTCTCCCTTTCTTCCCCATCCTGTTCACATCTCACCCCCAGCCCACCCAGCCTCTCCTGAGGACAGCCTCTCCACTTCCTCCAGGGTCACCCTAGGCCAGCAAGTACAATACTGCGCAGAAAATCCCCCCACGGCTGCCCTTTGTGAGCCAACTGTGCGGGGCAGCTGCAAATGGATGACCAGGGGCGAGAGCAGGCCGAAGCCAATTGACACGTGTGTTATGTTTGGCTTGCTAAGTGTTTTTACATTTTTGAGCCAGCAGTGAAAGGTCAGGTGACTGCATGTAAAAATCCACATTTCTGGCTTCTTTGGGAAATCCAGACAGCCTGGTCACACAAGGTTCACATTCTCACTTATGACAAGAGGCTGGCCTAGAGCTGACCTGAGCCCACCCATTAAATGAGGTATGTGCTCACAGGTGTACAGAGACCCCACCAGGTGCTTTCAGCTGACATCCTCTGGGTCTCCGAGAAGTGTCCCTGAGCATTGCTTTCCACTTAGAAGAAAGGTGTTCAGTGTTCAGGTCCAATTTTTGTGGTTCCTTTTCTTCCCTGCCTCTGTTTCGGCATCAGTCCCCAGGCAAAGGGATCTTTGATCTTTAGTGTCCTCAGAAAAAATCCTACTGTGTGGTGTGTCTCCAGCTATTTTCTCCAGACTTCACTAGGCCCAGCAAGAGACCGTCAATGCTTTCCTCAATGTAGACCTCTGACTGTACCATGCCTTCTGCCTGGCCCTTGCTTCCCACCTAGCCCCCAGTCCTGTACCAGGTGTGTGACAGGTGAGCCACAAATGCTCCTTGCATGGAAATTTTCAGATCAGTGGGTTCAGAGGTGAACACAACTTGGATGATGTCTGCTCGACACAAAAGAGCCCCAACCCAGCACTGGGAAGAAGGCAGGGTTCAGCTACTAGATACCTTGGAAATCACCCCTTCTAGCCTGGGTTTAGGGAGCTCTGGTGGCCTAGTGGTAAGGAGCTGTGCTACCAACACAAAGGCATGCAGTTCGAGCCCACCAGCTGCTCTGCAGGAGGAAGACAGGCAATCTCTGTGCTATTTACTGCCTCTGAAAATCCACTGGAGGGCCAACTATGGGTCCGTTCCAAGTCAATGGTACATTAAAAGAAGCCTGGGTTTAGGGAGTGAGTTCTGGTGGCCTAATGGGTAAGGAGTTACAATGCCAACCCAAAGGCATGCAGTTCAAATCCATCAGCTGCTCCTCAGAGTATTTTTGTTTTGTTTTGTGCCATCTCGTCAGGGTATTTCCTCCCATGTGATTTACAGCCTCTGAAAGTATGCTAGAGGGTCAGTTCTGAGTCAGTTCTGACTCAACAGCACATAACAACAACAAGAAGCCTGGGTCTGGCAGAGGCCACCGAGAGAGCGGATAGCAGAGTGAGAAGAAGCTCTCAGGTTCCCGGACGAGAGCCAGACCCCAAGGATAACCTTTCACCTGTCCCTGGGCAATGAGAGGTCATCAAACGTCTTTCTGTTGTGGCCTATATTTAGAGCCCAGGAAGGACAAGAAGAAGGTGTGGCCTGGCCTGGTGCCCCAGTCATTTCCTGACACTGACGTTGCCATTCCTGGCCTGCCTAGGTTCTGGGGTGGCTGTCTGTGGGCGGGTGAGCACACACCTTGGCAGAAGTGACACTCCCTATGCTGGATCCCAGGGACCTCCAGGGGCCTCCTCCATGGCAAGCAGGAAGACTCCTGTGGCTGGAGGCCAGGTGAGAGATGGCCAAGAGGTGAGGGATATGGCACCCAGGACTCCAGAGACCACACTACATGTGAGGAGCGGACATCATCAGCCACCTCAAATCACCGACCTCAGGATGTTACTGTCCCAGGGCAATGAGGACAAAATACCACAGCCTGGAGCAAGGCCTGCCTCCCCTCCCTGTAAAGGGTGCTAACGATCCCTGACCTTCAGCCGGGAAACTACTTAGAGGAGCAAAGAAAGCATCTGGTCCAGGAATCAGTGAGACGAGCCAGCCAGCGGTGAGTACAGTGCTACTCTGATAACTGTCCTCATTCCCGGGGTGCTCAGGGCCCACTACCCCTACTCTGACGGCCACAGGTAAAAGAAAGAAGAAGAAAAGCAGAGGCAATAAAACCAGACTGAAGTGAAGACTGAGCCTCTAAAACTGAGACTGAAACATGGACAGTGACAGTGAGGTGGGGAATCAGCTGGGAGAGATGAAGCCAGAGGGTCCCATCCCTCGCCGAGGCCGGGCTGGGACAATGGGCAGACATGGCCCTCTCTGTCCATGTGGGAGAAGGTCCCACAGTCTCAGCCCCAAAGCTACTCAAAGTCCATGAGGCAGCCAGCAAAGGTCCACATCCATGCTTGGCAGGAGACATCAGCCTGGTTTGAAAGCTCCCATATCCCCTGGGAGCCTGTGCCCCAGGAATCCCTGACTCTCCTCTCCCCTCCCTGGTGGGCAATCATTCAGGAAGCCACCAGCTGAAAGTCATCACAGCGATGAAGGGTCTGGGAGGACTCAGCCCCAAGCAGGCTTTTCTGTAGGTCTGGGAAGTTCTCTTTTAAGATTTAGAATCTACACTGGGATACAAGTCCCTGCTCCCTTTTCTGGCCTCAGTTTTTCCATCTGTATGAAGAGGACAACACTACTACCATCACCCGGCTCTCTGGAACTCTCAAGGAAAGCCCATGTCAAAACAGCAAAAGTACTCTGTAGTGGGAGAAATATCACATGATGAGAAGCCCTTTGGCAGATAGCCTACGGCCACTCACTATCACCTGGCCCAGGCTGGAAGCAGGCAGAGAAGTGAGCCAATCCACACAATCTCACTCAATCCACACAGAGACCCTACCTCCTCTCTCACACCAGTATGAGCAATGAAGCTGCTGGGCGGCTGCCACCAAACTCCTTCAACCAGTTTTGTCAGAGAAGGAGGGGAGCGATGCTGGCGGGAAACCGACTCCCGAGCATCGAGCCTTGGGCCTTGGTCGTGACCCACTCAACCTCTCCCAGCAGAGGGATTATAGCCCTGGAAACTCACCTCTGTCAGAGCTGGTGAAGTGGCTGGCAAAGGTGCTGGACTTTCGAGAGGGCTGCGGCGGGCAACGGCCCATCGCCGGGCAGTCACCACAGACACACAGGCAAAGAACACCCAGCCCTTCCTCCCTCTGGCCACAGCAGGCCTGATGCCAGCCAGGCCTGCTTCCTGGGCCATGGCCAGATGGGAGCTAGGGTCCCCAAGAGGCCCTCTGCCAGTCTGTCTGTCTGCCCATCCACCCCAGTGGAGTCAAGCGCCCAGGTGCCTAGACGTGTGTCACCCACATGGCTGTCATACCTGCTCGTGTGACGAGCAAGGGCAGGAATTCTTGCTCTTACTGGGCCTTGGGTTAGCCACAGATGGGTGCCAGGGCTCTGTCATGCGGGGCCAGTCATTCTAGGCCAGACCTACTCCTCTTGGTAAACTTGATTCTCTCCTCCAGAAATACCATATTCTTGCTGACCCCATCCAACCTAAGGGGCCTAGAGGTCAGCACAAGGGAGTTAGTGCAACTAGCAGTCCAGCACAGTGTGCCCCAAACTTGGACCCAGATCCCCCAGGCTCAGCCACCGAGTTCCCAGCTGCAGACTGGGGTGAGCTCAGCCTGGAGGATGAGAGGAAAGCAGGAAACTTTACTTACTCTAAGCTGCCACCCCTTTCTGACAACCTTCTCTGTCTTCGATCCCAGAAACACAGCCACAGGATCTCAGAGCACCTCTAGTGCTTGGCACCCAGACACAAGATTTCATTTCAAACCCAGGGAAAAGACCCAGGGCCATTGACTTTTTATTTCACCAAGTAAGGTAGTCAAAAGGAACTCTGGTGTCCTAGTTGTAAGAAGCTGCACTGCGATCCCAAAGGCACACAGTTCAAATCCACCAGTTGTTCTGCAGGTGAAGGATGGGCAATCTCCTCGTCTGCAATTTACAGCCTCTGAAAAGCTGCTGAAGGGTCAGTCATTTCCGATTCAATGGCACACAACAACAACAACAGGGTAGTCAAAAGAAACGGGGGGAAAAAAACACTACCATTAAAATTAGTTCAGAAAAAGACGCCAAAAAGTAATTAGGTATATCATCAGATTTTTTGTAAAAAAAAAAAGGATTGCTAGCACAGAGCTTTAAGAAACACTCTACCTACCTTGTCCTCATTCTTCTCATTTTTCTGCAATCAAACACACACATTTTACAAAAGGAAAAAGTGAGTCCCAGAGAGAATGGGGACGTGGCCCTAAACTTCACAGGGAGAATCCCAACCCATGTCCATGCAGTGGGTCAGCAAGGCCCACTGACCCCTTGGGCAGAGCCCAGAGATCCCAGGTGAAGTCAGAGCCAGGAGGAGGTCGGCTTCCTTACCCTCCTTCGAGCATGCTCGAGTGGCCATCCAGACAAGCAGAGGGCAGCGGGCTGGCCGGGCAGGACCTCGGCATAGGCCAGTAGGAGAGGTGGTCTGGCAGGGGCTTCAGAGCTGCCCCACAGGCACATCAGGCCCCCAGGCCCTGGCAGGGGTGGCCAGGGCCCAGCATCACACCCTGACCCGCGTCCACGAGTGCTGCTCTCCTTGCCCTGCCTTTCAGAGCATTTCACATCCTCTTCCGGTGGCTTTGTGGGGCGCAGGGGACCCAGCTAAGCTGAGACCTGGTTCCTGTCCTTTGCTCAGCTCTACCTCCCCATGGGACCTGCAAGTTCCTCCTCTCCTTGGGCCTTAGTTTCCTGATCTGCCACATCAGAGGAGAGGTGCAGGAGGGCCCGAGAAGTTTTCAAAATCAAATTCAAATTATTGGCCACTCAGTCCCTTACCCACCCCACCTCTCATATCTACCCTCCACCCGTTTTGTCCAGGGCTTTCAACCTTGAACTCTCACCCAGAGACTCCTGCAGTAGAAGTTCTTTAATGAAAGGAAGGCTTCCAGGGACATGAGCTCGGAAATTCATAGGATAGGGGTTCTCTAGGGGAGTGTGGGTGGGTTCTGTCTGTTTCCTTGAGATACTCAGGACGTCAGCTAGGGAACCTGCACAGCCATCATCCTCAAAGCCACTCATGCCAGTCCCCACTCCCCTCCTTTTCATTCAGTCTACTTCCTGCTTGTACCAGCTTCTGAGCACTCATCCTCTGAGAGTCAGGCCTCCTCTCTGGACCCAGCCCAGCACTCAAATTCCAACATTACGACTTGGAGACCCCAGGCCAGTGATGTGGTGTCTCTGGCCTCAGTTTCCTCATCCATGAAGGACAGAGGAGGACACCACAGGGAGCTGGCACGGGTCTGGCTCAGCAAATGTTGGCACTATGACCTCTACCCAGGAGTACCAGGGCCTGACTCCACCATCAAGAGCTATAGCTCTGAGAAGGCAGGCTGGCATCAGTGTAGTCAATGTAGTCAGGGATTCAGTGTAGTCTTGCAACCAGATCCCAGGATGGTCCCCAAGAGAGAGGGGTGACTAAGAGGACCTGCAGACATGTCCTGGCCACTGTGTGCAGCTCTTTATATAAAGGCCACCAGCTCTGCCTCCCCAAGCACAACTCCCATCCTCTGGCACTCACTCCTGTGCGGAGAGCAGCCCTCTGTGGACACTTGAGCAGTATTAAGAGAAGCAAGTGTCTGGAGAGAGTATAGCTCCAAGGAAAGAGATAGCACTGGGGATGGGGGGTTGGGGATAGCGACAGCCTCAGACCCTCACTTCACTCGATTAACAACCAGTCACTGCTGGGATGCGGTTCTGCTTGGCTGTCCTGCACCTTTGAATGTGACCTCTCACAAGTATTTGGGGGCATGAGATGAGCTGCGAGAGGAGAAATGAGCCTTCCCTGAGCCTTGGTTCCCTCTTCCACAATGTGGGACAACCAGACCAGTTCAGTCTGCTCTCACTGGGGACTGGGCTCCACAGGCAATGGATCAGAAGCCTCTCCAACAGCGTGGACACGCTGAGGGGTGGTGTTTGGGGTGAAGAGAGCTTAGAGAAGCCCTAGGAGGAAGTGCTCAATTGTGAGGATGAGGGGAATGGAAGAACCACAAGAAGGAACAGGCTGCCTGGCTGGGGGCAGAAGCATGTGTGTTAGTCTTTGATTCACTAAACACTTATTGAGGGCCTCCTGGGCACAGGCCGCGTGCAGAGCCCTTCCTCTCTCCCCATAGCTCATAAATGTCACACTGCCGGTTAAGACCCCTGGCACCTCAGGCATAAATCCGTATGCCCACCCTCAGAGCCCAGGCTCAGTCCACTTCTTCCAAACCACACAAAGCTAGCCAGAGCTGCCGCTGCTCAGGGGTGAGCTCACTGGGAAAGCCAGGAGCCTGAGTCACAGCTCCGAGGTAGGGGCAGGACCAGCTGCAGCCCAGAAAGCCTGAGCGCTCAGGGAGGTGGGGGCAGGGTGGGCGAGGAGCAGCACACGCCCCACCACCCACGTGATCCCACGGTCCGCCCCCCAGCATCAGGGAGAGCAGAGGCCCTTTGTTCCCTGCCAGCCGGGTGTCGCCACATGATGCACCACATCACTGTCACTGCCTGGAACGTGGACTGGCCACAAAGAGCCAGGTCTTTGGGGGACTGGGAGCATGCGCCCAGGAGACGGCTGGGTGTAAGGGCAGCATAGCCACCTACCGGGCTGGGTCTGCCATTTCTTGTGCCTCAGTTGTGTGTAGAGTTCTATAAGCATTCACAGCAGCGGTCCCCATGCTTCTTGCAGGAAACTGAGGCCTTGGGCCTTGTCAGCGGTCCCACCTCTGACTACACCAGCTGGCGCTGAAATAACACTCGACCCGTGCAGGTGCAGAACCCAGATCACACGCACACACGTCCATGCCCACCTCCTAGCCCTTTTCGGGGTTCTGGGAGCTCATGTGGGCCTGCTACAGATCACATCTAGGGCCCCTGCAGTGCACAGGAGCCCGGGGTGCCCACTCCTTCCAGCCCCCTGTCTCTGGGGGCAGGCCTAGCTGGGTGCGAGGCACACTGTTTATAAACACCTTGTGGCTGTCGCTAGGAGCTGTGACTCAGAGCCAGAGTGGTGACTGGGCCTCAAAGCTGTTTACTCAGCAGGGCATCCTGTCCAGGAAGCAGATGGGAAAGGCTGTGGCCTGGCTGGGGCTCCTCTTTCCTGCAGCCTCTTGACCTGACTTGGATTCCTTGGGGGGGGGGCTGGGGTACAGCTCAGGTCTCCTCTCTGTTTCTAGGAACCCAAGACCAGCCATTAAGTCCCGTGGTGCAGGTCACTGCAGCCTTCTGTGCCTCAGCTCTGACCCAGGGACGGTAACACCCACGCTGAGAGCTAGATAGGGCTGGCCTTGCGGGGACTTAGAAGCATCTTTACCCAGTAGTCCCTCCTTCCTTGGCTCTGACCACAAGACGACTAGGGACAGGCTTGGCAAACACGGTCATTCTGCCACCCAAAGGCGCGCACTTGTCCACGTTTAAAAGCCTTGGGGACAGGACCAACCCGCGAACATAACAGCAGTCCTTTAGCACACAGAGACAGGGACGAGTCTACACAGCAGCCTCCAGGCAGAAGAAGCCACAGTGATTACTTCTGCTCTAATATGAGGGGGAAAGTGAGGCCCAGAGAAACAAATGCCTGGCCTGAGGATATACAGTGGGCAGCTGCCAGGCCCGGTGTCCACTAGGCCTGCGTGGTCCTCAGGGCAGCTTGCTTTCCCCCCATTCTGCCCTGAGAGTACAGATTCCGAGAGAATCTGCTCCTGGCAGCACAGGTGGGCTTGGTGCTGGGGTCCTCATCACTGGGGTAAGGAGTCTGAGCCGGATCTTCCTCTTGCTCACTCTCTTCACTGAACTCAGTGCAGTACTTAGGCCCGAGCCAATCATACTCTGGTATTTCTATTATTCCTGACATTAACAGTGTGGGTATCATTTCTTCTTCCCCAGGAACAAGAGAGGTTTTGCAGGTAAGCTAGATGACTGGAGTAAATGACAGCATCAAGCTTGCCCAAAGGCACAGAGCAGAACAGGGCTCCTAACCCCACTCAGCTTTGAGGCCAGACTTGCCAGCGGCTCCCCAGGAGAGTCCCGTTCCCTTACCCCAGGCCAGGAGACTAAGGGACTCCTCTACTAAGGGATGGTAGAGGTACAGGAAGCATATGCTGAAGGTTAGAAAGAGGAGTGGGCCACCCTGGGAGCTGCAAGGCAATGGGGGGAGGCTAAGAAGGGCTGTGTTTATTTTGCACCTGGGACTTGGCCCTACCTCAAAACAGTAACTGGGCGATTGGCTCTCTCTGTGACTAATTCATTACAGGGCTGTCCTGCAGTCCCTTTGACCAGTTCACTGGGTCACTCATGGTGCCAAGAAACCAAGGAACTGAGAACCCGGGCCTGTCCCAGCTTCTCCTGCAGGCTTCCTGCCCCAGCAGGACCCAGGTCTAGTGTCAAGGACACCGGGTAGCTTCCACCTCCTGTAACTGCCAAGAATGGCTCCTCTGTGCCCAGCCTGGGCCTGCCTACCTCGGCCAGGTCCACAAGAAGCCCAGTACTCACCATGCAAGGATTAGAGCACCAGCTACAAACTGGGGATTAGAAAAGGCAATCTGAGTTCCAATCCCTGGCCTGCCATTCTCTGGCTCAGTGGAACTGGACAAGTTCATGCACCTCTTTGAGCCTTAATTTTCCAAAAATGAAGATGTCTCAAAAAGGTTTTGGTAGAACTAATTGCTTCCCAACAATATTTAATCCCGACCACCTATATTTCATTTAATCTTCAACTATTTTCTGCTACTAGAAAGGACGAACGTACATTCTCCCATGCACACATGGGCACGTGCACCTCATATTCATACACACGTATGTGCCACCACACGAAGGACACCAAGGGTTGGAAAAGAGAATGCTGGTGTTCTATTCCAGGTGTCCCTTGAAGGCATGAACTCTCTTCTCTGATATACTGATGCCAAGTGCAGTCTCTGGCACAGAGTGAGCACTCAAGAAACATGAAGATCAACAGCAAACTCCAGAAAACTCTCCTGCTTCAAAGCTCCTGGACTCCAAAATATTCAGGGAGGTCACCAAGAAAACCTCCCAGAGAGACTGGTGATGACCTCGAGGGATGGCAAGGCCATCTGTGCCAACCTGCCTCCCATAAATGTGCTTTCCAAGTAGGATGGCTGGGGAGTGGCTGGGAGGTGAGCCCACGAAGGAAGAAGTCAGAGGGAGGGAGCTGAGGTTTCTGGGAAGAAGGAACCCTTTTTATCTTAGAAGCAGAGCTTGAAGATTCCCAGAAGCCTGCACTGATGTCAGGGTGTAATGGGCTGAAGAAAAGGAGATATGTGCTCAGCCCTAGTCAACCTGGGGTGTTTTCCCTTCCTCAATTCCTGGCCCAATAAAGATTCTCTGGGAATGGGTCTCTGCTCACAAGGTAAGAAGAGGTTGCTCAGGATCTAGAGTGGTTTGGACTAAGAAGTTCTTTCCTAGAGCACTGGCCAGGGCTGGTGAGACTGGGGGAAAGGGCTATACCCACAAACAGATTCCTGTGCCCAGCAGGCTCTGGGCACCCAGGACTCCAGAGCCAGGGGAGTTAGGACAAACAGGCCCTTGTGGTGCAGGAGGCTGCCCACCATGCCAGGAACACTGAGTCCCTGGGGCCGCCGCCTGCCTGCCGTCCGCCTGAGGGGGTCAGGGGCCTGGAAAGCAGCGCTGCCCTTTCAGAGGGACTTCCTGGGCAGCTCTGGCTTCTGGAAAGGGCCTGGAGTTCCAGCTGGCTGCCAGGAGATGGTGGGGCTAGTGAGGACTGCCCTCTTTTCCACAGTCCTCCAGCAAAACGCACCACACACCCCCCAGCAGGGGCAAGGGCAGGGGCAGCCAAACTTGGATTTTCAGAGCCCTGGGGCTGAGAATTGTTCAGAGAGGCTGCCTTAGTCCCACCCTCCTGCCATGCACTGTTCCTCTGCCAGCCATTGGACTTTGCCCCTTTCTTGGTTTCTCCCACATACAGAAGCCAAGGCTGATGAGTTCTCCTCTATATAACTACTCCTACCTGGGATACTTGATAAAGGGACACCAACCTGCTGGGACCCTGTCAGGACAACAGCATGACCACCTGTGCTAAGTCCTTTAGAAACGTCATGGAACAGGTCAGAAAACTGACACTGAATAGAGGGCAGGGTCATGACATCAGGCCTCCTCACAGCCAAGGCCTGGGCCTGGAGCTTTTAAAAAAGATGCGTACACATGCATGCATGCATATGCACACGAATGTACACCTCCTCGTTTACATGTGTTCCCTCCTCCAGATACTAGCCGCATGTCTACACAGGCAGGCCCACAAGCCCTGTCACTGCGCTGGCTCAGCCACAGTTGGGATTGCCATGTCTGGTCACGTGGCCTCAAACTCACGTACTTGCTTGAACATGCTCAGGCTCACCCACAAGTAGGGTGAGGCTCCTGAAAGGCACACAAACAGGCTTGCGTGCAGGTGCACGCAGGACTCCATGTTCATGCCACAGCCTGTGCGTATGCCAGCCTCACCCCTGCAGCCCGAGAAGAATCACGCTTCAGTCCACCAGATGCCCAAGGTCACCCCTGAGACATAGACTCAGGGAGTAGGTTCCCTCAGGCCGCATGCCCATCCTGTGTCTTCTCCGTGCCTGTTCCTGGCAGGCAGTTGGAGGGGGAGGAGGCACACACTCTGGGAAGGGCTTTCCTGGCCCCAAGCGGCCAGGAAAGGAAACTCCTCTTGAAATCCTGCAGCTTCCCAAATGTCTGCAGAAAGGCGAAGGCTGGCTGACGGCAGCCCTGCCCGCTCAGCCTGTTGACTGGGGATTTCTCCTGCCTGCCACTCTTCCTACCTCATGCCTTCTCCTCAGTTCCTGGCCACCTGGACTGTCTCACTCAGGATGCCAACTCTGAGCAAATGTAGGATCAAGGGTGCAACCTCTCACTTTCTGCTCAGGGCATCCTGCCCAGAGGGAGGAGCAGCAGGAACCTTGGCCCCGGAAGGAAGGAGGTCCTGGTGGGGCTCTCCATGTGACCTAGGCATTTTGCCTCTCTTCTAGCCCCCATTTCCTCATCTGCAGAAACTTAATGGATTTGATCCACAGTCCCTAGGTGTCTCTGCTCCCCTCCCTTGCATCCAGCCCACCATAGACAGTCAGCAACACCTGCACCAATGGTGACCACAGCACCCATCAGCTTCTATGATGACAATGGGCATTTCCCAACATCTGCTGTGCCAAGTGTTCTACCAGGTGCATTTAAAACACTTCACACACCTTCTTTCACATCCAGTGGGTCCACAGATTAGGCCGTTTCAGCCAGAGTTGAGTCATTGTCTAGGCCCCAAGAGTCCCAGGTTCCTAACCTGCCACCAGATTGCTTTCTCCCACCTGGCCTCTAGATACCTGACCATTCTCGCTACCATCACCATCTTCCTGGATTTCTGTCCAGAAGCTCCAATTGGTTGGTCCACCAGCCAGTGTCCAGGGCTGCCCACCAGCCAGGGCCCAACGCTGCCCCAAGATATGAGGCGATAAGGGCTGGCCTGTTCCTCTGGCCACAGCTCAGCCAGGTGGGGTGGGGTAGGGCCAAGAATCCCTCCTGAGCAGATTCATAGAGGAGGTGGCAGCACCAGGGGTTATCCCTCCCCCATATACATAGTCTCACCCTCCAATTTTTGAACTGGACAGTAACAAGTAAAATGTCTTCTGCTCAACTCTCAACTCCCCAGCCAACCCTCAGGCTCCCAGCACAGCTATTTTTGGGATCAGGATCAAGTCCCAGGAGAGTTAAAGTTTGTAGTTGTGAGGTGCAGCCGAGTTAACTAAGGCTTACAGCAACCCTATGAACAAGATCAGAGCCTTGCCCCATCCTCACCACCTCTGCCCAGCTCCAGACCACTGTTAGAGTCACAGCATCAACCCATCTCGCTGGATTGATGGAGAAAGAAGGGGGGATTCTAGGATTCAGGCCTCTACTGTAGGTGGGCTTTTTGCCTCAACTGGACGCAAGCTCACCCTCAGCCCCACCCAGAACACACACCTCGACTCTCAGGTGTAGTCCACAGAAGGGGCCCTCTGCTTTCCCAGGAGACTCATTTCTGGATTCCATTCCAGAAGTCCCAACCCAGACTCCAAGGTGCCTTCTCACTCCAAGGCAGACCCTACCCCCTGATCCAGCCTAGGAGAACTGGACGGCCTCAATTCGGTTAATTATGAGTCCACCCGAGATCCCCAGAAGTGCAAAGTGGGGCTCAGCGCCCACCTCTGTTCCCTTCCCCTGCCCCTCCGCCCAGCCGGGCCTCACTCTCTCACCTTGTCCACCTCGTCCACCTGCGCGTTCGGCGGAACGACCAGCATGAACACCGTCATGGGCCACGCCGGTCAGAGCCGGCAGGACGTGCAGCAGGTCCCCGCGGAGCCTCAGCGCCGCCCGCCCCGTTCCCCGGACACCCCGGCCCAGGGCCATTGTCTGCACCGCCTCCGCCCCGCCCCTGCGCCTGAATGGCGGGCGGCTCGCGGAGGCGCTGCCGGGCCCAGAAGGGCAAGACTCCTCGGGAGAGACGCTCACGACCTGGTCGCCTGACCAGCACGGGCAGAGGACGCCAGGGAGCATCCCCGCCCCCAGCTCGCAGGCCGGCACTTCTCCCGTCCCCCACCACGTTTGACAGATGGGGTAACTGATGCTCAAATGGGGTGAGTGAAAGGCCCTAGAGGCTCCCTGAGGGCACCCCAAAGCCCCTCATGGGGGAAGCAATCCCCAACAATCCCACCCCTTCACTGCTCAAGGCAGAGAGAACTTCTGAGGGCAGCCAGGTCTCACATTCTCCTCTGCTCTCAAGTTCAACCCACCTGGCCCCACCTGGACTTCTCACCTCATCCCCACTGAATCACCTTTTCCTGTGATGAAGGTGTTGCCTCGCTTTGCACTTGGCGGCAGAGTGGGCACCTCCCACTAGAGCAGCCTTGAACAGGATCCCATAGGGTCTCAGAACGACCTGGAGTTTCCTTCCTCACAGTGAGGGAGCAGCAATGACACTCAGAGGGGCTTAACTCACTTCAACTCACCTGCCTGCACCAGTGCCCCTAACCACGCAGTGCCCTCCTGCAGCCTGTGCCCCTAACCATGCAGGGTGCCCTCCTGCAGCCAATGTCCCTAACCATCGTATCCTGTCTCCACCTGAGCACCTCTGTGGCCTGAACACAAAGATCAGACCAGGCAGGTGGAAGTCCAGGGCATGAGCTGGCCTGGTCCTGACCCACTCACCCCAAGACCCCAATATGTAGCAAAATTCATAGGCAATGTTTATGCACAAAATGTGAATAGTCAGGAAGAGTGGTAGTGAGACCAGCAAGAAGGGGCTTGCCAAGGTCATACAGCCAATGTCACATGTGACTCAGAACCACTACTCCCTATCTGAGGGATTCGCAGCCACAGGAGCCAGCTTTTGGCTCCCTGCAGCTCCTCCCACTCTGGCTGTGCTGGCTCCACCCTTGCACCTTGACCCTGCATTCTCTGACATGCCCCTGACTACTGTCACTCAGGTACCCAGGAAATGGCCTCTGTTGCTATGTTGTCCAAATATCAGATGGCTGGTAGGGTGAAGCATGGAGGAGTGGGCAGCAGACTGAGGTTTCCCTCTGTAAAGATCCAGGGGGCTATGTGATGGCATGGCAAGCAGAGAGGAGTCTGGGGCTGAACACAGCAGATAAGGCCCACACATGGGCTTTCAGAAAACCTTCACCCCAGTGCCTTCCTATAGACAAGTATTTTGGGGGCTCTGCAGTTGCTATGCAACTGTTCTGTGTTGCCATGGGAACTCTCCCTCTTTCTGGGGCTTGCTGCTTTTTAGGGGATGCCGCAATGCTTCCCACACCTTTTCTCTCCTCCCCCTTACTCTGGTCTGGCTGTCCTGGGACCTGCCTTGGGAGGAGCCATCAGGATTCCATACCCTCCCCCCTCAACTAGCTTACCCGGAGCTGGCCCTACGGGCTCTGTCCGTCCATGCCTTGCCTTAGACAAGAGATAGCTATTTTGAGAGTCAAAAACCAAGAATGTCTGAAAAAGTGCAGAGACAGGAGTCCAAGGCCTTCATTGGAGCAGGAAGAAAAGGAAAGGGGCTTATTAGCTCTGTTTATGTCTCCACTCCTGCTGTTAACCACCACCTTGGGGCTTCTCCACTGAGCCAAGCCCTGCCTGGCCTTGTCCTGTCCTGCCTATTGGAGATCCACTATAGGTGGGAAGAATTCAGGCCTAGCACTTAAGGCTGCCTCTCCCAGGCTGGTCTGCCCACTGGGAGACACCCTCATCAGTCCTGCCACTAACTGGTTTCCATACATAAGGGAGGATGGTTGTCATCACCAGACACTTCTATACACACAGAGATCGAGGCCTGTGTGTGGCTGGGGAAGTCTCTGCAGAGAAGAGGTCCTTGACTCAAGTGGCCATGGTCACCTTACCCAACCATCCCACCACTGATGGTGGACCCACCCCTGAAACCAGGTCTCTCCTCCCAGGCCAGTATCTGCTGCATCAGGCCTTCTTGTCCCTCTTACATCCCTGCTTCAGATTGTCCTTCTAGACCATGTGGTCACCTCAAACTAACACTAAGGTCAACACTCAGACCAACCCAGGATGGGGCAAAGAGGCCTTGTAGACAAATATCTCGTGTGTGAATCAATCAATGAACTGGCTATCAAGGACTAGTGGCCTTACCTAGGGTTCTGTCAGCTCCTCAGGAAAAGGCCTCTTAAGGTCCAGAAGAGCTCAAGAATGGGGTGGGGAGGGAGGAGAGAAAAAAAGAAAGAAGAGCCCAGGAAATGGCACTGAGACTGGCCTGCCTCAATGAGCCATCTCCGGGAGTCTATTGCACGGCTGGGGGATAGTGTCACTCGCAGGCCCAGAATGCCCCTTTGGTCCTTTATACATATACTGCCCTTTTGGAGATAGATTTTATATATATATATATATATATGCCAAGAAGGAAAAAGATGGACACACCCTGTGCAAACTGCACCCCCTGTTTGGGCAAAGTCTCCCTGCAGACAAAGCCCTCATGTCCCCCTTTCCCTAGCTGCCTTGCACATGGCCCCAGACCTGCATAGACAGGCTGGCCGGCACTAATGAGAGCTGTTTTGAAGCTGAAAGTGTAATCATAGCTGAGAGTGCCCCTTGAAACCATCGCAAAGGGCCTTTTTGGCTTCCACAGGGAGAATTCTTCTGACTCCGAGAGCCTGTCTCCCCTGCTTTCTTCCTGTCCTCCCTCCAACACTTCACTTCTTAGAATAGGCTCCTCTTCCTCACTTATGTCACCTCCTCCAGGAAGGCCTCCTGGCTTTCCATCCAAAGCTACCGCCAAGCTACTGTCCCATAGCCTTCCTTCTTTTCTTTTTTTGCCCAGCGTGTGCCATTCGTGGGGTGACTGTGCCATTCGTGGGGTGACTGTGCTCTCGGTCTGTTTACAATTGAGTGTGTCAACCTGAGATGATTGTACTCCCAGTCTGTTTACAGCTGAGCGTTGTCTCCTGGCAACTAGAAGACCTTCATCTACTTTACCGCTCCTCCATGCCCCATCCTCCCACCCCGGGCCGCAGGGGGGCCACAGCGCCACCTGATGGTAGAGTGTGCCAAGCAAGGGAAGCAGGGCTGTTCTTGACTGGGTACCTTCAGGCTCTGATCACACCCTACAACCAGCTGGGACCTTAATTCCCTGGGCCACCCTCAGATCGCAAAAGCTTCCCTCTAAAAAAAAAAAGCTTCCCTCTACACATCCTACAGGCTCCTAGGGGCCTGGTGTTTGGGATGAGAATCTCCCGATACTCTCCATCGGCCCAAATTGCACTTCTGCTCACCCAGCAAGTGTGCCTAACCTAGTGACCAGAAGTGCCGCTGGAACTCAGTGAGGGTAGCCTCCCTGGGAAGTGAGGATGGAAGGCAGGGAGTGCTCACTAGAGGCTGTGCCCACCATCACCCCATCTCGTTATCACACCTCTTACCCTGGCTGTTCCCCAGATGAACTCTGTTCACCTCCTCACAGCTGGACTGTCCTAATTGCCTTTCCCGGGTCAGGGGCTCAGGAAATAAATATATGTCAGTCGAACAAATGAATTAATCCCCTCTCCTGTAATTTCGATAGAATCACAAGTTCATACAAATCAGGGGAACTCAGTGCTAGAGGTGAAGGGAAATGGGGAGGGAGATGTAAGGAGAGGAGAGGGGCCTCAAGAGAAGAGCTTGCTCCCAGGTGCTCCTGGAACCCACGAACTAGGGTGACACCACTGCGTGCCCACAGTCTCAGCCACTGAGGCTCACAGGGGGGCAGCCATTTACCCAAGATGACAAGCTTATCCGGCTGAAGTTGAGACTGAGCCTCTGGCCCCTCTAAGTCCTGGGCCCACTAACGGTGAGTTGGGGGCTGCTCAAGTGGCATCACTGTGGTAGTCTGGGCTGGGATGGCCTGCCTTAGGCTGTCCTGTGCCACTTTTGGGTATCTCCTGCCAGATGATGTGGACTAAGGGCCAAGCCAGAGGTTTAAAACCAAAAACTCCTTTTTATGCTGAGCTGATTCCTATTCATAGTAGCACAGTAAGAAAGAGAACTGCACCACAGCGTTTCCAAGACTGTAAGTCTCTACAGAAGCCACATCTTTTCCCCCATAAAGTGGTCAGTGGGTTCAAATCTCTGACCTTTCAGTTAGCAGCCAAACGCTTAACCACTGAGTCACCAGCTCTCCTCTTCTTGATGCTGATTCACTCAAAACTCACTATTATCACATCAGTTACTCCTAGCGACACTCCATTGGGTTTCTGAGGCTGTAAATTGCAACAGAGGAGCCTGCCTATCTTTCTCCTGAAGAGCCACTGGCAGATTTGAACCCTGTGGGAGAAGGGGGGCTGTTCAGTTAGCCGCACAGCTCTCTACAGACTCTATCACAAAGACATGGCAGGAGAACACCACACTGTCTTGTGCTTCTCTGGCCATGTAAGGTGGGTAGGGGGCTGTCAACAGAGCAGGAGAACAGCTAGGGCAATTCTCTCTCACTAGTTCTGTGACCGCAAATGAATTATAAGGAGTGAGAAGCAGGAGGCGCACAGCTTGGAGCAGGGCTGAGACTATACCCAAAAAAAATATAAAAGCAACACAAAACTTGCTCTGGCAATGTGATGCTGACCACGTTCTCCAGTCTGGACCATGAAAAGGCTAAAATTAAATGAAAAGCAGATATCATCACCCTCAGGCGTAAACCCCTCCAAATAGCTTTCCACTATGGTTGGAATCAGATCATGTGCCTCATCTCAGACCAGGGTAGTCCACTCGATGGCTCCCAGTGATCCCACCACCTGGCATACACGTCCTTGCGGAGTCCCTTCCCCCTGAACACGCACTGGATTTTGTGACTTGCTTCTGAAGAACACAATAGGGCAGAAGTGATGAGATGTCATTACAAAGGCATCAGATTTGCTACACTGGTTCTCCCTTCACTTCTCCACAGCTGAGACTGCAGCGCCAGCCTCAAGAGAGACAGAGGCCTCCAGTCAAGTCAGGCCCTGTTGCCTGGTCCACAGACACTGAGATCATAGATGCTTATTGTTGTCAATGCCAAGTTCTGGGGTGGTACTGTCACACCACGGTGGACAACTATTCCACCCACCAGGCTCCAGGCTCCAGCCCAGACCTCTTCCCTCCCTCCTCTCGCAAGCTCGCTCCAGCCACGCTGGTCACCCTTCTACTCTTCTCTCTGGTCAAATGCACTCTGTCTCCGAGTCTCTGTGCCACCTTCTTGTCACATCATTCCCAGGCTTGTACAGGGTTGGTCCCTCTTGTCATTCTGGCCACATAAAAATGTCATCTTAGCAAGTCCTCTTGGACGCCCTCGCCCAGCCCTCCCTCTCAGCACCTTGCTTTATTTTCACAGTAGCACTTGCTCTTTAGCCACCCCCTTCATTTCTATCTGCTTTCATGACGTTTTCCCCTGCAGTCTCTGAGCTCCTGCAGAGCAGGAACCACACCACTCATTTCCAGCAATGAACCAAGGGGCCTAACACAGCACCTGGCACAGAGTGAGTGCCTTGGATGTAGTTACTGAATGAATAAATGAAAGGATCTCAGGTATCTTTCCCATCTCTCACCAGCTCAGATAGTGGCGACAGGTGCTCGTAACCAGCACAAGCCTGAGCAAAGGAGGGGAGGCAGGAACGACCTCTGGGTGACTCTCCCTGGAATCCATTACAGCAAAAGCCCACTGAGCACCACTGGCAGAAGAGGCTGCCTGCCCCCTGGTGGCCATAATTAGCACTGCAGCCCCAGACAGGAAAATCACCAAACAAAACACACACCTTTGTTCCCTGTTGTCTAGGCAGCAGCTCTCCCCGGCCCCAGGGCACTAAGGGGAGGGATCTGAAGGTTCCACGAGCGGTGCAAGGGATCTCAAAGACTCCACTTCTCCACTATTTGCTTCCAAAAGCCATGAGGTATGCAGTTCAGTCACACAAGAGAGATTTCAGCCCCACTTCCAAAAGGGGGACCCCAAGTCTCCAACAAGGTCTTGTCTTGAAACTGGACCCTGAATGCATGCATGGTCCTGTGCTCTGTCATGTCCCGCCCTACTCCAAGTCATCAGTCCTGCAGAATCCCAAGTATATCTCGGCATTTTCCAAGGACCATGGATCATAGTAGGTGATTGATTCAGAACCTAGGCCCACGGACTTTCATGAGCCTGTGGAACTCTGTGGTCATGCACCCCATGCTCCCCGGTTTATGGAGAGAGCTCCCGAGGCCTTCCCTCCTGAAGCACCTCCATGCAAAGAGTGCTCCTCCTAGTTGCAGGAGCTCAGGGTGGACTGTTACCCAGGAGATGACTCCTTGCCTAGGCACCCCATTAGGGAACCTTGGGGATCCATCAGTCTGGCATCCCTTTCTTTCCCTGTGCTACAGATCTGTGGGCATGTTGCTAGGAGACTGGATGCCACTGCCCCGGGGCAGCGCTGCCTCCAACCTCTTTCTTCCTCCTCTCTGCCACCTCCCGGGCCCGGGGTCCAGGGTCCGGCTCTCCTCAGACCCCAGCCCCCTAAGTCCGTGAATGTGCGTGTGTGCCCAAGAGCGCCTGTGCACGTGTGGGGATCCCAAGAAGAGTCCCACGTGGGGCGGGGTGGGCAGGGCCCCCCCGCAGGGCCCCCCCTTCCCCCATATCTCAGGAGTGCTCATCCCCATCAAACCCCATAGGAGATGGATAAGCCCCTGGTCTTAGAGAAAGGAACACAGTCTAATCCTTATTTCTCCCAAACTCAGGTGCCCTAGGGCTAGTCCCTGTCTCCCTCTGGACCTCAGTTTCCCAATTGTACAATAAGGGATCGGACGTGGAACTGCATAAACTGGCGCTCAGAGAGGCCGGGCCAGGCCCACCAATGGCTGGGTTGTGGGTGTGGGGTGTGCAGTCCTCACCCATCCCCGACCACGGGAAAGGGGGATAGGCGGCTGAAAGCCGAGGGTCACTCACCTGGCAATCTACCATCATCCTCAGCCTCGGCCGCTCATCGCCGGCCCCAGGGCGGAGC
>NW_006399891.1:6653673-6685142 GCF_000299155.1 Elephantulus edwardii | reverse complement strand
TCCCTCCCGCGCCGGGCCTGGGGCTCAGCAGCCCTCCCAGCCGCCCGGGCTGCCGCCGCCGCCGCTGCCGCCGCTCCCATTGTCTGCGCGCCGCTGCGTTGCTGGCCGCTCAGCCCCCGCCACTCGGTTCCAGCAAAGCTCCCCGGGTTCGTGCCGGGGTGGGCGGGGAGAACCGTGGCCCCGCCCCGCCCCGCCCCGTCCCGGCCGCAGGTGTAAAAGGCGGACCCCGCCGGCAGAATGCGCGCACACCCGGGCGGGCCGCCTCTCCAGTGCTGGTGGACGCGCGTGGACTCCACGCAGGACACCCACACCATGTATCCACGTCCAGGCACGCACACGAAGTGTGTGTGAGTCCGGGGATAGCTTGAGCACATGAGCGTGCGCCATTCATCAGAGGCACAGCCGGTTCCATATTACTCACCCCACCTCATTCCCTGCTCCACGACCTCCCCAACTTCCCGGAGAGGAGCCCTACTTCAGCCAGGAGGACTCACCAGGTGATAGGCTGGGTGGATGTGGAGGGCCCAGGGACACGTGACCCAGTGATTCCCACCGTCCTGGTCTTCTAATGCCACCCACAGAGGTTCAGCTGGAGGGAGGGGCCCCTGAAGCAGCAGTAGTCAGGAAGTGCAGGCAGGGGACTCTCCGAGGCTCATTCTCCGCCATCCTACTGTCCTTATTGACAAGACTGCGGAGCCTATCTCTGGCTGAAGCCCTGGCTGCAGTATAAGGGGGCAGGAAGAAGGTGAGGCAGGCAGTTGGGGTAGTTACTTGAGTTAAGGACGCTCTCTGGTACATTCAGACATTCCACCCTATTTTAGAGATGAGCACCAGCATTTGAGGTCACACAGCTCTAAGGGACCAAGCCCAACCTCCCGCTTGAGGGCTTTGCGCATCATGAACACGCCTATCTTACCGCTAGAGGCCTCCAGTGTTGAGGGCTCCCCAGACCAGCAGACTCCTGAAGTCGCCGCACTATATATATGTTGTTGTTGTTGTTGTTATGTGCCGTTGAGTCGCTTGCTACACATAGCGACACTATGTACAAAAGCCCTAAACCCTGCTCTATCCTGTGCCAACCTTTTGTCTCCAACACACCGATTCCCATTATCTCAATCACTGAATCGATCCATCTCACGGGGGTCTTCTTCTCTTGTACTGTCCCTCCACCCTCCCAAACATGATGTCCCTCTCCAAGGACTGATCCCTCCTTGCAACATGCCCAAAATATGTCAGACAAAGCTTCAGAATCCTTGCCTCCAAAGAGCAGCCCAGTTTCACCCGTTTGTTCTCCTAATAGTCCATAGTATATTCAATACTCTTCTCCAGCACCACAGCTCAAAGGCATTAATTCTCTTTCTATCATCCCTAGTCACAGACCACCTTTCTGACACATAGCATGCAATTGCAAAGACTATAGCCCGGATCAGGCACACCTTAGTCTCCAGCCTGATGTCATTGCTCTTCAGTACTCTGGTGCATTAGTTTCCCTAGTTTTAATTTCAGCACACCCGGGTGAGGTCAGAGTTGCTGGCTCTATTTACAGTTGAGGAAACTGAGGCTCAGAGAAATCACAACACAAGCTTGCTTATTATCGGCTGTGACATGGCCCAGTTGTGAGTTAGAACTCAGGCTAGTCTGATCATAAGGGCTATACTTTGCACAAGAACTCTAAGGAGAAGGTCTCTGGGCCTAGTCTTGAAGGTAAGTCCAATAAGGTCTGGTCATACACCCTGGGAAGGGATGGAAAGATAGATGCAAGCACACTGTCAGTAATAGAAATGAGGAGGTATTATGGGAACACCGAACAAGTGCACTCACAAATCAGAGCAGATTTCCTGGAGATGTCAGAAGGTAGCCACCAGGAAGTTGCCAGGTGGCAAGATGGTGATGAGAGACCAGTAGGCAGTCTGAGCAGTGAGTTGGGCTGGGTCCTACACGCCAGATGATGTAGGACTGTAATGTGTGGGAAGAAAGGCAGTTAACCTTAAAGATGGGCATAAAGCTTAAGACAAGGAGGGCAGCAGGTATTTTTTTATTTGTAAATTTTGCATATTTCATAAAAAGGTGCTTCCTAACATTTCTTGTTCTCAAAACTACAGAGTCACATGATCAAATCAGCTCGGTACTAGTACAGCAGCAGGCACACTGGCCAACAGCATAGAGCTGAGAACCTGAAAAGAAATCCACCCACTTGAAGACAACCAATCTTTGACAAAGAGATGAGGTGGTAGACAGTCTCTTTAATGTATGGTGCTGCAAAACTGGCTATCTATTTGCAGAAAATTTAAACAAGACCCATACTTCACACCATATACAAAAACTAACTCAAGGTGGATCAAGAGCTTAGGTGTAAAACCCAGAACAATAAAGATCATCAAAGAAAATCTTGGGGTAAACTTAGGAGCCTAATTAATGGCATAAATAAGTTGTCGGATATAACTGATAATCCACAATCAACAGAAAATGAGGTAGATGATTGGGACCTCCTAAAAATGAAACATTTACATACATTAAAAGATTTTTTTTATTTTTTAATTTTTTTTTTAATTTTTGTGTGCGTGTACCATCAAATCAGATCTGACTGGTACAGGAGGAGATTGTCCCTCCTTCCCCAGCAGAGCATCTGGTGGATTCAAACCGTGCGCCTCTGGGGTTGTAGTTGCAGCTCCTTGCCACATTAAAAGATTTCTTGAAAAGAGTAAAAAGAGAACCTCCAGACTGGGAAAAAATATTTGACAATTGAAAATATATCTGACAGGAGACTAACCTCTAAAATTTATCAAAAACTCCAACACCTCAACAAGAAAAAGACAAACAACCCAATAACATGGGCAGAGGATGTGAATACACTTCACTAAAGAAACCATTCATGCGATAATGGTTACGTATGGTGGACAGTATTTAGTGGAGCTCCCTGATTAGAACAAGCTTGGAAGCAGGAGTGGCATCACTTTTGAAATAGATTGCCTCCGGAAACTCTATGAACTTGGAGAAACAATGAAAGTTCTACAAGTGCCCAGGTCTTTCGTTCATAGGATTGCTATGAGTCGTCTATGACTCAACGGCCCTAACAGCAACAACAAAGAAGCCATTCAGATGGCCAGCAAACACATCAAGAAATGCTCAAGATCATTAGCTATTGTTATGTGCTGTTGAGTTGGAACTGACCCAGAGTTGACCTTCTAATGAGTTTTCAAAGCCTGTCAATCTCACAGGAGGAGACTGTCCATCTTTCTTCTGCTGAGCAGCTGTTGGATTTGAACTATGTGCCTTTGGGATTGCAGTGAAGTGCAGCTTCTTACCACTAGGTCACCACTCCTTACCACAAGGCTACCAGTTGATGTTGATGTGTAGCATCGAGCTGGAACTGACCCTCCAGCGAGTTTCCAGAGGCAGTTTAATCACACAAGAGGAAATGGTCTCTCTCCGGAAGAACAGCTGGTAGATTTGAACTATGTGACTTTGGGACTGCAATGAATGACCACTAGGTCATCTGACCTTCCATTATTAGGTATTGTTGTTGTTGTTGTTGTTATTGTTAGGTGCTGTTACATATGATTCATAGTGACCCTGAGAAGAACAGATCTGAACCCTGTGCCATCCTCATCTCTGACATACTTAAGCCCATTGCTATAGTCATTGTGTCAATCCATCTGGTTGAGGGTCTTCTCTTTTGCTAAACTTCCACGCTTCTAAATACTATGTCCAAGGAATAGTCTCTCCTAGCAACATGTCCAAAGTGTGTGAGATGAAGCTTTGTCATTTTTGTCTCTAAAGTGTACTCTGGCTGCACTTTCTCCAAGATATATCTGGGTTTTTTTCTGTAGACCAGTTCAGTATTCTTTCCCAACATTACAGCTCAAGACATCAATCCTTCTTTTATCAGCCTTATTCATTGTCCAGCTCTTAGAAGCAAAGTGACATCACTGCTCCTCAGTAATTCGGAGAGGTCTCTGACAGTAGACTTTCCAATGCAATATGTTTCCTGATCTCCTGACTGACTAGTACCAAGGGTGTTGATTGTGGATCCAAGTATGAGGAAAATGCTGACAATTTCAATCTTTTCTTATTGATCCAGTGGTGAGGATTTTTGTCTTCCTGATGTTGATATGCAACCTATATTGAAGAATAAATTTTTCTATCTGCAGCAATTTTTTTAATTTATTATTAATTTCAATGAAAATTTACAGAGACTTTGGATTTCCATTCATTCATTGTTGCACTTTTCTCCCCTCCCAACCCTCCCTCTAGTACACTACCTTCTTGGAAAAGTAAAAGACAAATTCTTTCACTGTTCTACAATCCCTCCTCCCAGGTCCACTCCACTATGCAGCCTTCGCTCTGTACTCCTGTCATGACAAAAATACCTAATAACACGTTCCCTTTAAACAGTTTTCTACCTCATCTGTTTCAATGTAGTATATATTATTGAGCCCATCTTTCTCAGTCTTCCCCCAACCCTGAGGTCAGTCCTGTTTTACAACAGTGGCACCATGCAGTATTTGTCCTTTTGTGACTGAGATACTTCAGTCAGCATAATGTCCTCTAGGATCACCCATTTTGAATAATATTGCATGAATTCGTTGTTTTTTAATGCAGTATAGCATTCCATTGTGTGAATATACCACACCTTCTCTATCCATTCATTTATTGATGGGCACTTAGGTTGTTTCCAACTCCTTGCTATTGTGAACAAAGCTGCAATAAACATGGGCATGCATATATCTGCTTGGGTGTCAGTTATGGTTTCTTTGGGGTATATTCCCAGTAGTGGACTTGCTGGGTCAAATGGTATCTCTATTTGCAACTTTTTGAGAAAGCGCCACACCACTTTCCACAGTGGTTGCACCATTTTACACTCCCACCAACAGTGAATAAGGGTTCCAGTTTCTCCACAATCTCGCCAGCATTTGTTGCTTGCTGTTCTGTTAAATTTTGCTATTCTGACTGGGGTGAGATGGTATCTCATAGTTGTTTTGATTTGCACCTCTCTTAGAGCTAGGGATTTTGAACATTTCTTCATGTGCTTGTTAGCCATCTGAATGTCTTCTTCAGCGAAGTGTTTATATCCTGTGCCCATTTTTCAATTGGATTATTTACCTTATCTTGTTGTGGTTGCTCAAGTATTTCATAAACTCTGGATATAAGTTCCTTATCTGATATGTCATTCTCAAATACTTTTTCCCACTATGTGGTTTCCCTTTTTACCCTGGTGGGGAAGTTTGTGGATGTGCATAGGGTTTGATTCTTAGAAGGTCCCATTCATCTATTTTGTCTTCTCCTGGTTGTAGGCTTTTTAGGATACTTGGAAGACTGTTTATGTTGTGGATTAGGACTTCTAGTGTTCTTCCAAGCTTTACTTTAATGAATATTATAGTCCTTCATTTTAGTCCTAGGTCCATGACCCACCTTGAGTTGGTTTTTGTATATGGAGTAAGGTGTGTATCTTTCTTAAGTCTTTTGCAGATAGATTTCCAATTTTGCCAACACCATTTGTTAAAAAGGCTGTCATTTACCCACTTAACTGATTTCATCTCCTTGTCAAAAATCCATTGACCATAGATAGGTGGGCTGATCTCCAGGTTCTCAATTCTATTCCATTGGTCCATGTGTCTGTCATTGTACAGTACCATGCTGTCTTAACCACCACGACAGTGTACTAGGATTTGAAATCAGGGAGTGAGATACCTCCTACCTTTCCTCTATTTTTAAGGAGTGCTTTGCTTATTCGGGGCTGCAGCAAGTGTTTTGACTCCTCCTCACTTTCAGCAAGCAAGGTTGTGTCATCTGCATAATGCAGGTTATTGATGAGTCTTCCTCCAATCCTGATGCCACATTTTTCTTAACAGAGTCCAGCTTCTCAAATTATTTACTCAGTGTATAGATTGGATAGATATGGAGAAAAGATACGACTCTGATGCACATCTTCCCTTATTTTAAACAATGCAGTATTCCCTTACTCTGTTCAGACAACAGCTTCCTGACATAGGTATAGATCTCATATGAGCATATGAGATTCTGGGATTCCCATTTTTCTCAATGTTAGCCTTAACTTGTTATTTGACACAGTCAGATGCCTTTGCATAGTCAATAAAATACAAATAGACATTCTTCTGGTATTCTCTACTTTTAGCTGGAGTCCATTGACATCAGCAATGATACTCTTGGTACCACAGCCTCTTTTAAACTCCACTTGGACTTCTGACAGTTCTCTATGTGCTAGCCATTTTTTTATTATCTTCAGCAATATTTTGCTTATATGTGATATAAATTATGTTGTTCGATAATTTCCACATTCTGTCAGATCACCTTTCTTGAGAATGGAAACAAATATAGATCTCTTCCAGTCAGTCAGTCAAGTAGCTGTCTCCAACTTTTCTGCCATAGATTGATGAGCACATTCAGGGCTGCATGTGTTAGGTGAAATAAGTCAATTAGTATTCCATCAATTCCTGGGCCTTGTTCTTTGCCAATGTTTTTAGCCTTTACTGCAGCTTAGACTTCTTCCTTCGTTGTCATCAGCTCTTGTTCAGATGGTACTTCCTAAAATTTTTCAGTGTTAACAAATTAGTTTTGATACAGTGACTCTGTGTATGCAAATCAAAACAATGGGGTATTATCTCATGCTGGCAACAACAGTGATGTTCAAATTAGACATCACACAACAAATGCAGGTGAGGGTGTGGAGAGACCGAAACTCTCATACAGTACTGGTGGGAATGTAAAATGGTACAACTGCTAATGAAAGCTTGGGGCTTCTTCAGAAAGTTGGGAATCTAAATACCCTTTGATTTAAGATTTCTACGACTAAATATACAAACAACAAGAGCTGCCACATACAGGGATAAGTTACCACTCATGTTCATAGCAGCATTATTTACAATAGCAAAGAGATGGGAACAATTCAAGTGTACGTAAGCTGACAAGTGGCTATGAAAACAATAGTCTATGCACACACTGCATTATTATGTATCACTAAAAAGTACCAATAACTTGTGAAATATTGCACAACATGGATGGCTCTAGAACAAAATATGCTGAGTGATATTGTCAGTCACAAAAAAAACCCAATTATGGTATAAGACCACTATTACAAAAAGCTCAGGAAAGGTTTAGAATCATTCCTGAAGGGATGAGAGGGATGGGAAGGGAGTGAAAATTAATAAATGGGTAAGTTGGGGAAAGGTAATATACAATAAGGGGTTGGCTAGACTTTGAAATTAATACATTATGTTCATCAATGGCAATGTTATAAAACAAATTATCTATGAATGAGTGCATGAAAAACCATTATGATTTGCAAACCTTCACTCAAAGTGTGTTTTAAAAAGAGAAAAAAAAGAGGTGTCTCCCAAATTTTAAAAACTTCCAAGTCCACAAAACCTTGATCTGTCCTGGAGAGCCTGGTGTGTGTCTGGAAAAGCTGGAACCTCATCCTGTGGCTCTGCCTTGGCAGCTCTTCCCACTGTCTGCCTGCTTGGCGGGGTTCCTCCACCCCCCAGGCCCTCTGCTCCTTCCCAGCCAAGGAGCGGGTCTGGCCTCAACTCCTTTTTGGAAAGTGATCTGGACTGGGCTTGCTCCAGGAATTGGGTCTGTCACTCAGGTCACTCAGCAGGTTTCTCAGACCACACCTTGGGAACAGGTCAGGGTCAGCTGCAGTTCCTAGGAGCTTGGATCCTAGACACTGGGCCCTTGAGTTTGCTGGGCTATGGACCTGAAAACAGCCTATGAACGAGGTCTGGAGAGGCAGGGACCTGACCTGGGCGGAAGTAAAGGGGGTTCTTCCTTTTCTACTAAACCAATGCTGCCCAGACCTCAAGGCCACCTTTACAAAGGCTGCCTCTGGTGGTCTCCACATCCCAGGGTTTCTTCTTGATCCTCAAAAGGACTTTCTTGAAGGCAAGGCCTGCTCTTCCATCACAGAGCTCACAGGGTCCCCTCTCCTGCAGAAGGCCAGCCAGCCCCAGGAAAGCATTTCCTCTGGGACATGTTACCCTTTCCTGTGGCTCAAGCACCATCTGAGGCCTCTTCCCAACTCCATTTCTCACAGCCCAAGCTGTTTCCACACTGCTCATTCCACCTGCCCACACCACTGGCACCTGTCCCCACTCACTAGTCAACCCACAAACCACAAGGAAAGAATAGTTTGAGGCCAGGCTTCAGCTTTGCCATTGGTGGCCAGGTAGGCAGACATCTGTCCCCTACTTTGCACCTCCCCCTCAGGGGAAAAGGTATAGCTGCCCCCAAGGAAGCCTACCCCAGCCCCACCTCTGTCTCTGCTCTCTGAGGGCAGATGGAAGCTGTGTATGTCTTTGACGCCTCTCTCGTGCAGGCTGGTGAGGCTGCCCTTAATACCTTCAAATCCTGGGCACACATGCCAGCCAGGGCCCTTATAGGCTGTGGATACACAATAGATAAAAGCCCACAGGTTCTCAGTTGGGAGTGCTGTCAGTCATTAGGTGACTTCCATGTCTCCCAGGATCCCACAAGGATGTACCATCTGCTGCAGCAGGTGGCTTTAGCCTAAGTTTTCTGAAATAAATGCATGCCACTTACTCCCACTGCAAGTACATTTGCAGTACAACCATCCTGGGTCTACATGCACCTGGCAGAGCACCCACTGAGACATGCAGGTAGACAGAATACCACTGAGTGCCCATCATATGCCACCTTTATTAAAATGACCCCAAGCTCTCTTATAAGCTCTCTCTCCAGCTACACAGGACAGTCCAGGCTGGACTTGAACTAAAAGAGCCTAGACTCAGCCCATTTCAAAGGCTCATCACATGGATCCCAAGTGAGATCCTGGCTACACATGCTTGGGGCATCAGAGTTCTCTGCACGCCTACAACCAGAGAAGAGAGGTCTGGGAAGTTTTTCACATTAGGGCATCAGAAGTGCAAATTTAAGGGCAGTATGCAAGTAGAGAGGGGATGATGCGAGCTCAGGCATCTGAGTGGGACAGCCTCCCCGAAGGCACGATTATTGGGGGGGGGGGGCACTGCTTTTTCACATTTCTCATCTCCTATCCTCCGATCCACCACTCCTTCTTGTATCCTATGAGTGTAACCTCAGTGTGCATGCATGGCTCTTTACAGTGTACAAGGCCTTTCCAAGTCCATTTTCTGGTAGGAGTCTCCTGACAGGTAAACAAGGCAGGGCTGGTGTCCCTGAAGGCTTGAAGTGAGGCACTGGTGAAAAGGGGCACCACAGAGGGAACCCAGGCACTCCGCTGGGGAGACTTGGCTGCAGGGCTTTGAGTCACCGTATGTGGAAACCCTGCTCTGCATCAGCCCCTCAGCCAGCTGGTTTCCTTGTCCAGTGTTGAAAAGCGGATCAGCTTCAGGGTGGGTGGCTGGGGCTTCCTGTCATCCCAGAGGTACTCAGGTGACAGCACCTTGGAGGGCTTGTGAGTGATGAAGCGGCGGTTCAGGTGGCTCTCTTCCTGCCAGGCCGCCATGATGCCATTGGCTTTGTCTGTCAGGATGGCCATGTGGCAGCCGCTGGTGAATTCATACACTTTGGCCACTCGGCCTCCAAAAACTGCCCCACCATAATAAAAGTCTCCCTCATTGTCATCCACAAAGGCAGTGGACACACGCCTGCGCTCATAGGGGAACTGCTGGCGAGGTACAGCATAGTAGCCTGGGTGAATGGCAGCCACCATGTCCCCCAAGGTCTCCGGGCCCCATGAGTTCCGGAACACCATGTCCACATCAAGGCAGAAGAGGTAGTTCACCTCATGGTGTGCCCTCTTGGCAATGAGCTGGCTTATAGTCTCCATCCGGCGCATGGAGATCTCCTCCCAGCGGGGGTAACCCAGGATGGGGATGACGCTGAGGAGCCGGCCAGGGCCCAGGGGGACACGAGGGATGGCAGCCGGGTTGTCAGTGAAGACGTAGTAGTGCACAAGGTAACCCTGCATGAAGAACGCCTCAGCCGACTCCAGGAAGTGCTGGATGAAGTGGACATACCTGGTGAGAGAACGCCAGTCCACATTCACCGCTGTCACACAGGTCCACAGCGGGGCACCTGCTGCGTGCTGGCACGTGGGTACAAGTGCTGCCGTCGGCCAGGACATGTCCACCCCCCACGTGAAGAGCTAACAAGAGCTCAGCCCAAAGATCCTGTCAGAGTCAAACAGCAGGACTGACCTCTCAAGACTCCAAGAATGATACTTAACAATTTTTATATTCATGAACCGAGCTAAGTTTTATTCAGTACTTCCTGTGACAGGCAGTGTCTTACAGGACTCTTGCCTCTTGTGATCAGCTAGATATAACAATTGATTTGTTTTCAGACAGGAACACTGAGCTTCAGAGAAAACATAAGGCAAGTTGGGATGGTGGGTGGGTAGGGTGGGCAGTGGACCCTACAGTGCCCCCCCCCAGGCTACAGGTGGTTGAATAAAGGCCCACAGGACTCTAAGTGGACCATGTGTCATCTGGCAAGTGCCTTAGGTGTTGTGGTGCCATAACACTCCATCTCTCAGGAACCCCAGGAAGAGATCCAGAGGGGCATGGCCAATGGAGGCCTCTACAGACCATGTGGGACCAGGCAGGGGTGAGGAGGGCAGAGGAGGGATCCAGAGAGGTGAAAATTACAGAAAAATCCAGAGGGGCACAGAAAAGAGGCCCCTGAGGCCTGCCTTAGTCTATGAAACGCTCTTTGTGAAGGAGTCTGGGGCATTTCTGTTCCTGGAAACAGCTGCTTAGAGAAAGCTGTTTCTGTGGTTTCCTCCCTGAGGCTGTCTCCCACCTCTATCTGACCAGAGCCTGGCCCCCTCCTCCAGGAAGTCCCCGACTCCACGTCATAAGCCTCAACATAGCGTTGACCTTTCTATTTACTCAGCACCTGGCTCAGGACTCTTGCAGACCTTCAGCTCCCATGGCTCAGGGAAAAAACCCCACCCAGGCCAGGACTCACCTCCCCACGGCAAAAACGGTGAGACCGATGGTCAGGTTCAGCGGCTGGTAGATGCTATGCAGGAGCGTTGGGTCGAAGGTCCCCTCCGAGATGATGGGTGCCAGCCAGGGTGTGAGTGTCAGCAGTTTGGTGGGCCTGGCAGTCAGGAAGGCCGGGGTGGGGGGGACTGAGACCTCCCCTTTGCAGAGCCCAAAGCTCAGCCTGGCCCTGTCTCCCAGTGCAGTATGTGACTCAGGGCAATTATTTCCTCAGCTTTAAACTAAGCTCAATTTCCTTATGTGGGCAGTAGGGATGAGAAACCTGGTGGCACAGTGGCCAAGTGCTTGCCTGCTAACTGAAAGACCAATGGTTACAGTTCCCCAGCCCCTCAACAGGGGAAAGCTGGCTCCACCTGCTCCTCTAACCATGTACAGCCTTGCGGACCCCAGGGGCAGTTTGATTGTCTTACAGAGTCTCTTGAGTCAGAATTGCATTGACAGCAACAGGCCTGGGTTTTGATTTTTAACGTGGCTGGGAGGACCAGGAATTAATACACACAAGTATCTGGAGGAAACTGATGCTCTACATATGTCTTTTGAATGCTTAACAAACAGAAGTTGTCATGAAAAACAGTGACAATACAAATGATACTATTAATAGTCTACTGAGAAGACAATGAGGCAAGTACAACATGGTGAATTTTATAAACATCACCTCCTCTGGCCTCCCAGCCCCTGCAAGGTGGCAGTGGTTGTGCTCTGTCAAGCTGATCCTATCTCCAGAGACCCTACGGGACAGAGAAGAACAGCTCCGCAGGGTTTCCTAAGCTATAATCTTGATGGAAGCAGATCACTAGTTTTATTTTGTTTTTTATCCCACAGAGTTTTTCTCGGGTTCAAGCCACGGACCTTTCAGTTAATAGTTAAGTGTTTCACCATGGCACAGTCAAGCATCTTAAGAGGTAGTAAGTACTATTATTATTCATCTTACAGAAAAAGTTGAGCGTAGTTTGGTAAGCTGCTCAAAGCCACACAGCTAGTGACATGGGCAAGATTAGAACCCACTATGGTCCAGCTCCCAGCCTCCATCCTTCCACGATTCCAGAGTGACTGAACCCCAAACCACACTCAAACTCCACCCCCCACCCCCCACCATCTCAGCTTATATAATAAGTCAGGGTCTCTGTGGAGCCTCCCTTGCCTAGGCTTACCAACACCCACCTCTGCTCCAGCAGCTTGGGTTGAGGGTAGTGTAACCTGCAACCAAGAAGGGTCAGTGGTGAGGGAAAGGCAGTCCCTACCCCAGGAGCCATCGCTGGAAGAAAGGACATTCTCCTTACTGTGTCATGGCCTGGAATGTCTTCTCTCCCTTGTACTGCAGCTTCATATTGCTGGAGGCAGAGAAAAGAACTATCAGGGTCAGGGCTGGTGACAGAGATCTTAAGCAGGTGACTAACAATGAAGTAGAGATTCATCAACCCCCAGATGGGCAGGTACCCCCAAGGGCCATGCTGACCCATTCTGATTTCACCACAGCACTGTCCACTCTAGAGTGGGGCCTGGATCCTGACCAGAGGTGGCCTGCCTTTGTCACTGACAAGATAGTAGGGCTGAGATTTGAACCCAGTGTCCCGGTAGGCCCACAGCAGCTGCTTTTTCAACCAGTTGTTCTACAAGACCCCAGCATCGGCTGACTTTTCCAGGGATGGAGGTCGTGGTGTGTTGATTCTCTTAAAACATTTTATTGTGATTCAAGGGAATGCTCACAGAGTTTCCCGTTCAACAATGGACACACACTTCGTATTATTCTCTCTGTAATTATGATTCTCATTGTACAATCCCTTCAGTGTAACTGCCTTCCAGCCACTTTCTTCCTGGGTCCCCCATTTCCACGTGTCCGTTTTCCTGCCTCTGCCTGCCTTTTGAACTTGGATTTGGACAAACACTGTCCTTACAGGCTTATATGCTTGACTGTTTGGAAGAGTATGTTCCTCATGGGTGTTACTGTCCACTTTATCGATCTCACTGCTCTCAAGCTGGAACCAAGTCAAGTAGCTTTTCAGAGGCTGTAAATAGCATTGGAGGAGACAGCTTCTCTTTCTCCCTCAGAGTAGCTGATGGATTTGACCCACTTGCCTTTGGGTTGGTAGCACAGCTCCATACTCACTAGACCACCAGAACTACCATCACTTTGTGGGCCTGTCAACTGTTTTGCTGAAAGGTGAGCACTGAGAACAGGTCAGTTCCAGGTTTGAAGGGTGTCTAAGGGCCAGAATCTCAAGGCTTCCAAACAGTCTCTGCTAAGACCAGTAAATGTAATCCTTTTTTTATATGCAAATGAGCCAAAGTTTTAAATAAAATCAAAAGAAATATATTCATTGCACAGAGAAACAGCAGGATAACTCACTCACTACTATCAGTGTAATTCCTAAGCCTAATTTTCTTTGTGACACTTTAACATGCCCTGTTAGGCTGCCATCATATGTTTTGAAGAACATTACCAATACCTACGCAAGGAAGCTTTGATGGTGTAGCCCGTAGGAAGTGCTACTTCTAACCCCAAAGTCGAGCCTCATGGCAGTTCAAATCCACCGGCAGCTCCATGGGAGAAAGATGGGCAGTCCCCTCCTGAGTGATTTACAGCCTGGGAAGCCCAATGGAGGGTCAGCTTTGAGTTGGTTCCAACTTGATGAGTTTGAGTCTGACAGAAGTAAACCACATTTATGTCCTCCACTGTCCATGTGGTCTCAAAAATTCCATCTTTAGAAAATATCCAATCAAGTCCACACATGAATTAGGTTAGAGGGACTACTGAAAATTGGTACTAACTTCCTGATACCTCAATGGACTTGGCATAGAATACTTTTTAAAACAATTTTTTTACCATCATTTGTCTGACGGTTTAAAAAACAAATTAATTTTTCATCCAAACCATTCATATTTTGTTCTGTAACATCAACTTCAATACTCACAGTGTGACTACACCCCACTTCTTTCACGTAATTGATTCCCATTCATTCTCCTAACTACTGCTTTGCTTTTCCTCTCCTCTCCTCTCCTCTCCTCTCCTCTCCTCTCCTCTTCTTTTCTTTTCTGATACAGTCTGTGCTGATCATCCCCTTATTGTGTATTGCCTTCCCCTCCACCCACCTTACTATTTGGCTCTTATCTATTTACTAATTTCTACTCCCTTCACATTACCTTTCCATTATCGGCAACCATCAAACAATGATTCTGTATAGGAACCTTTCGTTAGCTTTCTATAACTATATTTCTTCTTTTGTGATGGACTTATATGACTCAGCATAACGTCCTCTAGATGCATCCATGCTACATAGTGTTTATCTAATTCTCTGTTCAGTGTTGCATAGTACTCTGTGTTTTCTAAAATAAGTTTTCATAACATTTGCTAGTTTCTAGTCTTAGATCAGGTGCAAGCCAGTCACAGGAGGTTCATTGGGCCTGGGTGGGGTGTGTAAGTAAGTGATGTGCTACTGTCCTTCTGGAAAGCAAGACAGCTCATCCTTGCTATCCCACTCCACAGAGGCAGAAAATAGGCTCAAAGTTAGGCAGCACACTCAAGGTCAAACAGCGAAGTCACCTGAATACTAAAACGTCAAGAGTGTCGCTCTGCATTTGTGCAGCCCATTAATTAACTGAAACACTCATCGGAACCATGTCTTTAGGACATAAGAACCTGCAGACAAAGTAGCTATAAAAATTCTTCTCTCACTTTGCTCCAGCCAGCCCCTAAGGTCCCCATATCCCCTAGTTCAGGACTTACAAGATCTCAGGGCAGGGAAGGTAATAGGAGACATAGGAAACTGGCAGCCAGTTCTCAGAAAATATCCTGTAAAAGAAAAATGTCTGTTGACTCAACTCCTGCCAAAAAGCTGAAAACCCCCTTACTGCAGATTAATGATGCCTTGGTGGTGTGACTGCAGTGGGGTGAGGTGGGGTTGCTCCTCATGCCAGGATCACAAAGCCTGGCTCTCAGCTCATTTGTTCACTGTGCAGCCAGGCTCTATGTGGCATGGCTGGATGCCAGGCTCAGCACACAGCAGCAGGGGTCAGCTTGGGACACAGGAAGGTGACACCATGGGCTGGAAGCTTTACAGAAGGAATGATGCAGGGATGAATTTTCCACCTGTCTTCCTTAAGACAAGTGGAAGGCTGGTCCTGGCAGGGAAAGGGCACATGCAGAGGCCAGCCTCAAGTTTGAAACTAGTTCAGTCTAGGGTTGGGACTGAGTGGGGTTTAGGTAAGCTAGGAGAGGGTGAATGAGCTCGGGAAGGAGCCACAGTTTGGAGTTGAGAGGCCAAGAGAGTTCCAGGGTAGAGAAGGGCTCCATGGGGCATACTCACCACAGTGCCCAGAGGCCCACACCTACAAAGAGGCAGGACACCAGACCCAGGCCCAGTTTCGTGTAGCGCATTACTGGGTGGAGTAACCAGAAACTCTTCTCCCAGGACTGGACAATCTCGTCTCCACGGTCTCAGGAACACCTGTAAAAGAAGGGTCCTAAAAAAAAAAAAAAAAAGAAGGGTCCTTATGCTGACAGCTTTGTTTCTGCCATCCTTCACTGGGCTCTCCCAGCCCCTTTACAGGCTCCGTGGCTCCCAAATCCCCCCTCCAAGCCCACGTGCCTGCCCCAAAGAGGAACTCCAGGGCGCTGTTCCAGAATCGCTCAGAAAAAGGCTATCAGGGACACCGCCATGTGTGGCTAAGTCCTGGAGGCTGGTACCGCAGGATCCTGGCCAGCCCGGTGACAGGCGGTAGCAGCAGCACAGCGAGGAAGAGGTTGGAATCCCAGGAGTGGGAGAAGGGTGGCTGGGCCTGGACTCTCCCAAGGACCTAGAGAAAAAGACTTCACCTCTCTCTGGCTCTGACACTGGGTAAGTCGCTCCCCCCAAACCTCGGAGTCCTCCTTAAAGAAGGAGTAGGGAGAACCACAACAACGCAAGTCTCTGAGCCCGGGATGAAGTGGGAAAGCCGTGCCCAAGGCCTCCGTGAGCTTGAGACCTCTGACAGCTCTAGGGCGGCCAGCCTGGAGTCAGAGGAAGATCCCGGGGTCAGAGCGTCCCTCGCTCACTCCAGGGCCTCTGAAGACAAGCCTGTTCTTCTTCCCTCCCTCTAGGGGCCTCCGTTTCCCCAGCTGGGTCACCAAGGGTGTGCAGCATTCTGCAAGTTCCCCCCTCGAGCTTCACCTCCGCTAACTAGCCGGGGGTGGGGGTGGGGGTGGGGGGGACCAGGGGCACACTTCTGCCCGCCGGGCTGGCCCTAGGTTTAGGGTGAGGTCTGGCTGGGGTGGAGGTCAGGTGCTGTTTTCCTGCAGGTTGAACACTCACCCCTGGTGAATGGATCTACGTTAGCACGGCCGGAGGCCCACAACCTCCCAGGATCCAGGGACAAGCCTCGAAGGCAGCCGCGCCTCTCACAGCGCCCGGGGCTCCCGTCGGCTCCCGAGGGCCCGAGGCTGGCGTTGTTCTGGGCGGGCGGGCGGGGTGCGGCCGGGCGGCTGCTTCCCGCTTCACGCCCCGCCCACCACTGGCGAGCCCCGCCCACTGGGGGGAGGGGCGCAAGTGCACTTCGGAGGCCCCAGAGCCGCCCCAGAGCCGGCCCAGAGCACTTGATTTGCCTAAATAGAAGGAATCGCACTTCCAACTGTCAAAACTTAATACAGTGTTTTAGTGATCAAAGTAACGTGGTATTATTAGCATAAGGATATAGACACACACGAATAAGTAAATACAACTCTGTGTGTGTATACACACACATCCATATTGTTATCGAATGCCATTGAGTTGGAACTGACTCATAGTAGGTTTTCAGAGGTTGTGAATCGCATGGGAGGGGATTGCTTTTCAGAGACAGAAGAGAGAGAGGAGAGAGAGACAGAGACAAAGAGAGAAAACTAGAACCGCAAAGTTGTCCACTGGCAGCACAATTCCTTATGTGTGTGTGTTCGTATATTGTGTGTGTACATATACAGAGAGAACACACACATTCTGGTGGTGTAGCTGGTAGGGAGTTGCTCTTCTAACCCAAAAAGATGTCTTCTCTCTGGAAGTTTAAACCCAGTATTGACTCCATGGCCGAGAGATGGACAGTCCTGTGGTTTACAGCCTCACAAAAACCTGCAGGAGGGTCATCTATGGATCAGTTCCCACTCAATGGCCATAAAGGGTTTGGGAGATATTCAACTGAATTTCAACAGGGCATCAAGAATATTTTGGTGGGGGGGTAGTTTCTTCCCCAACAATTGGTATTGAAGAAATTGTATATTCATGTACAGAAGAATGGACCCCAGGCATCACAACCATATACAAAAATAATTCAAAATCACCAACAAGCTAAGTGTAAAAAGCTAAAAGCAAAAGGTATTAGAAGAAAACATAGATATAAATTTTTGTGGCTTTGTATTTGACAGATCTTAGGTGTGACTCTAGAAAATAGCAGCAAGGAGTAGCACTGCCAATCCAAAGACAGGGTTTTCAAATCTACCAGCTGCTCTGCAGGAGGAAAGATGGACAATCTCCTCTTATACTATTTATAGGCCTCTGAAAATCTACTGGAAGTTCCGCTATGAGTCCATTTCCATTCTACAACACAAAACAACAATAAAAGACATTCTAGAAAAATTGAATTTTGTCAGAATTAAAAGCTTTTGTGTACCAAAAGACACTATCAACAGAACGAAAGGGTAACCCGCAGAACAGGGTAAAAATATTTTCAGTTTAGTATCTAAAATATGTGTCATCTGCATAACGCAGGTTGTTGATGACTCTTCCACCAATCCTGATGCCACATTCCTCTTCGTACAGCCCAGCGTCTCAGATGATCTGTTCTCCATACAGATTGAAAAGGTATGGAGACAGAATACATCCCTGACGAACCCCCTTCTTGATTTTGAACGATGAAATGTCTTCTTGCTTTGTTCTGACAACGGCCTCTTCGTCCAAGTATAGGTTTCACATTCGCACAATCAAATGTTCTGGGATTCCCATTCTTCTCAGAGTCAGCCACAGCTTGTTGTGATCCACACAGTCAAAGCCTTTGCATAGTCAATGAAGCACAGATAGACATTCTTCTGGTATTCTTTGCTTTCTGCCAAGATCCATCTAACATTAGCTATAATATCCCTAATACCACAACCTCTTCTAAATCCAGCCTGTACATCTGGCAGTTCTCTGTTGACATATTGTTCCAAACGTTTTTGGATAATTTTCAGCAGAATCTTGCTTGCATGTGATATTAATGATAGTGTTTGATAATTTCCACACTATGTTGGGTCACCTTTCTTTGGAATGGGAACAAATATCAATCTTTTCCAGTCAGTCGGCCAGCTGCTGTTCTCCAGATTTCTTGGCACAACTTAGTAAGCACATCCAGGCCAGTGTCTGTCTGTTGAAATATATCAATTGGTATGCCGTAAACTCCTGGAGCCTTGTTTTTTTGCCAATTCCTTCAGAGCAATTTGAACTTCCTCCTTCATCACCATAGGCTCTTTCTCATATGTCATTTCATGAAATTCTTCTGTGTCAGCCAATTCCTTCTGATACAGTGACTCTGTATTCCTTCCATCTTCTCTTGATACTTCCTGGATCATTTAACATTCTACCCAAAGTATCCTTAAGTATTGCCACCCGTGGCTTGAATTTGTTTTTCAGCTCCTTCAGATAAGAAATGCTGAGCTGAGCAAGTTCGTCCCTTTTGATTTTCTGACTCCAGCTCTCTGCACTTTTGAAATTTTCTGTTTAGCTCTTTGATTTCTTGGTTTCTTCCTTTAGCTTTGGCTTCTCAGCTCTCTAATGCAATATTCAGAGTCTCATCTGACATCCATCTTGGTTTTTTTCCTCTTTTTCAGCCTTTATAATGATCTTTTGCATTCTTCATGGACTGTTTTCTTTATTTCCTCCCAGAGCTCATTTGGCCTAAGCTCATTGGTGCTCAAGGCCTCAAACCTGTTCCTGAGATGGTTTTGAAATTCGAGTGGGATAGACTTAAGATCAAAGTTTGGTTCCCATGGACTTGATTTAATTTTCCTCAACTTCAACTTGAACTTGTATATGAGTAGTTGGTGGTCTGTCCCACAATCAGCACCCGGCCTGGTTTTCACTGCTGATATTGAACTTCTCCACTGAGTCTTTCCACAAATGTAATCTATTTGATTCCTATGCATGCCATCAAGTGAGATCCATGTGTATAGCCTGCGTTAATGTTTCTTCTATAAGGCATTTGCAATGAATAAATCACTGAATGTGCAGAACTCTATCATTCTGTCTCCAGCCTCATTTCTCTCACCGAGTCCTTGTTTTCCAGCTACTGATCCTTCTTCCCTGTTCCCAACTTTTGCGTTCCAGTAGCCCATTATTATCAATGCATCTTGATTGCATGTTTGATCAACTTCTGACTTCAAAAGTTGGTAGAAATCTTCTATTTCCTCCTCTTTGGCTCTAGCTGTTGGTGCATATATTTGAATTATAGTGGTATTCACTGGACTTCCTTGTATGCATATGGATATTATCCTGTTGCTCACCACATTGTATTTCAGGATGGATCTAGAAATGACTTTTCAAATTATGAAACCAACTCCATTCTTCCTCACCTTTTCATCCCTGGCATAGTAAATCATGTAATCATCTGATTCAAAATGTCCCATGCCAAGCCATCTCATTTCACCAATACCTAGTATGTCAATATTTATGCGTTCCATTTCTTTCTTAACAATGTCTAATTTTCCTACATTCATGCTTCTCATGTTCCACGTTCCAATCACTAGTGTCTGCTTACAGCTGTTCCTTCTTCTCTGTGTTTCCGTTTCTAAGATCTCAGTCTCAATTGCCATGTCTGCTAGTCCAAGCGATAGTCTAAGTGTGCTCTATTGTACATAGGGTTTTCGAAGGCCTGTTTTTCAGAAGTGGATGGCCAATCCTTCTTCCTAGTCTGTCTCAACCTTTAAATGTATATAATAGTATCTGACAGACAAACATTCCACAGAAAAGAGGAGATGAAAGACAATTGCCCAGTTATAGCAATGACCAATAGATTCAATGTTGCTGCCCACCCATGCTTCCTTACTCCACCACCATCCCTTCCTACTTTTGCCTACAGCATTCAATACCCATCTCCCATTGACAGCCCCTGATGTGATGGCCTAAGTCCCAAGCCATCAGGGTTTCTGTGATTCTGATTCTGAACATATATGGTGCTGCTGTGAGTCTTTTATGATGTGGCCAATATGACTTCAATTTAAAGTTGTTAAGTACAACTGTAATGTACAACTTCCACTCCTGGATTGCCTTCTCATGGGTTAATACCACTTGTCTTCCATTTGAAGTCAGCTAAAACTGAGGAGGACCTGAAGTGCTTGCTGCAGAAGGTCAAGGACTGCAGCCTCCTATATGGATTCAAGCTTAACATCAAGAAAACAAAGATTCTCACCACTGAGCCAATTGGCAGCATCAGTATGGATGATGAAGAGATTGAGATAGTTAACAGTTTTAGTTTGGTTGGCTCCACAATCAACACTCTTGGTAACAGCAGCCAGGAAATCAAGAGATGAATTGCATTGGGAAAGTCGGTTGTGAGGGACTTCTCAAAAGTACTGAAGAGCAATGACGTCAGGCTGGAGACCAAGGTGTGCCTGATCGGGGCTATAATCTTTGCAATTACGTGCTATGCATCAGAGAGTTGGACAGTGAATAGGGTTGATAGAAAGATAATTGATGCCTTTGAGCTGTGGTGCTGGAGAAGAGTGTTGAATATACATACCATGGACTGCTAGGAGAACAAACAGGTTTGTCCTGGAGAATGTGAAGCTGTAGTGCTCCTTGGAGTCAAGGATTCTGAAGCTTCGTCTGACATACTTTGGGCATGTTGCAAGGAGGGATTGGTCCTTGGAGAGGGGCAACATGTTTAGCAGAGTGGAGGGGTGGTGAAGGAGAGGAAGACCTCCAATGAGATGGATCGATTCTGTGACTGGAGCGGTGGGAATAAGTGCATTTGAGATGGCTAGGTTGGCACGGGATAGAACAGTGCTTAGAGCTCTTGTACATAGGGTCGCTATGAGTCACAAATGACTCGATGGCACATAACAACAACAAATCTAAAATATATAAAGAAATCTGTAACAAAAACACCAATTGAAAATGGGTTTGCCATCAACAAACAAATACATAGAGAAAATGGGTACATTCACACAGTAGAATACTATGCAGCATTAAAAAACAATGAAGAACTTATAAAATACTACACAACATGGATGAGTCTAGAGGACTTTATACTGAGTGAAATAACTCAGTCACAGAAGACCACTACAGTGGAAATAAAAGAACAACTGGGGGTAGCAGGGAGTGCAGATATAGAATGTCCAGACAATGAACTCTCTGAAAATTGAGGGAAAGAGAAGATAGCCTGGGAAGAATGGTTGAATGAACAATATGGATATTGCAATTAGCAACCTGGAACAGGATGTGCTACATTGGTGGTGTGAAGATAGACAAGGTATAGTGAGGATTCAATGAGATATTTTGATAAAAGACATTAATCAATTATATAATTAATATTATTAAGATAAAATGTACATGAATGATTGAACAAAAGCCAATAAAAAAGATGGACTTAACCAACCACTTAAGATCAAAAGGGTGACAGTTGTACAGGGATAATGCAGAAAAGGCAGGAGTTTACAGAGACCCTCAAGGAGGACTCCAGCTCTTTGCACATTTCATTGTAACACTTTGCATTGCCTTCTCAAGCTGCCCTTTGAAATCCTCTGTTCAGCTCTCTTACTTCAGCATCTCTTCCCTTTGTTTTGGCTACTCGACACTCTAAAGCAATTTTTATAGTTTCTTCTGACATTCGCTTTGGCTTTCTTTCTCCTCTGTCTTTGTTATGACCTTTTGCTCTTTTCATGGCTGATATCCTTAATTTCACTCCACAGCACCTCTGGTCTTCCATCATTGGTGATCAATGCCTCAAACCTGTTCTTATTTCTTAATTCAGGTGGGATAGACTCAAGTACATATTTAGCTTCTTGTGGATTTATTTTCATCTTCTTCAGCTATAATTTGAGTTCGCACATGAGTTATGGGGATCCATAGTCAAAACTTGATCTGGTTCTGACTCCTGATATTGAGCTTCCTCAGAGACTTTTTAAGCAGATGCAGTCAATCTGATTCTTGTGCTGACCATCAGGTGAGGTCGATGTGTAAAGCTGCTGTTTGTATTTTTTAAAAAACATATTTGCTAGGGAGCTCTGATGACTTAGAGGCAAGAAGCTATGCTTCAATCCCAAAGGCACATGCAATTTGAATCCACCAGATCCTCTGTTGGAGAAGGAGGGGCAATCTCCGCTTGCTGTGATAAATTATTGAATGCACAAAATTCAACCATTCACTCTCTCACCTCATTTCTGTTACTTGCTTGGATCCACAATCAACATCCTTGGTACTAGCAGTCAGGAGATAAGGAGGCATATCACTTTGGGCAAATTTGCTATCACGGATCTTTCAAAAATACTTAAGAGTAGTGATAGTTTGAAGACTGAGATGTGCCTGATTCAGTCCATGATATTTTCAATTACTTGTTATGCATCTAAGAGCTGGACAATCAACAAGGATGACAAAAGAAGACTTGATGCCTTTGAACTGTGGTGTGGGAGAAGAGTATTGATTATTCCACGAACTATTAAAAGAACAAACAGATATATTTTGGAAAAGGTGCAACTGGAATGCACCTTGGAGGCAAGAATGATAAAGCTTCATCTCTCATGCTTTGGACATGTTGCTAGAAAAGGTTAGTTATTGGGAAAGATATTGTGATTGAAAGGGTGGAGAGTCAGCAAAAGAAAGGAAGACCCCCATCAAGATGGATTGACACAGATTGACACAGTGACTGCAGCAATGTGCTCAAGCATATCAGAGATACTGAAGATCTAATGGGATAGGATATTGTTCATAGGGTCACTATCAGTTGTACTTGGCTCTATGACACCTAACAGCAGCAACAACAACACAAGGAGGAAGTGGGGGAAATGTAGTTATATTGTGAGTATAGTAAGTAATTAATGACATAAAACAAAATGTGTATGAATGGTTGAATAGAATGCCAATTTGCTTTGTAGACTTTCAATTAAATCACAATTTTAAAGGAAGATGCCAAACTGGGGAAAAAAAAACAAAGACAAATACCCATAAATAAAGGCTCAGCATCGTTAACCATTAAGAGAATACAGATAAAATTCACAATGAGATACCCCTTGCTACCTTGCAGGATGAATTTTAAAAACCAACAAAAAGCCAGAAAGTACAGAGTACTGTCACAGAATTTTGAGGAGGAAGGGAGGGCCTCTGACCAGGACAGATCGCCTAAGCACTGGATAAGTGCAACCCTCCCAATGGCCTTTAATATGGGGTAGAGAAAGCTCCCCTGTGTTTGTACTGGCTTGAGAAAGCTTGCCACCTAGGAAAATGGCTGCTGCATCTGTTGAACTGAGAGTGGTCCACATGAGGCTGAGGTTCTCCTAACCATTCCGCATGACCCGTGTCTGTAAGCCCATCCTATCCTGTCTTCCTGTTTATAAGTGTACTGCAGATCCCAATAAAATTGAGCTGGATTGACTCTCTGATCTTCTCCCAGAGTGGTGTATCTCCATCGTGCTTACCCCTATCAAAGTGTGACTGTTAAGTTGCAGGTGAACTGACAGTGACAGAGTACCTGTAGCTCTGCAAAGACAGAAGTAGTAATATGGACCAAAAGGAAGTGGAGGAGGAGCCAGGTAGGCAGGCTTGACAGGCCGGGCATCTGAAATAGGCGTAGGATTGACCCATTCTCTGAAAACATTGTTGTTGTTCTTAGGTGCCATGAAGTTGAGTATGGCTCATAGAGACCTTATGAACCCTGTCCTATCCTGTGCCATCATAACAATCTCTGACACACTCAAGCCCATTGACTGCCAATCTGGGCTGTTACGAGTAGTTTAACTATAAGAAAAAGATATTAATTTTTGCTGTAACACATATTATGAAATATCATAAGTTGCTGTTAATTTGCTGTAAAACATTATGAAATATGTTTGCTATGGAAAAATATTATGATGAATTTGATGTTTAAGTATAGAAATAAGAATATATGTGAAAAAATATACTAACAGTTTAACATGCCTACAGCCCCACTGACCACAGGAGGTACAAACCCTTGATAAGGGAGTGTAACTGATAATAACTTGCCTGTAAAGCTACTGGCCTCAGCATGTGTGAATCCTGATAAGGAAATGTAACTTGTTACTGCCAGTGTTGCTAAGAGAAAGTAACTTGTAAATTTAACATTAAGAAATATATTGGGAATCTGCTATATGTTAGAAATAGGAAATATGTTAAGAACTTGCTATGTATAGATTAGAAATATATTAAGAAATATGTTAGTAATCTAGTATGATATGTGTGAGAAATAAAACAATATGTTAAGAACTTGCTATGTTAAAATACGGACAAACATGTAACACTAAAAAAAGAATTTGCTATGTTATATGCTAGAAATAAAAATAAGAAATATGTTGGGAATTTGATGTTAGAAATTACGTTAAGAATGTTTGTGAAAACATACTCTCTTAGTGGCTTGAAAGCCCCACTGACCACAACAGGTGCGGACCCTTGATAAGGAGATATGACTGGTTACTGCCATGTTGCCAAGGAAACACAAATAGTATTGTATATGTTTGGTCAAACTCATACTGTTATTCAACAAGTCCCGGCATGCTCCACTTACTTTACCATAATGTAAAGCATGGAAGCCAAAGTAGGTAAAACTCTGGCTGTGCCCAGCAACTCTCTCTCCCTGCTCTTCAAAATGAGCTGAACACTGAAGACACGAAGACTCTTTTTAGAGGCAGATACCTAAAGGCTGTTTTCAGGGCCAAGAATTCTGGCCTACACTGATGGACATAAGCTACTGAGACAGTGGAGGATTCTGCCCACACTGATGGACCCTGGCTACATTGAACTGCTGAACTAGCCCAGAACCCCCTGGCTACATCAAACTACTGAAAGAGGGGAGAACCCCCCAACTGCACCAATGACCATGAGAGGCAAAAAAGGATACAAGTTGGGATCCCAGGGTGAGTGAGTGTTCTCCACTGTTGATGAATGAATACATTGTGGTGAATTTATGAATTGCCATGTAGATAAATTACAATTAACTGTTTAATGCTTGCTATGAATTGATGAGTCAGTATGTTGTGGTGACTTTATGAACTGCAATGTAGATAAGTTGCAATTGTTGCTATGAATTGATTAATGAATCAATCAACCAATAAATTGTAATTGGCTTTTGTAATATGCCTATGAGTAATTAAGACTCAAGACTCATGACACTGGGCTCTACCTCTAATATTGTATCTTTCAGTGCAATAAAATATATTATTACATGTAACCGGGCCTCAAATATCTAGAATGACTGTTTGCTCTCAGGCCCATAGCCAAAAGGGAATTAATTCAGCATGTTTGGCTGGTTTTTTTTATTTGGGCGGAAGAAATGACTCACGTTCACTCCAATCTGTTCTCTGCAAGAGGATATCTGCTGCTCTCAGGCCTTGATCACCTTCTGGCATGCAGCTGACATGGAGCCTCAGCCTACCTCCTCCTTGACCTCATGGGTGGTTACCTGGAAGAGCCTGCAGAAGACATGGATGGCTGCAATGACCTCCTCCTTGGTCCGGGTACATGATGAGGGCAGAGATTGCAGTGGATGTCCTTGGTAACATGATGGAAAATGTCCATTTTGGCCATTTCTTTCAAAGCAACATGAAATCTTAAGATATTGTGGAGTGTGTGCAGGAAGATGATGATAGCCAGCAGGAGGACCATGGGACCCATGAGCATGAAGGCACTGGTCACCAGACTGCCCTTGAAGAGACAGTCCCTCCCTCCTGTTCATGTCACATATAGGTCTGCCTCTCCCCCTCCCACCTCCGTAGCTGGGCAGCCTAATGACCCTGCCCACATCCTCAGTACACGCATACTTGGGCAATCTCTGGTCCTCTCTATGCATCTCTCACTTCTTATAGCAGGTCTTCCATGTGACCCTTCAAATGTCACTCCCCATACTAATGTTGCTTCCCATCTTACTGCTTCCCAGTTCTTCCAAACTAATCAGCTGTATAAGCCTTCTACTGGTACCTCCAATAGCCTTAACTTTCCATAGTCATGCCTGCCTCTCAATCTTCCCTCCTCTTCCTTCTCTCCTTACATGTGACTGTTATCCTTGCTTGCTGCCCAAACTTGTTTTCATTTCTAGGCCACCTCTGGGCCTTTCCCTCCTCTTCATTACTCCCTTCCGAGCTATCTCCTAACCCTATTACCCCTTCATTAGCCACATTTTGGCTTTGCCCTGGGTCTGCCACCTCCTCCCTTTCTGTACCTGAGATGTTCCGTGTCCCTTCCCACCATCTCATCCCCTGGGATTTCTCCTAGTCAGTCTCACTCTTTACAAATGGTTTTCTTTGAACCTCATGTAAGGAGCAGCTGGATTCTACAGAGGTTCATTTTCTGGTTCTGGTTAGGATTAGGGTGGAATGTTTACTCACCATTGGTTGTGAGTTGATTTTATTTGGCCTTCTATTTAAAAAGGTACTTGGGCATTTGGGCCTGGTTTTATTTTTGGTCAAACATTCTTATAAGTGGAATAGCACTGGTCTGTCCATTTGCTGTACAGAAGAACTGATGTGTCAAATTAAATTATGATTACCCATGATGGACAGTGTTTGGTGGAGCTCCCTAAATAAAACAAGCTTGGAAGTAGGAGTGGCATCCACTTACAAAACAGCTTGCCTCCGGAAACTCTATGAGCTTGGAGAAATTATTAAAGTTATAAAAGTGTTCAGGGTTTTTGTTCATAGGGTCACTATGAGTCATCTACAACTTGACAGCACTTAACAACAATAATAACAGTAATAATTCCCTCATTATCCTCGTTATACATACCTGGGCAGAAATACACGCACACCATTATAAGTATATGCAAAGCATATCTATACATAGACACATACAGATATACAGACTAAGCAAATAAATATCAATCACATTTTTTTTATCTCATGCCACAAGAACACCATCTTTACCAATGCCAAAGAGTTGGACGCCATGTTGGAGATAAAGTGCATTGACCAGAAGCAGCCTCTTGACAGAAGTGGCCAGTGCAAAGGTATCCTCGACCTGGAGGTGCCAAGGCCCTTGGCAAGTGTGACTTTACCAACAGGACAACAATCTGGCCACAGGTCTGGCTACTGTGGGGCTGACTTTCCATTCAGGTGACAACTTTGAGGTCCTCTGCATTGAAACTTCCCCTGACCCTACTGAGTTTTCCAATGTAGTAAGCCACAGAATTGGAGGTGAACACCAATGAACAAGCCATGCAATGAAAGTTGGCACCACCTACTACTCCCTACCCCAATAGAAAAGATTTGGGTGGGTTTCATTGGTTATGTTTTGTTTGTTTGTTTATTTGTTTGTTTAAAAACAAACAAACAAAACAACAGAACAAAACCAGGCACATGATTAATTGAAGCTAGATGTGTTACCAATGTTTACTGATGTCTGTATTTCACAGATATTATTTCACTTCATAGGGAACTCTGATGAGCTAGTGGTAAAAAGCTGTTCTGCAATCCCAAAGGCACATGGTTCAAATCCACCAGCAACTCCGCCAGAGGATGGACAATATACTCCTATGTGATTAACTGCCTCTGAATCCCACTTAGAAGTTCCCTATGGGTCAGTTCTAACACAACAATTGCAACATTGCCCTTAAAAAGGGTACTTGGTGATGCAGTGGTTATAGAATTTGGCTGTTAATCAAAAGGTCAGCAGTTCAAATCCACTAACTGCTCTTCAAAAGAAAGATGAGGCAGGCTGCTTCCATAAAGATGATTTCATAACCTTGGACTCTTTATGGCATCAACCAGCCGGGAGCTGGCAGTGGTGAGTTTTTCACTTTCTTTTCCCAACAAGGGAAAATATTTGTTTCCTTTTGCAGATGCAGAAACCTAAATAGTTAGAAATAACTCTCAAAGTCACACAAGAAATTCAGGATATACCAGAGAATAGACACTGTTTTAAAGAATTACTTAAAACTTGACTTTCTGTTATCAGACCCCCCTTAACCTCCCAGACCACCGAGGCAGAACTTCTAAAACTTGAAAATAATCTCTGTTCCACCCCTAAAAAGATGACTTCCCTTTTCAATTGATGCATAGCTGACCCTCCAGCAGGTTTTTCAGAGGCTGCAAATCGCACAGATAGAGACTGCTTATCTTTATGCTACAGAACGACTGGTGGATACATTTGAACTGGGTTGGCTCCTTCCTCACTAGGTCACCAGAGCTCCCAAGTAGTTTTCCTTGCAAAAGGATATCATGCTTGGGAGGGTGACGGGCCAGTGAAAAAGAGGAAGACCTCCATTCAAGATGGATTGACACTGTGACCGCAGCAATGGACTCAAGTATATCAGGGATGGTGAGGATGATACAGGGTAGGGCAGGGTTCAGATCTGATGTTCATAGAGTTGCTATGAGTCAACTGCACCTAACTACAACAACAGAGATAATATTGCTTCTCAGGGAGCATTTCACCATGTCTACAGGCATTTTTATTGTCATATCTAGGGGGCTTCAAGTGGGTAGAGACCTAGGGATGTTCTAAACATCCTAATGTGCACAAGACAGTCAAAAACAAATACCTGCTCACTCCACTAAAGGCGTTGCTACTGCAAAACTCTTGTCCAAGGCAATGTGCCTTTGTTTGACATCTTATTTGCTACTGTTTAAGTTTTAAGAATGTCAATTTTCTGTTTTACAAGTGATACCAATGATACTTGCCTAGGAAGGTAACCCAAAAGGGAAATGTTTAAATACAGTGTTTGTTGGTCTGTAATGTGTTGTTTGTTTAGTCTGGAAATTGTGTGACAACATTCTTTTTTTTTTTTCTGGGGTTTTTGTTCATTTTTATTCTTATTACTTCATGGTTTGTATGGTACTTTGGCTGAGACTTGCTTTTTTAAAATTTTTATTAAATTTTATTCATGTTAATGAACATTTACAGAGATTTTAGATTTCCATTCATTCATTGTTGCACTATTTTCTCTACACCTACCCCCAGTTCGATCCTTTTTTTCCCCTTTGAAAGTCTGTTTTAATTGTCCCATAGCCACAGTGCTTGTCAAAGCCAGTTCTGATTAATCTCCTTTGTCAGTGTATCCTTTGCCATTCCCTATCACTCCTCCCTGAGAGAGACTTCACCCTGATTTGTAAGGAAAAGGGGATGGCGTATTCTCTTAGCTACTTCCTGCTGAAAAGGGACGCTGTAGGTTTCAGGGTGAAGATCTTCTCTCACTACTCTAAAGGGCCCCTTTGGCAATAGGAAACACGTAGACTATTATGGAGATTGATTTTGGAGTTTAGATGCACTGTTATCAATTGTGCTTAGCCGTACATGTTCAAATCCTTGAAGATGTATCATGGAAGTGTTGCAGCCTAGAAGACACAAATTTAACTTACAAGTTAAAAGTACATGAGTCAAAAATTAAAAGCAATAGTATTCCAAGTAGAGGTTCTAACAGTGGCACAAATCAAGTTACAGAGGGAAGGTAGTTCTTAAAATAAAAGGCTTATTGACTAGCACTTTGTCTATTATAGTATAAAGGTTAGGAACCACAAGATGAAGAGGCTCAACTACGTCATTTATTGTTCTTAAGTCCTGGACCAAATTCCATCTACCACTGGGTTGTTTTACAGCTCAGAAGTCCACATGCAAGGCAGAGGTGAAGTAAGGAACAGCTTATGAGGTTTTCCATCAATTTCAACAACTAAGAAATAGTGAGAAGAGTTGGGACCTCAGAAGGCTTTTAGGACCAAATAATAAGCTCTTGTATCCAGAAAAAAAATGAATATACTTAACAGTAATGTTAATGCTCACCCACAGCTCCTCTGGGAGGATCTAAATCGTTGAAGCATCCTCCTTCATTTCCAGCTGGGAGCTGGGGCCTGTCAGTCCTGTCAGCCACGAGGACCTGATGTGGGCCACCCTTGGCCATGTGTTCCTCTCTACTCCCTTGCCTATCTGTGGCTCTTGTCTGTGACACTGTCTACTGAAGTGGCCCAGCTTTCCACAGTGGAAGCAATTCTGACCTCCTTTATTATGCTTGGAAGGGTGGAAGAATAGCACAGGAGAAGGAAGACCCTGAATGATATGGAGTGATTCAGTGACTGGAGTAATGGAGGTAGGTGTGTCAGAGACAATGAGACTGGCTCAGATTAGGGTAAAGTTTAGAGCTATTATACATAGGGTGGCTATGAGTTGCAAGTGACTTGACAACACATAACAAATACAACAATTTGTTTTCTGATCATTAAATTGTTTTATGCTATAACTTGCTTTGTTCATGTATAATTAAATTTATGGTAAAGCAAACATCAAACTTGAGACATGACTGTTTAAAGCAAAACTGATTAAATTTTCTTTGTTAGAGATCAACAGAATTTTACATTGATTATTGAAAATAAATCCATCTACTTTTTTTGTTACAGAATATAAGGGACATTATTTTTGTAGAAAATATGGTATATAGTAAAATAACTCAACCCAACAATTTAGTACTCTGCGTCCACTAAAAATTTCATAATCTTCGGCACAACAGTTAGTGTTAGCTAAACATATAGATGAAGCAGGTTAGATTTGTATGGGAAGATGAAAATGAACACTTACAAGAACTTGTGATTTAGGAAAAAAAAAGAAATCTTTGTTATAGAGATTGGTGGTGATAGTCGTTGCCTTGAGTGACCCTTCATGATGGCAAATCAATGTGCAATAGAATAAAATATTACCCAGTCCTGAGCCATCCCATACTTAAATTGTACATTGGACGTGTGTGATCCATAGGATTTTTGATTGATTTTTGGAAATTGATAACCAGGTCTTTTTTTCCTGGTCCAACTTAATCTGGAAGGTCCACTAAAACCTATCCAGTGTTATAGTGACATGGAAGCCTCCACTGTCAGATGGGGAGAAGCTCTGCACGAGGAACATTGCTAAGAACTCAAACCTAGGTCTCTTGCATGAGAGGCAAGAACTCTCCCACTGAATCACCAGTGCCTCACATGGTATGGATTACGTAACCTTGTGTATCTAATATGTATTTGTAACTTTTCAAATTACTGTGTAAGATGTTGGTCACCTCGACCCTTGCTTACTAAAACTTCTTTGAACTTCCAGATTTTCATTTCTTTCTGAGAAAAGGGTTACTATGAAATTATAATGCTTGTGATTAAAAAATAATGCAAACAGGAAAAAAATTTCATAATCTTGTTCATCTCATTCCAATAAAATGGGCTATGCCATTTTCATGTTCAATCACTATCACTGTTGTACTACGTAGGCATACATATATAACTCATATACCTTGTTTGGGTTTTTGTTTGGTTGGTTTTTTGTGTGTTGGTTTTTTGTTTTTTTCATTGTTGTGTACTGTTGAATCAGATATGACTGAGGAGATTGCCCCTCCTTCTCC
>NW_006399891.1:6650422-6653548 GCF_000299155.1 Elephantulus edwardii | reverse complement strand
TATATCTCCTGTTTTATATATATACCCTGTTTTTATGTGTGAGAAAGTAGAGAATTGTCAAGGTTTAGGGCTTTCAGTTGTCTTATTCAAGCCCTGTATAAGCAAATGGCTTAAACAAATATAAATATATTGCATTACAATTTATTACTGTTGTTATTAGGTGCTTTCAAGTCAAGTATGACTCAATCCTATAAACAACAGATCCTGTCCTGTGCTGTGTCATCTTTATTATCTCTGTTACATTTGAGCCTACTAATGTAGTCTTTGCCAATCCATCTTGTAAAGGGTCTTTCTATCTTTTGCTGATCCTGCAATTTTTCATACATGGTGTCATTCTTCAAGAAATAGCGTCTCCAAGGAACATGTATAAAGTATGTGAGAGGAAGCTTGTTATCCTTGCCTCCAAGGAGCATCTGACCATACTTTCTCCAAGACATATCTGTTTGTCCTTTTGGAAGGTTATGGGATATTCATCCTCTTTTCCAACACAATTCAAAGGCATAGCTTCATCTTTTGTAATCCTTATTGTGCAACTCTCAAATGAATAGCAAGTGATTGAAAAGACCATGGCCTGTATCAGGCACACCTTGCCCTTCCAAGTGACATCACTGCTCCTCAGTAATTTGGAGAGGTCCAAATTAATTCCTGAGAGTGGACTTGCCTAATGTAATACACCTCCATATTACCTAACACCAAGGGTGTTGATTGAGGATTCAAGTAAGATGAAATCGTTGACAATTTCAATGTTTTCTTCATCTATCTTGATATTGTTTATCAGTTCAGTGGTAAGGACTTTTGTTTTCTTGATGTTAAGATGTAATCCAAAAAAGAAAAAAAGATGTAATCCATATTGAAGGCTGCAGTCTTTGATCTTCCGAAGCAAGTGTTTCAAGTCCTCCTCACTTTCATTGAGTATGGCTGTGTTATCTACATAATGGAGGTTGTTGATGAGCCTTCCTTTGTTCCAGATGCCTCTGTTAAAGAGGCTAGAAGTACATATGCTGACTCCAGGGAAAGGCTTTTTTCTGTGTTTGCACCAGGAGAAGGTTCTTGTCTCCTTTCGACATCTAGGCTGGAATTCTTTTTTTTTTTTTTAATTGTTTAAATTTTTTTTTCTTATTGTGTACCGTTGAATAGAATCTTTTGTGTACCGTTGAATCAGATCCAACTGGCACAGGAGGAGTTTGCCCCTCCTGCTCCAGCAGAGTACCTGATGGATTCAAACCATGGGCCTTTGGGATTGCAGTGCAGCTTCTTTACCCCAAGGCCACGAGAGCTCCCTAAGGCCTGGCATTCTTTGGAGATTTCCTGATTTCTAGGGAAGAAGCATCAAGCTGCTTTATATAAGTGGTCACACCATGAAAAATGTAAAATGTTACATTCTCCCCAGCAATGTGTGAGAGTTCCAATCTCTCCACACCCTGCATTTGTTGTTAACTTACTGAATTTTCTGTTGTCTCTAGGGTGAGATAGGAGCTAGGAGTTTGTGCTGTCAACCCAAAGGAACACAATTCAAGTCCACCACTGCTGCATTGTGTGAATATAGCACAGTTTCTCTATCCATTCGTTTATTGATGGGCACTTGGGCTGCTTCCAATTCTTTGCTATTGTGAACAAAGCAACAATAAATATGGGTGTGTATATATCTGCTTGGGTGGCAGTTATGGTTTCTTTATTGTATATCCCCAGTAGTGGAAATGCTGGGTCAAATGGTATTTCTATTTCCAACTTTTTGAGAAAGTGCCACACTGCCTTCCATGGTGGTCACACCATTTTACACTCCCACCAACAGTGAATAAGGGTTCCAGTTTCTCCACAACCTTGCCAACATTTCTTGTTTGCTCTTCTGTTAAATTTTGCTATTGTTACTGGGGTGGGGTGATATCTCATAGTTGTTTTGATTTGCATCTCTCTTATAGCTAAGGATTTTGAACATTTCTTCATGTGTTTGTTCACCGTCTGAATGTCTTCCTTGGTGGAATTGTCTGTTCATATCCTGTGCCTATTTTGGAATTGGGTTGTTTGCCTTTATCCTGTGGTGCAAAGCTTCTGATTTTCTTATGGTAATCTTTATCATTTTAGCTTTTACCGTTAACTTTTAAAAATCCATCTAGAGTTAATTTTTTTATATAGTGTGAGGTATGGATATTGTTTTATTTTTGTTTGCAAATGGATGAGATATAATTTTGCCAGCATCATTTGTTGAAGAGACTATCTTTTCTCTACTCATGAATTTCTAACCATTGTCAAAGATGAACTATCTTTAAGCTGATAGATTTACTTCTAGGTTCTTAATTATTCTTTCTTGATCTACATGTCTATCATGGTACCAATACCAGCCCATACTGACCAGGCTGCATAGAAGGTTTTTGTATAGGGTATAAAAGTGAGACTTCCTACGTTCTTCTGTTTCTTCAGTACTTTTTTAATTTAAGGTCTCTCTCCTTTAGTCCATAGTTGGGCTGCCAACTCCAAGGCTGCAGCATACCTCTGGTTAGTTGAAACCACCAATAGTTCAGAGAAAGAGAGATACTAGTGGATAAGGATTTGCACTTTTAATCCAAAGATAGGGAATTGGAACCCACCAGCTGCTCTGATGGAGAAAGATGGGCAATCTCCTCCCGTACAATTTACAGCCTCTGAAAATCTCCTGGAGGGTCAGCTATGAATCAGTTCCAACTTGATGATAATTAGTGGTTATTGGGTGTGTTGTAGTTTTCTTTTTTGTAAGTCTCTTATTTCTCTGGTTGTGTTGATTCTTAAGAAGTGGTTTATTTCATAAAGAAGTATTTTCTCTTTTGGTAGCTATTTTAAATGGTATTGCTCTCCTTATTTCCTTTTCAGAATTGTCTGGTATGTGGTGGAGGATTTCAGCTGATTTTTTGGTGTGATCTTGAATACTGCCATTTTCCTGACTCTTTTAATTAATTCCAGATATTTTCTTGCTGAGTTCCTGGGATTTTCTGTTAATAGGATCATATCAGTTTTCTCCCTCCTCTGTTTCAGTGCAGTATACATTATTGAACCCATCTTACTCAGTCTCTCCCCAACCCCAAGGACAGTCTCATTCTACAACAGTGGCATCATGTAATATTTGTCCTTTTGTGACTGGGATATTTCACTCAG
>NW_006399891.1:6643262-6646105 GCF_000299155.1 Elephantulus edwardii | reverse complement strand
CTAAACTGTAACTTTAAAAAAAAATAGGATCATATCATGTGTAAATAGAGATATTTTTACCTTTTCTTTACCAATTTGTTGTTGTTTTAAGTGCTGTCAAGCAGGTGTGACTCATAGAAGCCTTCTGTATACAAGAACCAAACCCTGCCCAGTCCTGGGCTGTCCTCATGTCTCTGTGGTGCCTCCTTCTTGCCTCACCGCCCTGGTTAGGACTTCCAATACAATGCGTAAGAGGAGTGACCATGGAGGGCATCTTTGTCTGTTTTGCAAAGCTAGTCTCTCCGTATTGGGAAAATGTTGGCAATTAATTTTTTTAAAATAAAATTTTTATTTTAATTTTCATTTTAACAAAAATTTACAGAAAAGTTAGATTTTCATTCATTCATTGTTGCACATTTTATCTCTTCCCCCTCCCCAAGCTTCCCCCCCTTGTTTATTTGCAAAGTTCTAATACAAATTTGAACATATTCTTTAAATTTCCCTCACCCCTCACCCACCAAATTGTACAATCCAATGATTAATCCTCTCTTCCCTCTGTACATCCACATCCCTCTGCTTCCAGCCTCTCCCACCCATCCTGGATCCTTATACTCATTCTACAATAAGGTCTTATACAATATTTATCCTTGTGGGACTGAGTTAGTTCACTCAGCGTAATGCTCTCCAGTCCCTCCCCAGTTAGGTAATAATTTACAAAGTTATTTCTCCTGCGTGCTGCATAGTATACCATTGTGTGAATGTACCATAATTTCTCAATCCATTCATTTGTGGTTGGACATTTGGACTGTTTCCATGTTCTTGCGATGGTGAATAATGCTGCTATGAACACTGGTGTACAAAAGCAGTTGATTCTTTTAAGTATTCTCTTATGTCAAAGTTTTACCCTTCCATTCTTATTTTGCTGACAATTTGTAGCAGGATGTGAGAAGAAATTCAATGCCTTTTCTGCATTGATTGATATGATCATATAGTCTTTTCTTGTGTTTTATTTATGTATCAGATTTTGTTGATTATTTTTCTAATGTTGAACCAAACTGGCATAGCTGGTATGAATCACACTTGGTTGTGATGTATTATTTTTTTATATGGTGTTGGATTCTATTGGCTAAGATTTTGCTTACGCATTTTTTAATCTATATTTATAAATGCTGTTGGTCTGTAATTTTCTTTTTTTAGTGGTCTTAGCTTTGGTACCAGGGTTGTGCTTGCTTCACAAAAATGAGTTTTAGAAGTAATCTAACCTTCTCTATGTTCTAGAAAAGTATCAGTACAATTAGACAATTAGTGTCAGCTCTGTTTGGTAGCATTGTCTGAGGAAGCTACATGGGCCAGCACCTTTTTGTTACTGGGAATGCCTTTTGTGACCTGTTCAATTTATGGATCTGCTCAAATGTTCTACATCAATCTGTATTAGTTTAAGCAGATCATGTGCTTCTAGGAATTTGTCCATTTCTCCTAAGTTTTCAAATTTAGGGCTGGGGTACAGTTCCTACTACTACTCTATTATTATTAATCTCTTTTTTTTGTGGGTTCTATTCTGATATCACTAGTTTTATTTCTTATATTATTTTCATAATCTCTTTCTTTTCCTTTGTTATATTTGTCTGTGGTTTTGTAAATTCTCTTATTATTTTAGAAGCACAAACTTTGTCTTATTTATTCTTTCTATTGTTTTTCTGTTTCATTTATTTATGCTAATACATGGGGGTTTTTGTTGTTGTTATTGTTGTGTACTGTCAAGTTGAAACTGACCCACAGTTGACCCTCACTTGATTTTCAGGGGCAGTAAATTGTACAGGAGGAGATTGCCCATCTGTCCTTCACGGAGCAGCTAGTGGATTAGAACAGCATGCCTTTGGGATTGCAGTGCAGCTTCTTACCACTAGGCTATCAGAACTCCTAATACATATTTAGTAAATAACATTTGTTAATGTTGTTGATCTGTGCTGCCAAGTTGGAACTGATTCATATCTGATTCTCCAGTGAGTTTTCAGAGGCAGTGAGCTGAACAGGAGGATACTGTTCATCTTTGTCCCCTGGAGCAGCTGGTGGATTCAAACTACATGCTTTTGGATAGACAGAGCAACTCCTTATCACTAGCCACTAGAGCTACAAATATTTATAATCTTTGTTTTTCTTTCTTTTGAAGATGGTAATAATTTTGTTCTTCTTCTAATTGTTGGAGTTGTTGGGTTAAGGTATTAACTTTGGTTCTTTTTTGATGTGTGCATTTGTTTCTATAAATTTACTTCTGAGCATTGCCTTTGTGGTGTCCCAAAGGTTTGGATATGTTATATTTCCATTTTTATTTGCTTCTGGGAACTTTTTAATTTCACTTTTTATTTTTTTCTGTTGATGGTAGTTTGTTTTGTTTTTGTTTTTTTTTAAAGTCCCATCACTTTAATAATAATAAAAAAAAAAACCAAAATGGAAAACTGAGGGGGCAAGGGAAGAAGCCCCTGGGCCGGGGCACAGGGAGCCCTGCTCATGGCACCAGGCCTGGCTGCAGCGCCCCAATATTGCTGTTGCTACGAGGTCGAAGGGCAGCGATTGTCCTGGAGCCACCATTCACAGGGTTGGAGACTCACTTCTTCTGGGCTGTGCTCAGCTTCTGCATGCCCCGGATCTTGTCCAGCAGGCCAGAGATAAAGGCCTCTGTGGGTTTGTAACAGTCAACCAGCAGCTCCTTGACCCTGGCAGCCAGGGTATCATCACTCTCCATGTCCAGGAGCTCATCCACATCAATCTCCAGCTCTGGGATCTCCTCTTCCTGACAGTCGTAAAGACGCGTGAGCTGTTCTAAGATCCACTCTTCCAGGTTGAGGCGCTTCCGTAGCTCCTTA
>NW_006399891.1:6601181-6642507 GCF_000299155.1 Elephantulus edwardii | reverse complement strand
CCCCCCCATTTGCTCCTCTCCTTGAAAAGCAAAAGCAAAACTCCCTCATTGGTACACAATCCCCCCCCCACCCCCACCCCCGCTTGGTCTTCTTGTGCTTCCTTTTGAAACATTCTGTTCCGCTATTGTACTTCAGCATTCCTTCCCCTCATTTTGGCTTCCTTTTGATACACTGGAAGTTTCAGAGTTGTTCTGATATCCATCTGGCGCATTTCTTTCCCCCCAGTCTTTATAATGACTTTGTGCTTTCTTTGTGAATTATGTCCTTGATATCATTCTACAACTCTTCTAGTCTTGGGTCATTTGAAGAACAAATTCAAGACTTGAGCAGCAACACTGAAGCGTTCTGTGGGCAAAATAATGACTGATGCTGCTGCTGCTGCTGCTGTTGTTATTGGGTGCCATCAAGTCAAGCATCACTCATAGAGACCTTATACACAACAAATCTGAACCCTGTGCTATCTATCCTGTGTCATCCTCATCATTCTCTAACATACTTGAGTCCATTGCTCCAGCCACTGTGTCAATCCATTTCACTGAGGGCCTTCATTCCTTCTGCTGACCTTCAACCTTTCCAAAAATGGTGTCCTTTTCCAAGGAATAGCCCCTCCTAACAACATGCCCAAAGCATGTCAGGTGAAGCTTTGTCATCTTTGCCTTTAAGGAGAACTCTAAGTTGTACTTTCTCCAAAACATGTTTGTCCAGTACTGCATGGTGCCACTGTTGTAAAACAGTGGGCAGAGGGGAGACTGAGAAAGATGGGTTCAATAATGTGTACTGCATTGAAACAGATGAGGGAGAAAACTGTTTGAGAGGGATATGTGACTAGGTATTTTTGTCATGACAAGAGTCCAGAACGAAGGTTGCATAGTGGAGCGGACCTGGGGGGAGGGATTGTAAAACAATGAAAGAATTTTTCTTTTACTTTTCCAAGAGGGTAGTGTACTAGGGGAGAGGGTTGGGAGGGGAGAAGAGTGCAACAATGAATGAATGGAAATCCAAAGTCTCTGTAAATTTTCATTGACATTAATAATTTTTTTAAAAAAACAATACATGTTTACCCATGAGAATGTTCAGTACTGTTCTCCAATACCTAACGCAAAAGCATCAATTCTTCTATCATCCTTACTCATTGTCCAGCTCTCAGATGCATACCAAGTTATTGAAAAGAACATGGCCTAAACCAGGCACACTTTAGTTTTTAAACTGACATCATTGGTCCTTAGTACTTTGGAGAGATCTTAAGAATAGACTTTCCCAATGATTCTTGATTTCTTGTTGACTGTGGATCCAAGTAAGATGAAATAAGTGACAATTTCAATCTTTTCCCCTCTATAGTGATGTTGCCAATTGACACAGTAGATAGGATTTTTGTTAGCATGTTGAGATATAATCTATATTGAAGGCTGTACTCTTTGACATTCTGCAGTGTTTCAAGTTCTTCTCACTTTCAACAAGCAATGTTGTATAACACAAATTGATGATGAGCCTTTCTCTGATCCTAATGCTACATACTTCTTCATAAAGTGCAGCTTCTCAAATTATTTTCTCAGCATAAAGATTCAATAGATATAGAGAAAAGATACAGCCCTGATATATATCTTTCTTGATTTTAAATCATGTAGTGGAAGGGTGGAGGGACAGCATAGGAGAGAACGACCCCAGAGATGATTGATACAGTAACTGGAACTATGTGGGTTGGTGTGTCAGAATTATTGAGATTGGCTCAGGACAGGGCAGGGTTCAGAGCTGCTGTGCATAGGGTCACTATGGGTTACAGGCAACTAGACAGCACATAATAACAATTGTACTGTTGTTGTAGGTTGTGTTCTGTAATCTGCAGATATGTAGTTCTGTGAGATCTTGTTGGTTGATTGTATTGCTGAGATCCTCTCTATCTTTGCTGATTTTCTTTCTAGTTGTTCTGTCTTTAATTGAAAGTTGTATGATAAGGTCTTCTACCATTACTGTGAAGTTTTCTATTTTTTATTTTTGTTAATGTTTGCTTCATGTATTTTAAGTAAGCTTTCATTTTATTATTCTCTTACTGAATTAACCCTTTCTTTAATAATTCTTTAAAGCCCCACTTTGGTGGCCTAATTGTGAGAAGCAGTGCTGCAATTCTGAAGGTACATGGTTCTAATTCACCAGCTGCTTTGTGGGCAGTCTTCTCCTGTGAGATTAACTGCCTCTGAAAACCCACTGGAGAGTCAGTTACAGGTTGGTTCTGACTCAATGGTACACAACAACAACATGTCCCTGATATTGATTTTTGCCATTAGGTCTATCTTACTAGAAATTAATATTGTCATTTCTGTGCTATTTTTGGTTATTATTAGCTTAAAAGATTTCCCCTATCTTCTGATATTTATTCTATTTTTATCTTTGTGTCTAAGATAAGTTTGTTTTAGGAAACACATTGATGAATCCTGGTTTTTAAATGCATTCTGCCTCTCTCTCCTTACTTGTGCATTTAAAACATTTACATTTAATGTAATTAGTGATGAGTGTGAATGAACTGCTTTCTTTTTTGTGGGTTTATCTTTTTAAAAAAATTGTAATGTTGATGATTTTTCTGTGGCATATATATTTTTTTTCTGGGTTGAATCACTTTCTTTACCAATTTTTCTTTTCCTTTTCTTCATTGTTGTTGATTTTGTGTTTATTAAACTCTTTTAATTTTCTTCTTTTGATTAAAAGTTTACTAACTTTCTTTATCATTAATCTTGTCTATTGACTGGGAGAGATCAATGCTTGTTCTATTCCCAAGAAAAGTGATCCAACAGAATGTGGAAATTATTTAACAATATTATTAATATCACATGCAAGCAATATACTGCACGGTAACATTCAAAACCAGCCAGAACAGTGCATATACACATAATTGCCAGATGTTTGAGCTGGATTTAGTAGAGGCCTTAGCACCAGAAATATCCTTGCTGATGTCAGATGGATTCTGGCTGAAAGCAAAGAAAACCAGAAGAATGTCTATTTGTGCTTAGTTGATTATGCAAAGGCATTTGACGTGTATTATAACAAATTAGGACTGCTATTGAGAAGAATGGGATTTTCAAAATACTTTATTAACATCATGCAATACCTAGACCTAGACCAAGAAGCTGTTGCGTCAACAGAACAAGGAAGTACTGTTGTTGTATTGTACCCTACTCTTTTTATTATGAATCCGGCCCTATCTTGAGCAAATTTCACTGTCTCTGACACACCTACCCCATTGCCACAGTCACTGTGTCAGTCATCTCATCCAGGGTCTTCCTCTCCTGTGTTGACCCAAGGTGATTTAAAACAGGAAATGGTGTGTGTCAGGGCTGTATCCTTTCTCCATATCTATTTCAGCTATATGCTAAGAAAATTATTCAAAGAAATGAACTCTATGAAGAAAAATGTGACATCAATAACCTGCATTACACAGATGACAAAACTTTGCTTTGCTGAAAGTGAAGAGGTCTTGAAGCATTTTCTACAGAAGGTTAAACACTGCAGCCTTCAATATGGATTGCATCTTAACATCAAGGACACAAAAATTCTTGCCACTAGACTGATAGACAATATCATAATGGGCAGAGAAAGGACTGAGACTGTCAATGACTTCATCTTACTTGGATCCACAATCAATACATTTGGTACCAACAGTCAGGCGATCAAGAGACATAGTGTACTGGGAAAGTCTATTGTCAGGGACCTCTCCAGTTTATTGAGGAAAAATGATGTCAGTTTGAGGATAAAATTGTGCCTGATCAGTCACTAGCTATTCATTTGAGAGCTGGACAATGAATAAGAAAGACAAAAGAATTGGTGCTTTTGAACTGTAGGGCTGGAAAAGTGTTGAAGTTCCTATGGACTGACAACAGAATAAAAAAGTCTTGGAGAAGGTGCAGCCAGAATGCTCCTTAGATGCAAAGATGATGAACCTTGGTCTCACGTCCTTTGGACTTGTTACTAGGAGAGGTTATTCCTTGGAGAGGGACATCATGCTTGGGAAGGTGAAGGGGTAGCAAAAGAGAGGAAGACCCTCCACCAGTTGGGTTGACATGGTGACTGTGGCAACGGGCTTGAGTGTGTCAGAGATTGTGATAAAGGCATAGGATAGGACAGTGTTCAGATCGGTTGCTCACAGGATTGCTATGAGCCATATTTGACTTGATAGCACCTCACATCAACAACATGATTTAATTATTTGAGCTTTCTCCTTGAGTAAAAATATTTTATTAATTCTAAGATGTATCATCCCTCCTCACCCCATATACTCTAAAGTCTCAAATTTCTCAAGGTCTTGATCATCAATGACTTGTCACAGATTGTCAATTCTCCATCCCACCTTCTTAAAGTTTCTTAAAATAATGGTATGTTTCATAGTGATGTTTCCTTGGACTAAAGTAAGTTCAGTGCACACAGTGGTCCAGATAAAAGAAATTTGACATTTCCCAGTTGAAAAATTGCTGGGAACAATATTTGGTGTCTTATATTTCAGCATGAATGTCACAACCTCAAACATAGTTAGAAAACGGTAATGTGAGATAAGCTCTGGCTCTGATTCTGCCCCTCACCAACTGAGTGGATTGTGAGGAAATTGGTTTAACCTGGTTTCCTTCTCTGTCAACTGATAATGTGATCTGACAACCTCTCATTCCTCTATCCAAAAATGGAAGACCATTTTTAAGCTTGCACATTGAATTTCCCTGTGGAAATTCCACACCGAGCCTGCATCCTAACCCCTCCCTCAAATCCAGAGGTTTTCTGCAGGCTGATGACTCACTTTCTCTGTTCTGAATCCAGAAACTTGCCCTGCTTCCCAAATAGGAAACACAATTTATTCACCACGTTAGTAACTGTTTGGGAAAGGATAATTATTCAGTCTGGGCAATTTGGAAATGTCTTCAGTAAGTGGCAAATTCCTACTGTCTTATGTTGAACTAAGTTATCTATCATAAATTCAAAAGATCAAAGATTCACTTCAGAGACCTCATGATTGATAGTCTGCCCATTGATTCCATTCTCTGGGTGCCTCTTTCCATGACACCAACACATTTGGTTGAAAAAGCTTTGTTCTCATTGATGTTACTGATAGAGCAAACTATGGTTGTCAACCAAAGAATAATGAGGGTCATCTGGTAACTTCTAGGAACTGGGAGAGGCTCTCTTCTTGCCAAGTTAGATCTCATAGCCTTTCCCAATGGGACTGGATTCCTCTCAAGGCAGTAGAAGTTCTCACACGTGACTGGTCTCAGTGGACTGTGCTCAGTTTTGGTGATTCACCGAGTACTCAATGTCTTTCTCCATGCTGCACATTCCCAAGCTCTCATGTACTTCATCATACATTCATTCACATTCCTGAGCCTCAGACGCCTCCCAGGCTTTGCTGTCCCTGCTCTACCACTCTTCACAGACCTTGCATCAGAATCCCGGCTTCAGTCTCCAGATTCACAAGGAGCTTTTCTCTTTCCTTTGCTTGGCAACCTTGTGGATGGTCTGCTCGGCTTTATGCTTGTCCTGGCCTTTATGCCCAAACTACTTCTTTGCGTCCATGGTTTTCTTGAATTATGAGCTCATTTGTGTATGAGCATTATCCATTATAAGCTTTTTACCAGCTTTTCCCTGAATTCTTCTGTTTTACTGACCTCTTCTCCTAGAAGCTGTGCAAGCTGAATGTGACCTTGTGCCACATTGTCTGCTCACTGCTTGAAAGCTTCATGGGGCCACTGCAGAGTGTCAGAAGTGTCCCTTCAACAGTGAGTCCTTCCCAGCTGGCACAGGGCAGTTGGGGCTTTTAGAGTCAGTGCTACAGGGGGGACGACCCAGGAAATTTGTCTCTATAATTCATTTTTCTCTTCTCGTCATGTTCTGTAATTGTTGTAGACAGATGGATGCTTCTGATTCTCTGTTTTAAGCCCTATAGGATTGTTTTTCTTTTTCAATATAAAAAATATTTTAATTGTTTTTCATTGTTGCACATTTTCTTCCCCCTCTTCTCCCCACAATGCATCCCTTGTTCCAGATTGTTGTCAGATGTATAATGCCTAATCATAAATTCTTTTCAGACAGTTCTTCCCTTATTTGATCTAATGCAGTTTCATAATCTATCCACTCTTTTTCCATTCTCTCCCCAATCCTCCCATGTCTGTCCTGTTTTATAACAGTAGAGTTATGCAGTATTTGTCCTTTTGTGACTGAGATATTTCACTCAGCATAATGGCCTTCAGGCTCCCTCATGCTGTGTAATGTTTTACCAGTTTATTGTTTTTCAATGCTGCATAAAATTTAATTGTGTAAATGTACCATAGTTTTTCTATCCATTCATTTGCTGATACGCACTTGGTTGCTTCCATCTCTTTGCTATTGTGAATAATGTAGCAAAAAATATGGTGTGTATACATCTGTTCGAGTCATGGCTCTGATTTCTTAAGGATTTATTCCCAGTAGTAGAATCGCTGGGTCAAACGGTATTTCTTTTCCAATTTTTTTAAAAAGTGTCAGGCCTCCTGCTGTAGTGGCTGCACATTTTACATTCCCACCAGCAGGTAATAAGAGCTCCAGTCTCTCCACTACCTCACCAGCGTCTGTTGTTCGCTGTCCTGTTGAACTTGCCTATTGTTCCTGGGTGTGAGATGGTATCTCATAATTGTTTTGAAGATTTTCTTTTTGAGAATTCTCTTATAGCTTGGTCTCTAGGTGATGTTGTCTCAATATAGAAAAATAGGCCCTTGGAAAATGTTTACCTTACCAATTAATCCAAGCTCCAGCCACAGAGAATAGTTGTTGCTGTGCACTGTAGAGTCGGAACTGACTCATAGCTGACCCTCTGGTGGGTTTTCAGAGGCAGTTAATCACATGAGAGGAGATAGCCCTTCCTTTTCCTGCAGAGCAGCTAGTGGATTCGAACAACTTGTCTTTGGGATTGCAGCACAGCTTCTTCTTTTTTTTAATTGAAATTTCAATGGAAGTTTACAGAGACTTTGGATTTCCATTCATACATTGTTGCACATTTTCCTCCCTGCCCACTCCTGCCCCTTTAGCTTTTCTCTTTGAAAAGAAAAAAACATTGTTTCATTGTTAAATAATACCTTCCCCCCCACACTCCGCACCCACCCAGTCCACTTTAGTATGCAATTTTTATCCTGTATCTTCTTGTCACTAGGACCTGGACTCCAGAGCTCACCTCAAATATAGGGCTAACAATTTGCTTTTGAAAAGTGACCACTAACAATAACTCTTCACCCAAAGCAGTCACCTCTTGGCAGCAACTTAAGTTTTTAGACTCTGAGTCAGAGCATGGTTGCCATGCAACAAGCAGAAGCCTAGGGTCAAGTGAGAATAAGTAAAGACACATGGTTCCAGGGTATCTTTCTGTCTTGTTGGCAGCCTGGCAAGCTTTCCCATCCTGCTTCATCTAATAATAAAGGCTGCGCTGCAGGCCCATGATCCCCTCAGCACCAATCCAAGCTCTTCTACAGGACTGATCAGATGACAATGAGACAACCAATACAGCAGTTCCTGGGACTTACATAACTCAGGAACTCAGGTGTTGGGCATTCAAGACCCACACTTACTTATCTGGGCTTCCATCTGTAAATTAGATGTAAGTACAGGTGGATTATATCAGATTTACCACACATACACACAAGTATACACTTACACATGGCACTTTCAAAGAAGATTGCATTTTTACAAGTGTACTCATTTTCTTTTAGAGCGCAAAGAATACAAGAATGTTTTCTGTGGGAAAAAAGAAATTTGATCCCAGGGCAGCTGGGGCCTCTTGGATATTGTCACCACCTCTTCCCTCGACCCTTCTCACATCACCCCTGTGCAAAAGGTCATTTAGCAGTCATGGGTTCTCTAGATTCTAATGCACTGTCAGAGTGGAGAATTGCAGCGACACCACCAGGCACTCTATCTTCTCAGGCAAATAAATGCCCCTCAGGCAAGTGCAATGAGGAGGAGCTCTGCTGGATAATTATAGAAAACCTTGGACATTAAGTTGATGACTAGACTCAATTGTCAAGATAGGTCATTCTTCATTCTCCTTTTCTAATAAAATTTCAGCCAGGTAATTCCAATGTCTAAATTATAAGAATTTGGAAAGAAAACATCAAATCCTGTAGAAATCTTAGAATGTAAGTTTTATGAGAGTGGAGTTTTGTTTTGTTCATAGTCATATGCCCAGCACTTAAATAAGGACTGACACACTCAATAATATGTGCTGACATTCTAATGTCTATATGAATGAGTGTAATTCTGTTTGCAAATAGAGTTCTCTTTGTTATTTTGACAAGCTCAGATCTGTTGTTTATTTGGTCACTTTGAATTGTGATTGACTTGATGGTACCTAACAACAAGTAAGGTTAAGGTAGGTTCTAAATCTAATAACGCCTCAATTTTAAAAAAGAGCGTGTTATACAGACACTCACATGCAGGAGAAGACAGACATTGTGTGAGGGTCATTGACAAACCAAGGAGCGACAGAATACTCAGGACTGCTTACAAGGAAGGAATCAAGGACAGTGGAGACCCTAATCTATACATTTAGGCTCCAGAATGGTGAGCAAAGAAATGTCATTTTCTTGAAAACCACCCACTTGGGGTGTTTCTGTTACAGTTGTTGTTGTTAGGTGTCCTTGAGTCGACTATGACTCACGGCGACACTAAGAACAATAGATTGAAGCTATACCCCATCCTGCACCATCTTCACTACCTCTCGCCTGCTCAGGGCCCTTCTTGTAGTCACTGTGTCAATCTATCTTGTTGAAGATCTTTCTCTCTTTCAAGAACCCCTTTACTTTACCAGCCCGAAGTTCTTTTCCAAAGATCAGGCCCACTTGAAGATATATTCCGAGTATGTAAGACAGTTTTAACATCCTTTCCTCTAAGGAGAACTCTGGCTGCACTTCCTCTACGATAAATTTCTTTGTTCTTTTGACTGTACGTGTGGTATTCAATATTCTTTCCAACACCACAATTGAAAGCATTTGTTCTTCAGTCTTCTTTGTTTATTGCCCAACTTTCAGATGCATATAGAACAATGGAAAATACCATGGCTTGGGTCATGTGTACCTTAGTTTCTAAACTGATATCCTTGCTATTCAGTCCTCTAAAGATGTCCTTAACAGAGGATTTGCCCAAAGCTTCATGTTTTTTGATCTCTTGCCTGCTGTTACCATAGGTACTGATTGTGAAAACAAAGACAACCAGATAGTGTCCCCAAGAATGTGTGTGTGTATACGTGTGTAGAAAATCTCATTTTAGCCTTACCACACTATGAGGTAGATATTTTCTCTGTGTGTCTCCTGGGTGCTGGTACTCTAGGTCCAAAGGATGGGTTGCACTCCTGTCTCCTCTTGTTGGTAGTGGTCCTTTACCCTTGGGGATGACTCATTTTAAGTAGGGTGGCAAACTGAGAATTCCCTTATTAGGACTCCATACACTCTTATGGATGACCCCACCTATGCAAGGTTCCATGAACCTCATTTGTATTATTATCAAACTATCCAGCCCCTTGGTGTGTTATAAGCATCTTATTGTCATAGTAGCACTCAATAGTGGCTAAAATGACCATATAAAAGCTATCCATTATACTGAGCAGCATTACAGATAACTAAGACACACACCAAGTCAAATCCACCCTCTGAAGGATTGATTCTACACTTCCTAATAACATGTGTCCTCAGAATGGACAAAGCACAAAATAGTGAAGCAATTTTTAGGACATAAGGTTTGGAATCATAGAGGACTGGGTTTGACATCTGAAAATATATCTTCGATCTATTTACTGTTCCTGTGCTGAGAAACTCCTGCACACAGGAGACATTTGTAACACAAATGATAGTACAAGACAGTGAGAAGTAGTGGCAGCAGAGGGGAAAGATCCAGGAGACTAGCAGATGACGCGGTGGGCTTCTGGACACAAGAGCAAGAAAGGCAAGTGCTTTGAGCAAGGGGCTTGGTGGTGGTGTGGCGTGCCTCTGAGCACTTGTTGGTGCTAGGTTTGCAGACATACCACAGAGCTGGAGAGTGGAGCACCTTCGGCCTGAGGATTACTGGTGGAGGCCACCAACTGCTCCATGGGACAAGAATGGACAATCTCCTCCTGTAAGATTAACTGTTTCCGAAAACCCACCGGAGGGTCAGCTATGGGTCTGTTCTGACTATGGTACCCAACAACAAGGCTGCCTCTGAGATCTTAATTAGTGTTTGTAAAAGACATAAGAACAATGTGGGGAGAGCAAGTCTGACTTGTACTAATACCACAAAGGGGAATTGTCCCCATCAACAACATCCATAGTATAAAGCTGATCCCTATAAGGTCAGACGTGGTCCGCCCCCTCAGCTTCCACCAATTACTGGGTCTGAAATTCATTGCAAATGAGCACACAGACTTTATAGAATCTCTTCTTACTCACAGTTGTAGGGTTTACTGGGGAAACAGATTGTGGGAGAGGAGCAAAAGCAAAGGCTATTACCCAGTGAAAGTCCAGACTCAATACATAGTGGTCCCAAGTCAGGTGAACAGCAAGGCCTAGTCCCTTAAGTAGCTCAGACATCTTCTCAGTCAACATCAAGACACAGTGTCTCCAATAATCCAGGCAGCTTCTCAGTCAACAGCAAGATACCGCTGGCACAGGAACTTCTCACCCTGAAGGACATGCCTTCGAGGCTTCTTCTTTGCTAGTGTTGAGGTTCCATCTCAAGGATGCTGCTCTGGCCCATCAGGCTACTCCTTGCCACAGTCTCCATACAGTCTGGTTAGCTCTCTCTCTTATGCTGGTCTTACAGCTGTAAATAATATAGAAGATGCTGATCAATGGAGAACCATTTGCCCATAAGCTGAGGCAGCTTGAGACCATGTCCTAAGGGAGCTAAGGATGGCAAGTGAAACCTCAAAGATTCATTTTCCTTACCTGTTCCCACCTGGCCAGGTCTAAGGCAGTGGATGGGGACGGGGGAACCCCAACACCATGATGGTGCTAAAGAGCTTTGTAACACTTTTCTAAGTGGAGGACTAGATCACTTGCAGTGACACGCGAGTCTTGTCAATGAATAGAAGCGAAAGAAATGCAGTGGTGAAGACACAGGCTTAGCTTTGGACATGTTCCATTGGCACCCACTGACCTAAACCACAGAGGTTAGGGATAGGAGAGAGAGAAGGAGCTGGCTGGTCTGAAATGCAGTGAGACATGTGGGCCAATAAATGACAATCATGATAAATGGACAAAAGATTAACATTGTCAAGGATATAATTTTACTTGGATCCACAATCAACAATCATGGAAGTAGCAGTCAATAAATCAAAGTATGTCCAACCACAATAGAATTGATTAAGAAATTATGGTACATTCATACAATGGAATACTACACAACACGCAGGAGCAATGATTTTGTAAAGTACTACCTAGCTTGGAAGGAATTGAAGAGATTATGCTGAGTGAACTCAGTCCTGTTGTTGTTGTTGTTTAATGCCGTGGAGTTGTAGACGACTCATAGCGACCCTATGAACTAACAGCCTGAGCACTGTTCGTACATAGAGTTTCCGGAGGCAAGCCATTTCGGAAGTGGATGCTGCTCCTGCTTCCAGGCTTGATTTAGTTGGGAAGCTCCAGCCAACACTGTCCACCATGGGTGCCCATTACCACAATTGGCACATCACTGTCACAGTCTTCGGCATCACAGCAACCATGAGTTACCTCTGTACAGCAACACATAGACCAGTGCTATACCACCTAGAAGAATGTTTGACAGGAAGACAATTTGAACCTGGCCGAGGGCCACAGATGAAAATCACCCACCTTCGCCTTGGTAGCACAGCTTCCTTTTCACTAGGCCAACATAGCTCTCTCTTGGTTGTCATCATTGTTATTGCTGTTTAATGCCGTCGAGTTGTAGACGACTGATAGCGACCCTTTGAACGAACAGCCTGAGCACTGTTTGTACGTAGAGTTTCCGGAGGCAAGCCATTTTGGAAGTGGATGCCGCTCCTGCTTCCAGGCTTGATTTAGTTGGGAAACTCCAGCCAACACTGTCCACCATGGGTGCCCATTACCACGATTGGCACATCACTGTCACAGTCTTCACCATCACAGCAACCACAAGTTACCTCTGTACAGCAACACACAGACAAGTGCTATACCACCTAGAAGAATGTTTGACAGGAAGACAATTTGAACCTGGCCCGAGGTCCACAGGCCCAAGGGATCTTTGGGCTTAAGGCCACCTCCTGGTTCAAACCCTAGGCCCAGGCTGGCTAGCTTCACTCCAGTGACAGAGCAAACCTGCACGTCAAACACATTCCCAGAAAAGCAGTTGACTCCAAAAGCTTGCCACGATTCCTGCACTCCCACCACCATGCTCCTTCCTTCTGGCAAGGAGAGCTTCCCAAGAGCCTGGGAGCCTGGGAGGAGCCAGCCAAAACCAGGAACAACATAGCTGCTTCTCAGTCCTAGGAAGACAAATATTTTAGAAAACCATTATTGTAGAATGAGTATGAGGATCCTAGGGGAGGGGAGGGTGGAAGCAGAGGGATGAGGATGTGGGGGAGGGGGATTAATCATATGGTTGTATAATTTAATAGAGGGGTGAGGGAAATAGGAAGAATCTGGTCTGGAAAACAATGTATATGAATTTTGTAAATAAACTAGTATAATAAAAAAACAAAATAACTGAAAAAGATAAATCAAACTATGTGATTACAGTAGGCAAATACTACTTTTAAGTGTCAAAAAGAAAAATGTCACTCTTAGAATTAATAAAACCATAGTACTTTTATCGGTGAAAACTACAATGTGAGAGCTAGACAGTTAAAAAGGACAAATGAATAATTAATGTCTTTGAAATATGGTGTTGGTAAAAAATATTAATATATTATTGGTTTGCTTCTTTGGAGAAACTAGACCTAGACATTTGGTACAAAGAATGGTTCTGTTGCTGTTATGTGCTTTCAAGTCAGAATGGAGTCATAGCTTACCTTTCAGAGAAACAAAATTGTAAGAATGGGGTTTAGATATTTAAAAGAACTTTATTTCAAGGAAATGGCTCACATACTTGTAGAGTCAAGTCCCAGTCTATCGAGAGACATCTAGGCATCTGGGGAGGCAGAGTCCAGATCAGAAAAGGACAAACATTGCATAAGAAGACCAGGATAAAAAGCTAAGGAGAGATTCACACACAAATAGAATCATTTCTGGATGGTTACCATGAATGGAAAGGGAGGGAGGGTAGTGAAAGGAAAGAAAGATATAATAGACACTTATTAAATAGGATGAAGGGGAAAGCCATATATATTAAGCATTGATGAGTCGTAATTATATTCATTAATTGCAGCTGATGTTATAAAAAGTATATATAAATGCTTGGATTTAAAAAATCAATATTATTTATAAACTTTCACTCAAATCACAGTGTTGTTGTTATGGGCAATCAAGTTACCTGCGACTCATTACGACCCTATGTACAACAGCTCTGAAACCTACTTTAACCAGAGCCTACCTTACTGTCTCTGACACACCTACTCCCAATACTCCAGTCACTGAATTAATCCTTCTCATTGAGGGTCTTTCTCTCTTGAGCTGTTTCCACCCTCTCAAGAATGATGTCCCTCTTCAAGGACTGGTCCCTCCTTGCAACATGCCCAAAGTATGTCAGCTTCAGAATCCCTGCCTCCAAGGAAGAGCTGGTTTCACCCTCTCCAGAAAGATCCTGTTTGTTTTCTGCGTAGTCCATGGTATAAGCAATACTCTTCTCTGCACCACAACTCAAAGGAATCAATTATCTTTTTATCATCCCTAGTTACTGTCCAGATTTCTGATGCTTAGCAGGTAGTTGTAAAGACTATGGTCTGGATCAGGCACACCTTAGTCTCTAGACTGATATTGTTGCTCTTCAGTACTCTGGAGATATCCCTGACAGCATACTTTCCAATAAAATTCATCATTTGATTTCCTGGGTGCTAGTACCAAGAGTGTTGACTGTGGAACCAAGCAAACTAAAGCTGTTAACAACCTCAATCTCTTCACCCCATCGGTGAGAATCTTTGTTTCTGGATGTTGAGCTTCAATCCATATTGAAGGCTGCAGTCCTTGACTTTCTTCAGGTCCTCCTCAGTTTGAGCAAGCAAGATTGTGTCATCTGCATAATGCAGGTTGCTGGTTAGTGTTTCTCCAGTCCTGATGCTATATTCCTCCTCATCCCTGGTGTACATCCTTCCCAATATTAAACCATGCAGTGTTTTCTTGCTCTGTTCTGATGACTGCCTCCTGGTCCAAGTAGAGGTTTTGCATAAGCACAATCAAGAGTTCTGGGATTCCCATTCTTCTCCGAGTTAGCCACAATTTGTTGTGATCTACACAGTCAAATGCCTTTACATAGCCAAATCACAATAAAAGGGAGGGGGAAGTCAAATCATAATAAAAGGGGGAAAATTCAATATGCTGGCTGCACATTCTTAACCACCTGTAAACTATAATTATCAGTTAAGTATGAGCCAGATTTCTGGTCCCAAATTTTTCATATATAGAATTTCTAGTATTCCATCAATACCTAAGGCATTGTTTTTTTGCAAATTTCTTCAAAGCAGAACGGACATCCTCCATCAACACCACAAGCTCTTGATTATATGCTGTTTCATTAAATTGCCAGCCAATTCTTTTTGGTATAGTTCCCCTGTGGACTCCATCTTCTTTTGATGTTTCCTGGGTCATTCAATATTCTGCCTTCAGCATCCTTAAGTATTGCAACTCGAAGCTTAAATTTGTTCTTCAGTTCCTTTAGCTTAAGAAATGTGAGTTCATCCCTTTTGATTTTCCAATTCCAGCTCCTCATACATTTCATTATAATACTCTGCTTTGTCTTCTCATGGAGTCTTTTGAAATGTTCTGTTCATCTCCTAAACTCTTTGATCTCTTCCCTTTGCTTTGGTTTCTCAGAGTCTCTTTTGACATTCATCTTGGTCTTTTCTTTTTCCTTTCTCTTTGCAGTGACATTTTGCATTCTTCATGAATGATATTCTTAATATCCTCCCACAGCTCATGTGTTCTTCACTCATTAGTGAAGATTATAACAAGAAATCTGGAGGAGAACTACCTGACCGACTGATTGGAAGAGGTCTGTATTTGTTCCCATTCAAAAAAAAAAAGTGACCAAACAGTGTGGAAATTATTGAATAATTTCACTCTTATCACACACAAGCAAGATCTTGCAGAAGATTATAAAAAAATTGACTGGAACAGTATATCAGCAGACTACTGCCAGATGTCCAGGCTGGCCTTAGAAGAGGCTGCGGCACTAGGGACATCATAGCCAATGTTAATAGATCTTAGCTGAAAGCTGAGAGCACCAGAGGGACGTCTATCTGTGTTTCATTGACTAAGCAAAGGCATTTGACTGTGTGAATCACAACAAATTTTGGCTAACCTTGAGAAAAAAGGGAATTCCAGAACTCTTAATTGTGCTCATGCGAAACCTATACTTGGACCAGGCAATAGTTAGAACAGAGCAAAGAAACACTGCATGGTTCAGCATCAGGAAAGGTGTGTGTCATGGATGCATCTTATCTCCATACCTTTTCAATCTATATGCAGAACCGATCATTCAGGAGGCTGGACTCCTTGAGGTGAAATGTGGCATCAGGATTGGAGGAAGACTCATCAACAATCTGCATTGTGCAGATGACACAACCTTGCTTGCTCAAACTGAAGAGGACAGGAGCCATTTTCTGTAGAAGGTCAAGGACTGTAGTCTTCAACATGGATTGAAGCTCAGCATCAAGAAACAGATTCTCACCACTGGGCCAATCAACAGTTTCATGATGGACAGAGAAGAAACTAAGGTTGTTGATAGCTTAGTTCCACAATCTATACTCTTAGCACCAGTAGTTAGGAAATCAAAAGATGAAAATCACTGGGAAAGTACGCTGCCAGGGACCTCTCTAGGGTACTGAAGAGCAATGATGTCAGTCTGGAGACTAAGGTGTGCCTGATCCAGGCCATGGTCTTTGCAATTACTTGTTGTGTATCCAAGAGCTGGACAATAACTCAGAATGATAGAAGAAGGACCTGGAGAAGACTGTTGAACATACTATTGACTGCCAGGAGAACAAACAGGTCTGTCCCCAAGAGGGTGAAACCAGACGGCTCCCTGGAGGCAAGAATTTTGAAGCTCCTTCTCACATACTTTGGGCATGAGGCCAAGAGGGACATCATGGTTGGTAGAGTGGATGGACAGCACTGGAAAAGACGACTCTGGATGAGATGGATTCCTCCAGTGACTAGGTTAATGGGGGCAAGTGTGCCAGAGACAATGAGGTTTGGCTCATGAAAGACCAGGTTGATAGCTGTTTTTCATAGGGTTGCTATGAGTAGCAGGAGACTCCATGGCACATAACAACAGAATTTCCGTAGCCGCGTAGATGGGAATTGCTGATGTTTCTGAGAAAAGGGGTCTTGGTTTCGCAGTCACCACGTTGCTAAATTATTAAGTTCCGTGCTTTGCACGGACAAAGCGTTTTATTATAGTTAAATGGCACAGAAGGTGCAAGGTAGGGAAATTCTTCCTGCGCTCGTTTCTGCCCACCTGTATTAAAAGACCTGGGAACTAGTGCAAAAATGAATGAATGGAAACCCAAAATCTCTGTAAATGTTTATGAAAATTAATAAAATATAATTCTAGAAAAAAAAATAATTTAAAAAAAAATACCTGGGAACTAGAGCCCAGAAGGTGCGCCTGCGGTCAGTGGCCACCAGGGGTCGTCGCACCTTCCCGCGGGACAGCGGGAGGGCGGAGCAACAATAGCACCGCAGATCAGGAGCAGGATGTGGAAGATCGGGTGCCGCGCGGCCGCCAGCTTCCTTCCTCGGGCGGTGGCCCCACGCCCAGTCCAGACCAGCGCTCGGACCGCCTGGCCAGCGAAGAACGTTTTGCTCTGCGGCCGCCAAAGGCTGTGCACGAATACTGCCACGGTCTGCCCTTCACACCGACTTGTAAGTACCAGCACCGCCCCGGCCGCGCGGGCCGTCCGCCGGCGGTGGGAGGTACCGCGCACGCTCCGCGGACGCGCGCCGCACACGCTCACCACGTTCCTGCTCCGGGCCTGAGCCGGGGGCGCGCCGGGCACGCTCTCCGTGTTTGGGCCCTGGGCCTGAGCCGGGGGCGCGCCGCGCACGCTCACCACGTTCCTGCTCCGGGCCTGAGCCGGGGGCGCGCCGCGCACGCTCACCACATACCTGCTCTGGGCCTGAGCCGGGGGCGCGCCGCGCACGCTCTTCGTGTTCGGGCTCCGGGCCTGGGTGCACGGGGGGCCTTCATGGAGGCGGGTCCGGGCCGCGCTCTCCTCTGGGGAGTGCTGGTCAGGGCGGGGGCTTCCCTGGAAGCAGCCTGGTCACCTCGCTACTCCCGCCCTTCCCCTTATCTTTTTCTCCCGTTCGCGTTTTCCCTCGGTTTCATCCTTCCGATAACCCGATGTTACCGTGTGGACGTCCGTAAGCTTGTCATTCCTATTTCATTTACTTCTTGGTATTATGTGTCGTCGAGTCAGAACCGACTCATCTAGCTGACCCTCCAGCGAGTTTTCAGAGGCAGTGAATCGCTTGGGAATTGGTTGCCCATCTTTTCTCCTGTGGAACAGCTGGTGGATTTGAACCATATGCTTTTCGGTTGGTATCGCAGCCCCTTACCACTAGGCCACCAGTGTCTAAGGAGCCCTTTTTGAATCCACTTTGAATTTCTGAAGTTCAAAAGCTGGATTCAGAAGAAGCCAGTGGCACAAGGGCTGGCATTGCTGATGTTAGATGAATCTCGACTGAAAGCAGAGAATACTGGAAAGGTGTATGTTTGTGCTTTATTGATTATGTAAAGGCATTTGAATGTGTGAATCATAACAAATTGTGACAAATATTGACAAGAATGGGAATCCCAGAGCACTTAATTGTGCCCATGAAACCTAAATATCAACCAAAAAGGAGTTGTCTGAACAAGGGAACACTGCCGGGTTTAAAATTAGGAACAATGTATCCTTCTCCATATCCAATCTGGTTAGGACACATTGTTCTTAGGATCCCTATTAGTTATATTTGACTCAGTGGCATCTAACAACATTTAATCTGTATGCTGAACAAATCATTTGGGAAACTGGACTACATGAAAAAGACTGTGGCATCAGGACTGGAGGAAAACTCATCAACAATCTGCAACCTTGCCTGATGAAAATGAAAAAGGCTTAAAGCACCTGCTGCAGAAGATCAAAGACGACTACAGTCTTCAATATGGGTTATATCACAACATCAGGAAGTCAAAACTCACCACTGGACCATGGCAATAACATGATAGAGAAAAGATTGAAATTGTGAACAATTTTGTTTTACGTGGATCCACAGTATCCATGGTACTAGCAGTCAAGAAAAGTGATGTTGTGTTGGGAAATTTTGCTGTCAAGGGCCTCTTGAAAGTTCTTAAGAGCAAGGATGCCAATTTAAAGACTTAGGGCTACCTGATATAAACTGTGATGACTTGAATCAGAATTTCCCATCAAGAACAATCCTCAATTAGATAGCATTTAAGAAAAAAAATAAAGCACAAACTGTATAAAGGTATCAGATAGACTAAGAGACTATGAGGACATGAGGGGCCAGGGCTCTGGAGGACGAAAACTCCTGAGATGGGTTCAACATCCTCAAATACGTCCCCTCAGTATTTTGGACCTGGTTTGATCCCCAAACATATGATTATTTTCTTTGTAGCATAGACTGTGGAGCCAAACAACTTGGGTTCAAGTCCCAGCTTGGCTCCTTATTATCTGTGAGACTTTGGGTAAGTTACATACCCTCTCTTTGCCTCAGTTTGCTCATCTATAAGATCCAAGTGATGAAAGTGCTTGCCTTACAGGGTTGTTAGGACTTAATTAGTCCATTAGTATGAGAATTAAGAACAGTAACAAGCACATTGAACACCCTACAATGTACTGTAGCCAGGGCTAAGGTTATTGCAGCTATTCTCTCCAGTTTCCTTCCAATCCCAGCTTTTTTTCTTTTTTCAATTGTTGAAAAATATGTACAACAAAAGTATACACCAGTATGACATTTCTGCATGCATGATTTAGTGACAGATTGTGTTCTTCAAGTTGTACAACCATTCTCCTCCTCCTCTTCGGAATTAACCTTCCCTTATGAACATAAACTCCCTGCCTTCTAAGTTTCCTGACCAACCTTTCAAGAAGCTGATGTCTGCTGGATCCCAGATAGGTAGCTCTTTAAAAGAGCGACAGGCTGAAGGCCGATAATCTTTATTAATTAGGATTTCAGGGGATCTTTTTGGTTTAAGATTATCTGAAAGCAATCATTTTAAGGGTTCACCAGGCTTCAGTGATTCCATTAAGTCTGGATTCCATTAGAATTTGAAATCCTATTCTCTATTTCTCCCTCTCTTGGTCAAGATTCTTCTATAGATAGTCAGCCAACTCTTTTAAACATACTGTCTTACTCCCCAACCTCCATTTCCTCCTGATACTCACTTCTCATCATCTATTTTTTTTTTTCTTTTTTGAGTTTGCCAAGTGTTCTGATGGGTCTAGAACTGTAACTAACGTGACAACTGGCATGAACTTTAGAAAAGGCAAATCTTCTCACCAGCTTCATGAAACCCTTTGGTGTCTTCCCAGGATGAAATCCTTTCCCAAGTCCCTGTAACTATCCCCTCAACTCACCAACCCCTCTAGTCATCTGCAGCCATCATCACTTCTATTTCCCCACCCTGGCTGTACTACTGTTTGTTCCTTCTGTGGACTCTTTGTTCTTCTGCCCTGGGCTAGATCCTCATGCTGGGACTTCCACCTCTGCTTGCAAATGACAGTCATCCAGTTATTTTGTTGGTCTCTCTAGCTGGTTAGTTTGGTTCCAACAGCAAAGCTGGCAGCATTCAACTTAGACCCATCTCTACAGGGCCAGGCACTGGGCTTTTAGCGGGTTGTTGTTGTTGTTGTTGTTGTTGTTGTTGTTATGTGCCGTCGAGTCATTTGCGACTCATAGAGACCCTATGTACAGCAGCCCTAAACTCTGCTCTATCCTGTGCCAATCGCATGGCCTCTGACACACCCATCCCAATTAACCCAGTCACTGAATCAATCCACCTCATAGAGGGTCTTCCCCTCCTGCACTGTCCCTCCACCTTACCAAGCATGATGTCTCTGTCTAAGGACTTGTCTCTCCTTACAACATGTCCAAAGTATGTCAGACAAAGCCCCAGAATTCTTGCCTCCAAGGAGTGGCCTGGTTTAACCTTCTCCAGGATGAATCTGTTTGTTTTCTTGGCAGTCCATGGTACATTCAATACTTTTCTCCAGCACCACAGCTCAAAGGCATCAATTCTCCTTCTATCTTCCCTAGTCATTGTCCAACTCTCTGATGTATAACAAGTGATTGTATCAGGTGCACCTTAGTCTCCAGAGAGACACCGTTGCTCTTGAGTACTTTAGAGAGGTCCCTAACAGCAGACTTTCCCATCGTGATATGTTTTTTTATTTCCTGCCTCCTGGTGCCAAGAGTGTTGACCGTGGAGATTGATTTTAGCAGGTACATTTTTGAAAACCCAAGAGGTTACATTGCCTCTTGTAGAACATGTAGTAAGAGCCTCATACAGCAGTCAAATCTTCACATTTGGATTTTACTGGACCTCTTCATGCTATTTTTATGCTTTTTAAAGGAAAATTCTAGGAGCATACAAGTACTTTCCTGATCAGATGCTTCCCATGAGCCTACTACTGTGCTGAGCACATAGAGAGATTGAACTCCAGAGATTCAAGTTTGTCAAAGCTGTGTATTCTGAGTGCACCTTGGTGACCAGGAATCAGAAGACAGGTGGCCGTTGATGGCTTCAGGGGCAGCAGTCGTAATACCCGAGTGGAGGCAGCAGAGCCCTGTGGCTAACCCCCACATAACCTGAACAGTGGAGCAGCATGCTCATAGAATTCCTGTGAAGGTGGAAGGGTTACTCGGTCTGGACCACTAGCCATGCATGGCTGCAGAGTGCTGGAAGCGTAAGGGGTGCAACTGACGACCTGGGTTTTATCATGTTGTTAATTTAATAAATTCCAGTAGCTATATGTGGCTCATAGCATACTTGACGGCATAGGCTTAGCAAGAGACAAGCAGAATTAAAAGTGATGCATTTGGGAGTGGGGGATTGGGAGCTCTGGTGGCCTAGTGGTTAAAAGCTACACAGCAACCCTAAAGGAGAAGGGGAGGGGAAGAGTAATCCTAAACAACATTCCTGAAAAGCATTCAGAGGCCTGATCTTATATGTAAATATGTCCTAATGGATTGTAATATACTGAAAAGTACCAATGTTCTTGATTTTTGGCTTTTAGAATTTGAACCTCTACTGCTCCAAACAGATTCTGAATGTCAAAAAGCAGACTGTCCATTTGGTGAATGTGAGGAAAACAGGAACTTTGGGTGATCCAAGGTAAGATAAGAACACTTTCCACATCAACATCTCTTCCTGTTTCTTTCTCTCTCCATACCCTGCTTATGCACACAGATACACTCTGCTCTCTCTATAGTTTTAACTTTTTTCCTCATTTAATGAAGTCTGAATTTTTGAAATGGATAGTTGGTTGGACCTGTTCATGCCTCTTCACCAGTAGCTGGGCCATCACCAGCCCTGGTATTTCTGGTGTTAGTGATTTGAGCTCTGTGTTTTACATCCAGATTAATAAATCCTTTACTGGGCAGCCCATGAAGGGCCGCTTGGGCCAGGGAACCCCGAATCTTTAGTCTCTCAGAGAAAACAGCCAGGGTTATAAGCATATAGTTGGGAACTTCTTTCCACAGTTGGTCATATGTGATTTTGTTTAAAAAGACCAGGTTAAGGGAGCTCTGGTGGCCTAGTGGCAAGACGCTGCGGTTCAAATCCACCAGATGCTCTGCTGGAGAAGGAGGGGGCAATCTCCTCCTGTACCAGTCAGATCTGATTTGATGGTACATGTGAAAAAAAAATAATAAAGTAAAAAAAAAATTTTTTTTTTTAAAAAAAAGACCAGGTTATTGAGCTTGCCCTGACCTTTGACTTTGGATGACTTTTTCTTGGCCTTTCCTCCATCTGTTCAGCGAGTCTTTGTCCTTCTTGGCCTACTTTCCGGTGTCATTCTTTTTCTTGTCCTTTTTGGGCAACATGGCGAATCTTGGAGAAGAGCTACCACAAATGCAGACTTGTTAAGATTCCAAACAAAAAGAAATCTCATTTTTTTAGCACAGATTTGAAAAAAGACCTTCCCTTCCAGGACCTGTCTTCTAATTTAGCAACAGTAAATATTTTTCTTTGTCACTAGCTGCATTGTTATTGTTGTGTGTCGTCAACTTGGAATTGGCTTGTAGCTGACCCTCCGAGGGGATTTTAGAGACTATAAATCACATGAGAAATCCGTCTTTCTCCCATGGAGCTGTTGATGGATTCAAAGCGCTTGTCTTCGGGTTAGCAGCTCAGCTCCTTACCACCAAGCCACCAGAGCTCTCCTCCTACCTACACGTCATTGTTGTGTGTCATTGAGTCAGACTGACCCTCCAGCAGATTTTCAGAGGTCGTAAATTGCATGGGAAGAAAATGCCATCCTTCTGTGGAGTGGCTGGTGAATTAACCAAGTGATTTCAGGATTTCAATGCAATTTTTTACCAATAGGCCACCAGACCTCGCTTGGCACAATGTTTTTAATAAAATATTATTAAATTACATGGATCTGCCATCATAAATTATGGTAAAATAAAGGGAGCTCTGGTAAAGTCGGCGCTCATTTATTTTATCTATCCCAGAGAGTTGTACATTTAGATAATTTCTAAAGTTTTGTTATTATTTTCTTAGGTATCCTAGTAGCTGTAGGATTAGTTGTTTTTGTTTATTAATGAGAAGTCTGTGACTCGTAATGACCATACCAAATGGATTGAAATGTTGCCTAATTTTGCTCCATCCCATCATCTGGTGGTAATCAGACCCTTCCTGGTCCATAGGGTTTTCAATGGCTCATTTTTGGAAGCAGATCACAGGCTTTTCTTCCTAGTGTTAGTCTTGCAGCCCCATTGAAACCCTATTTAGCATCATGGGCCACCTGCCAGCCTCCACTGACACATGAGTGTTAGCTACACCTGAGGTTCACTGGCTGGGAATCAAAGCCAGGTCTCCTGCGTTGTTGTTGTTGTTAAGTGCCCTCAAGTCAACTATGACTCATTGAGGCCCCAGGTACAACCGATCTGCACCTGCCCTGTTCAGTGCCACCTTAATGTCACTGTGTCAGTCCATCTCACTGAGAGTCTTCCTGTCATGCTTGTCCTCTCTACCGTTCCCAGCATGATGTCTTTCTTCAAGGACTGATTCCTTCTGATAATGTGTCCAAAGGAGGTGAGATGAAGTTTCACTATCCTTGCCACCAAGGAGCACTCTGGTTGACCTTCCTTCAAGACTGACTTGCTTGTTTAGGCAGTCCAGGGTGTCAATGCTCTTAGCCGACACCACACCTTAAAGGCGTCGATTCTTCTTCTGTCATCTTTATTCATCATGCAGCTTTTAGTTGCATAGGAAGCAACTGAAAATACCATGGTTTGGACCCATTGCACCTTAGTCTTTAAACTGATATCATTGTTCTTTAGAACTTTAGAGAGATCCTTAATAGCAGATTTTCCCCATGCAACACAACTTTGGATTTCTTGACTGGTATTGCTTGAGGTTCCAAGTAAAATGAATTTATTGACAACTTTAATCTGTTCTTTATCTATCGTGATGTTGCTTATAAGTCCAGTGGTGAGGATTTTTGTTTTCTTGTTGTTGGGATGTAACTCCTATTGAAGCCTGTAGTCTTTGATCTTCTGCAGTAAGTGCTTCAAGTCTTCACTTTCTGCAAGCAAGACTGTGGCATCTTTATAATGCAGATTGTTGATGAGTTTTTCTCTAATCCTGATGTTACATTGTTCTTCATATAGTCTAGCTTCCCAAATGATCTGCTCAGCATACAGATTTAATAGATACAGAAAAAGTAGACAACCCTGGCACACACCCCTTTCTTGATTTTAAACAATGCAGTGCTCCCTTGCTCTGTTCAGACGGTAGTTTCTTGGTCTATGTATAGCTTCACATGAACACAATGCAGTGTTCTGGGATTCCCATTCTTCTCAATGTTAGCCATAATTTTCTTGCATAGAAGGTGAGAGTTTGACAACTGACCCACCAGTGCCTCATTTGGGAGTCAAGGTGGCTAAATTTCTGTAACAAATGGACCCACAGATGCAGTAGCTCAAATGAGTAGTAGTGTTCTTCAAATGAGGGTAGTGTTCTTCCCCTTCTCCAGACAGTCCTGGCTGAAGGCTCCTCCCTGAAGTGACTGAGGGAGCCAGACCTCTTCATGGTCTAGCTCACGTCACCTGTCAGTGCCTTGCTGCCCACTGCATGGTGGAGGCCAGACCATCCTGCCCACGTTCCATTCCACAGAGGACAATGGGAAACCCCACATGGTTTTATAAAGGCCAGTGCCACTTGCCCCTCATTTCTATTCCATTGGGAACAGTGTCACATGGTCTCAGTGGATGCAGGGAGGGATGGGAAATGGGGTCTAGTGTGTGCCCTGGAGAAGGGTAGCAGATTCCACTAGGAAGCTGTCAGGTTCCCCTAATATCTACCCCTCTGCACACTGCTGTCTGCAGGCACTCTCCCTTTGTGTACACACCCACAGGGGAGTTATACTGAGGCCGGGCAGCCACTGTGTCCACCTTGAGGTCATCTCTGAGGTCTAGGAACTGCTTACACACACACACACACACACACACACACACACACGAAGGATAACTGCAGTAGTAACTTCCCTCAGAACCTCAGAAGGAGGCAGCCCCTGGCCCCAGGTGGTGATGGAATTCTGGTGCGGGGAGGGCCTATCCACCAGCAGAGAAGGCTATTTCTCCAGGGACACTGGCTCTGTCCACAGGGGAGGCCAGGCTGGGAAGTCTGCCCTCCGTGGAGGTGAGCTGCTTTCACAACACACTTCCTGCTGATAAGAGTTTGCTGTTCCAAAGGTTGTTTTAGGCCAGGCTCATTTTTCTTTGTACCATCATCCCCTCAAAAACCTGGGCACATCTGACCTACTTGCTCCCTGTTACTCACTCTATGTGGCAGTGCCTGTATCCACATTTTTCACCTGGCCAGGAGCCTCAGACTCTCTTTGTTTAACTGCAGCCTAACCCTGCACTCTGCTGTGTCAGCCCAAGGGAGATTGGAGACCAGTCACAAGGTCAAGCCTGGCTAGTGGCCTAACGTAAAGGCTTTGTTGAAGGAGGTCCTGAGGAGTGCAAATGAAATGGTTCAGCACTCAGTTGCCATCTAAAAAGTTGGAGATTGTAATTCACCCACAGGTGCCTTGAAGAAAGGCCTGGCTGTCTCCGTCCAAGAAGCCTGCCCTTGAAACCCTAATGGAGCACAGTTTTTCTCACACACAGGGCTGCTATGAGCTAGAATCTTCTTTTATTATTATTATTATTATTATTTTTGTGTGTCTGTGTACCATCAGATCAGATCTGACTGGTACAGGAGGAGATTGTCCCTCCTTTCCCGGCAGAGCATCTGGTGGGTTTGAACCATGCACTTCTGGGATTGCAGTGCAGCTTCTTGCCACTAGGCCACCAGAGCTCCCCTGAGCTAGAATCTTCTTGACAGCAGCTGTTTTTCTTATTGTTCAACGCCTCTATCTTCCCTTTGACTTTTCCATCTTTCTAAGGCTTTGTAATTCCAGAACTCTCAGTTTCATTCCATTTACTTGCAAACAAGGGAGCTCTAGTGTCCTAGTGGTAAGGAGCTGCACTCCAAGCACAAAAGTACACAGTTCAAATCCACCAGATATTCTGCAGGAGAAAGATGGGCAATTCCCTCCCATGCATGTAGCCTCTGAGTACCCACCAGGGGTCAGCTGTGAGTTGTTTCTGACTTGATGGCCCGTAACAACAACTTGCAGGCATGCCAGTTACCTCCTTGTTCCCCATTTTCTCACAGTGTCTGCTTAAAGCAGCACGCTGAGCTACCAGCTCAGCAGCACACCATCTGCCTCCCAGGTCACCGCAGCAGATTTCTGGGGTGCTTTTCTGTGGGAGTCATGGGTTCATGAGCCCAAGCTTCCCAGCATGCTCTTTTTGTGTTTGCTTGCCCCTGCCACATGGCCTCTTAGTGCTACATGCTGCAAGTTTTAGGGTTTTGCTTTGGTGCTCCGCTTTATAGTAATTTGTTTAAGTTAGGCTAAGCGATTAACAAATTGACCCAACGAGTAGCAGGCAGAAAGTAGAAATGTATTGTCACTGACAGAGTCTTGGCAGATCTCCCCTAGGCTGGGATGCTGTAGGGAGGGAGGATCCTTTGACGTGTGGCCCCCCAGCCCCTCTGATCCTTCTTGTTATTAGTTGCCTGTGAGTGAGTTGGCTCCGTCTCATCAACTCTTCAAGACCCACCTGACAACAGACTGAAATGTTGCTGGTCCTGCACTCTCTTTGTGATTGTTGGTGTACTTAAGTTTGCTGTTGCAACTACACTGGATTCTTTTGTGCCTTCTAACTGAGGGCGATGTTTTCCAGGACCATATTGGATGGTATTTTTATGGCTCGCAGGGTTTTTGGACGTAACGTACCAGGTCTTTTTCTTCCTTAGTCTGTCTCAGTCTGAAAGCTCCCCTGAAACCTGTTTCCCATGAGTGGTGCTGCTGGTATTTGAATTGCCTCTGGCATAGCTTTCAGCATCACAGAAACACACAAGCCTTCAGCAGTACAAACTGGCAGATGGGTGATGGGTACAACAAAACCTACTGTACTACCTAACTCCAGACGTTTCCATTGCCTCTTCCCCTAAAATTCCCATACCTTACATAATCACTCCTCCATCAACTCCTATAATAACCCTGCCAACCAGTGGTCTATCTCTTGATTTATAACAATTTTTAATTGTTCTGTACTTTAATGTACAGAAATGCTTCCAAATCATAAGAACACGGCTTGATAAATGTGAAAAATCTGAACATACCCATGCAAGCAGCACCCAGCTCAATAAAGTGCTACCAGGACTCTGTAGGCCCATTCAATAACTATAGGGTTCCTGTAATGATGACAGTGCCAGAAATAGGAAATACAACTTGATTTGGCCTTTTTCGTTTGAGGTGGTAATAGATATGGTTTTGTGGATTAGGGACATATGTTCTGGGGAATGGAATTTTTCAATCACATGAGGTCTGGTAGAGTAGGTGCCAGGTTTTAGCTTATCTACAGGCTGGTGACTACTGACTTGTCGTTGTGTGCCGTCCAGTAAGAACTGACTCATGGCTGACGTTCCAGCAGGTATTTAAATGCTGTAACTTGCATGGCAGGACATGGCTTATCTTTCTTCCATGGTGGATTCAAACCTCATGCCTTTGGGTTGGCAGCACAACTCTACCCACTAGGCCATTAGAACTCCCTGTATATGACAATGTTGTTGTGTGCTCTTGAGTCAGAAGTGACCCATAGCTGACCCTCCAGCAGGTTTTTCAGAGGCAGTATCCTCCTGTGGAGCAGCTGGTGGATTTGAACTACATGCCTTTGGGATTGCAGCACGACTTCTTACCACTAGGTGACCAGAACTAGGTCATTGATGATAGGCAGAGAGTAATTCAAGGACTAACCTATTTTTATTATTAGAGAATTTAAATAGATTGGATGAGAGGTTAAATTTCAGTTTTACATGCTCCCAGTTATACCCCCTCACTACCCCAGAGTAACTACTATCCTGATTTTCAATAATGTAGATTAGTTTTGTTGGTTTTTATATTTTATATAAAATGTATCATTAAGTATAAATGTGTTTCAGTGTAACTTCCTTCAATTACTATTATGTTAAAATTTTTCTATGGTTTGCATATAATCATTCATATACATTGTGTTTTGTACATGTACTTTGTGTTTCATACATTATATTCTATATATTTAATTGCAATTGCTCTATGCCTATTATCACTCTATCTTTTCAAGCCCCCATTCATTAAGCCTTTCCTATTAGTTCATACCCCTCCCACTAACCTCTGCTGTCCCAGTGATTTCCCCCTTTCCATTTTGCTGCCCCTCTTCTCTTCATTCCCTTTTGAACATTTATACACATCTTACTCATGTATCTTCCTATTTTCACAACAGTGGCCTTGTGCAGTATTTGTCCTTATATGGATAAGACAGTTCACACAGCAAAATGCTCTCTAGTCTTTCTCAGGTGATATAGTGTTTTACAAAATCATTGTGCCTTAATGCTGCATAGTATTCCATTGTGTGAAGGTACCACAATTTCTCCGTCTATTCAATTATTGATGGACATTTGGCCTGCCTCCAGTTTCTTGCTAATGTAACAGCTGCTATGAACATAGATTTTCACACCATTATGCTTTTAATACTTATTCAGATTGTTCCTGTAGCCATAGAAGATTCTACTTTGCTCTGTATTATTCCTTGTATGACTATATATCTCTGTTTATTTACATGCTGCATTACCGTAGGCTGCTGTGCAGTTTATAGTTTAGGTCTATTGGAGAGTTCTGCTCTGAACATTCTAAAACATAACATGTCTTTTGGGGAAGATGTGCTTGCCTTTCACATATTTTTCACATATTCACAGACACACACACCCCTGGGCATATATCAAGAATGGAAGTAAAAAAAAAAAAAGAATGGAAGTCATAACATATGAATGCATTAAAATTTGATAGATATTACTCTGTGGTTTTCCAAAGTGATGATCTCATTTACTTGTTCAGCAGCAGTGTCTGAAAACTAGTTGCTTCACCTTTGACCAGCTCTTTGTACTGTCTCATTCATTTGAACTATTCTGATGGTATCTCATTGTGATATTTAAATTTTCATTTTTCAGAAGATGAATAAAGTTGAGCAACTTTTCATATATTTATTGGGCATTTCAATACTAATTTATGAACTTTTTTTCAATATTTTGCCCCTTTTAAATATTGTTTTCTTTTTCTTAATTTTTTGTAAGAATTTTTATATATTCTAGTTATGAGTCATTTGTCAGATATATATAGTACAAATATTTTCTCCCATTTTGTGTTTTGCCCAATTTAAAATTTAATTAAAAAAACAATAGAAACAACTCCCATGCCCAGCTGAAAGGGGCTAGCTAGTTAAATAAAATACTATAAAAATGTATATGTACTCAAATGTTGAATTGTCAAATCTTAGATATTTTTGTATATAAATATATAAAATCTTATGTATTTTTTTATATAAATACATACTTGGTACCAGTAGTCAGTGGGTCAGGAGACATTTATTTTTGTTATTATTATGTGCCATCAAGTTGCCTGTGACCCATAGCGACTCTATGTATTGCAGCTCTAAACTCTGCCCTGTCCTGAGCCAGGAACACACCAACCCCTATTGCCCCAGTCACTGTAACAATCCATCTCATCAGGGGTCTTCCTTTCCTGCACTGTCCATCCACCTTTCTGAACATGATGTCCTACTCCAGGAACCAGTCTCTCCTGGCCACGCACCCAAAGTATGTGAAACAGAGCTTCAAAATCCAAGCTGCCAAGGAGAAACGTAGTTTTATGCTCTCCAAGACAGACCTATTTGTTTTCTTGACAATCTGCGTAGCATTGGAAAAGTCTGGTGTCATGGATCTCTCCAAAGTTCTAAAGAGAAATGATATTAATTTAAAGACTAAGGTATGCCTGGTTTGAACCACAATCTTCCCATTTACATGCTGTGCATCTGAGAGCTGAACAATGAATAAAGATGACAGGAGAAGGACTGATGCACTTAAATTGTGTTTTAGGAGAAGAGTGCTGAATATCTAATGGACTGCCAAAAGAACAAACATTGCATTGGAGACAAAGATAGTGAAGCTTTGTCTCACATAGTTTGGTCATCTTTTTAGAAGAGGCTATTCCTTGGAAAAGGACATCATGCTTGGAAAGGTGGAGGGTCAGTGAAAGAGAGGAAGACCCTCAATGAAATAGAGTGATACAGTACCTGCGTGCGGCAAGGGACTCAAATGTGTCGAGGATGATAAGAACAGCCCAGGATAGGACAGAGTTCAGTCAGATCCATTGTTCCTTGGGCCTCTATAAGTCATACTCAACTCACTTAAAAATAACAATATTTTTTAAATTTTAATTTATTAATTTTATAAATGTTTACAGAGATTTTGGATTTCCAATCATTTATTGTTACATTTTTCTCCCTGCCCACCTCTCCTCCCCAGTTCACTCTTCTCTTTGAAAAGTAAAAGAAAAATTATTTCATTGGCATATAATCCACCCCCCACCCACCCAGTACACTCCACTATGCATCCTTCATTCTGTATTCTTGTCATAACCATAATACCCAATCATATATCACTTTTAAATAGTTCTCTCCCTCAATATAGTTTAAAAAAAAACTAAAAATATGTGTATGTTGTTATGTGCCATTGAGTGAAGTACAACTCACAGCAACCTTATGGACAACAGATGGAACCTTGCCCTGCCCTGGGCCAGCCTCACAATCTCCAGCATGCTCAAGTCCGTTACTGTTGTAGTCACTGTGTCAATCCATTTTGCTGGGTTGAAAGGATCTTCCTTTCTCTGACCCTCCACTTTTCCCAAGGAATATATTTCACAACAATTTTTTTACAAATGCATATGTACTTAATAATAGAACAAGTCCTAAGACATATTAAATGAAAAATACAAAGAACTTAATTTGTATATATTTTTAAAACATAAAATTCTGGAAAAATACATAACAGTTTGTGGATCGTAATTGCCTGTGGAGGTGGGACTGCCTCTTTGGGAAGATAGTTACTTCTGCTGGTAAACCTTTTTATATTACATTACTTTTAACATTGTACTAGAATGATTACTATAGTTACTGAAAGTGAAGAGGATTTGAAGCACTTATTGCAGAAGATCAAGGAATGCAGCCTTTACTATGGATTGCATTTCCTTATCAAGAAAACAAAATTCTTACCACTGGACCAATAGGCAGCATCCTGATGGATGGAGAGGAGATTAACACTGTCCAGATTCATCTTGCTCGGATCCACAATTAACACCATTGGTACCAGCAGTCAGGAAATAAGGAGACGCATTGCAGTGGGAAATCTGCAGTTGGGGACCTCTCCAAATTATTGAGGAGTAACGATGTCAGTTTGAGGACTAAGTTATGTCTGATTGAGGCCATGGTCTTTCCGAGTACTTGGTAGGCATCTCAGGGCTGGACAATGAGAAAGGATGACAGAAAAAGAATTATTGATGCCTTTGAGCTGTGATGTTGGAGAAGAGCACTGAACATCCCATGGACAGCCAAGAGATTGAACAGATACGTCAGGGAGAGGATGCAGCGGGAGTGTTCTTTGGAGGCAGGAACAATGAGACTTTGCCTCACTTACTTTGAGCATATTGCTAGGAGGGGCTATTCCTTGGAGAAGGACATGATGCTGAGAAAGGTGTAGGATCAGCAAAGGAGAGGAGACCCTCAGCTAGGTGGATCAACAAGGTGACTGCTGCAATAGGCTCTTGTGTGTCAAGAAGTGGAGGATGGTGCAGGATAGAACAGGGTTCGGATCTTTTGTTCATGGGGTCGCTATGAGTTGTATTTGACTCGGCAGCACCTAACCGCAACAGCATGATTAGGAGTCATAACGGTACAGTAGTGAAACACCTGGCTGCTGACAGGATGTCTGTCTGAACCTACTCCATTGTTCCTCAGGAATAAAGCCTGGTGATCGACTTCCATAAAAAATTACAACTGAGGCCATCCTGTGTGGCAACTCTTCTCTGTCACATAGACTCACTATGAATCAAAGTCACCTTGGTGGCACCTAACACCACCGCTGAGGGAGCTCTAGTGGCCTAGTGATAAGGAGTTGGACTGCCAACCCAAAGGTATGCTGTTCAAATCCACCAGCTACGCTGTGATAGAAAGTTGGACAGTCTCCTCCCACGTGGTGAAAACCTCACTGGAGGGTCAGGTATGTGGCTTCTGACCTAGTGACACATAACCATGTGTTACATAATTTTCTTACAAATGTAAGTAGATGATAAATATGCAGTTTATGGGAATGAAAAGTGGTGGTTTGGTAATTGTATCCTCTGGGTTTTCCTTGCAGCTCCCTGGACGAGACCACCTATGAAAGACTGGCCGAGGAGACACTGGACTCCCTAGCTGAGTTTTTTGAAGACCTTGCCGACAAACCTTACACATTTGAGGACTATGATGTCTCGTTTGGGGTACTTCCTGCCTTATTTCAATTTTCCTTTTCCTTCCATAAGAATTTGAGCTCACTGAAATAAAAAATTCCCCTCCAGAAGAATGAAGAAGCTGGCAGTTATGACTGGGACCAAACTATTCCATTCCAGCGTGGCTCCACCAGCCTTGTGGGGCCTCTCCCCAGGGCTGTTTGTGCCCTGTTTCTGACAAATTCTCAAGCTTCCCCTCATTTGTGTGAGTGGGGATCAGGCAGGGGTCTGGACATCTTATCTTACAGAATGCCTCTCATCGGCAAGTACAGGGGATAAGGAATTAGACAGGTGGCTATTAAGCTGCCCACTGCTGTCCCGTTACTTCTGACTGATATCACCCTATGAGACCAGTAGTCCTGCGTTTCTGTAAATATTTACAAGGACCTTCTCTTTCTTCTGGAAAGTGATTGGAGGTTCAAACTGCCAACTTTTTGGTTGGCAGCCAAATACTTAACTCACTGCAACACCAAGAGAAGTTAACCTCCAGGAGTTATTTCGATTCCTGGTGTGGGCCGTATACCCTTGAGGACAGGATCCAAGAAGGCATAGTTTTAAAAATGCTCACTTGGAAAGGGGGCTCTGGTGGCCTAGTGGCAAGAAGATACACTGCAATCCCAGAGGTACATGGTTCAAACCCACCAGATTCTCTGCTGGAGAAGGAGAGGCAATCTCCTCCTGTACCAGTCAGATCCGATTTGACGGTACACAGTCCCCCTCCCCCACTTGGGATTCTGATGTGCCATCCTTGTTACACCTGCAGACTTTATTTAATTGGCCTGAAATGTGGCCTGGGCATTGGGTTTTTAAAGCTCTCAGGTGACTATTGTGTACCTTGGGCGGGAACTTGTAGCTCCTGGAAACGAAGGGAAAACTGGTCTTTATTAAATTGGCCACAAGGTGGCAGACTTAAGCAAGCAAGCAGCCACTCCTTGACTTGGGCCTTAAAGCAGCTCAGGGTTTTTTTGCCTGTGGGAGAAAATGCCCGGCAGAAGTTAATCCTCTTGACAGCGATTAATTATTATCAGGAAATGACATGAAGTGTGCATTTTAGATTGAACCATGGATTTATGTGTGTCAGTCAGCTGTCAGAACAAAGTGGTGTAAGTGGCATTGGATACTGCTTTGGGAATTCTGCGTGGAGAAGGTCAGTTGGAGCCGGCAGCAAAGCCTTGGAGAGGTGCCGAAACTGGTTTTGGAGGGGGCAGTGAGGGACTCTGCCGTTGTGAAGACAGGGGAAGAGCGTTGCATACTTTCTAGACAGATTAAATGATTTCTCTCTGCTGTAGAAAATCCATCAGTGTTAAGATAGATTTTTTTTCTCCCCAATTTTTACTATGTTTATCATTAACTGACTTATTCTGCTTAATGATTTCACAAGGGGAAGAAGCACATGATTTTAACATACAACTGCTTTTGGCTTATTAACTCTCCTGCAAAACTGCTTTTTCTTATTAACAAAGAAATATACAGATCAGGAAACATTTTAATCAGTGGAGAGTAGCTGCCCGCAGTTCTATGCCCCAGAGGCAACTGCTGTCAGAAATTTGGATCCTTAATTCTGTGAACTCAGTTTGCTAGCTTAATATCACGTTTTCCTATAAGAAACCCCAGTTACCCAAATTCACCTACACAATTATTACTCCTTGTTCTGTTTGAACGACTGCTTTTTGGTCTGTGTCTAAGTTCTGCATAAACACAATTAAGTGTTCTGGGGTTCCCAGTCTTAAATTTACCTTTAATTTCTCATGATCCATACATTTATTATTAATGCATCTTGATTGCCTGTCTGAGCTACTTCAGACTGCAAAAGCTGGTAAAGAATCCTGTTTTTTAATCTTTGGTTTGAGTGCTTGGTATGCATTTGAGTAACCTGTCTTCACAGGTGTTCCTTGTATGTATATGAATATTTTCCTATCATTGACAATTTATGCTGCAGGGTAGATGTTAAAATGTTCTTTTTGATTATGAAGGTGACACCGTTCCTTTTCAGCATAGTAAGGCCTACGATTGTCTTGATTCCAAGTGGGCAGTACCAGTCCCTTTCAGTCCTCTAAATGCTTAGGCTTTCGATCTTTGTGTCCCATTTTACTTTTGATGTACTTCCAGTTTTCCTGGATTTGTACTCTGTACATTCCATATTCCAGTTATTAGTGAATGTTTGCAGGTGTTTTGCTTTATTTTGATTCTTGACACATCAACGAAGGAAAATAAAGAGCTATCATTGGGTGAAAGCTCTACTGCATCTTTATCATTAAGGTAAACTCTGCTGTGATGAGGCCACTCTTCCATAGGCATATTTTTAATGCATTCCAAACTGAGAGCCTCCTCTTCCAACACCATATCAGACAATGTTCTAAGGCTGTTCAATTCATAGGGCATCCAAGGGCCTATTCTTTTTCAAGGGATGGCGAGGCTTAGTCTAGAAGCTGCACTGAAACCTATCAGCCACAGGTATTTGGTATTTGAAATAGCGGTGGCACAGCTTTCAGGATCCCAGCAACATGCAGGCCAGCGCCAAACAACAGACTGACATTGAGGGGTAGAAACATTGACAAGCAAGCCACAAAACCAGTCACATAGCCCATTGTTGCAGCATTAGGGAAATCTAGCTTTACCCAAGTGCTTTTCACCAGTGTTTGATTAGAATCCAATGTGGAGATGATGGAATCAAGTGACAAACCTGCTCAGGAGTGAGCAACCGGCCCTTTCCTGAGTTCTATTTCAGAAGGACTCTCTGAAGAGTGTTGTTGTTGTTGTTGTTGTTGTTAGGTGCCATCGATTCGCTTGCAACTCATAGCGACCCAATGTACAGCAGCCCTAAACATGTGTTCTGTTGTACATAGGGTTTTCAGAGGCATGGTTTACTCATACTGGGCTGCACCACTTATCTATAGGTTTGTTGTATTGTGTTTGCTACATGCTGCTGGGAGGCTAGAAACTATACTACTGGTGTTTCAGATGCTGCTCACACAGGACAGCATTTGGTGGCACCTGAAGACTAGGAAGAAAGGCCTGGCAATCTCCTTACAAAAATTAGCCCATGCAAACCTTATGGATTACAGCAAAACATTGTCTAACTTGCTTGCTTTGGCCATGTCATCAAGAAGGGTCAATTGCTAGAGGAGGACAATCACATTTCGTGAAGTAGAGAGCTGTTGAGGATGAGGGAGGACCTTGGTGGTAAAGCAGATGGACACAGTAGCTGTAACAATGGACTTGAACTTGCTGGTGAGTGTGAGGAAGACGCAGGGCTGGGCAGCATTTTGTTCAGTTATATAGAAGTTCACCGTGAGTCAGAATCAGCTCAAGGACTAAACTAAAATGAGCTATAATTCCAGACTTTCTCATCCCTGCAAAGGCTGAGGTGCCTGTGTCTCCCTGCCGCCTGTCTTGAATATCACTTTACTCACCAGAGAAGGGGGATTTCTAACAAATCACTCGCTAATGAGGAAATCCTCTGGTGTAGACTTAGAAAGCCTAGGGCTCATTGTAGCTGCTGCTGTGGTTCAGGCTCCTGATTAAGTGCTTTGAAATGCAGCCTCTCCACCCTGTGATGTGAATTTCTGATTAGGGACCTTCAGCTGCTGACACGTGACTTGTGTTACGTGACTTGTGCATAACACGGGTACTTGGTGAATCTCCTGGAAGTGCCTCTCAGACACTGGGCTAGGCATGTTGTCCGAGTTTTATTGGGGTGCAGTCTTCCGCTGCTCTTGGGGTCCCTGCTGGACATACCTCTCCTGGGAAGCTCTTCCATTTGCTGCCAGCAGAGACCACCCTTCCTTCCTGAGGATGACTCTGAACAGCTGATCTCTGTGTTGGATCATTTATTTACACAGCAGTTTCCCCAGATAGACTCGGATCGCCTTTGTGATAGGAACCCTGTACATTCTTGGTGTCCTCAGTACCTTGAGTACAAGTTGTTAGCCCCTGATTCTTGGCAAAAGCATGCTCAATGGGATCATATCATAAAGTTTGATTGATTGATTTTTGGAAGTAGATAGCCAACGTTTCTGCCTGGCCTGTCTTGGTCTAAAAACTCTGTTGAAACCCGTTTAACATCACAGCACTGTGCAAACTCCCACTGACAGATGGGTGGTGATGCACCTGAGGTGCGTTGCACTTGAGCCCAGGTCTCCTAGGACATTAGAGGTTACCATTGAACTAACTATCACTGCTCTTGTTGAATACATAAGCCTACTGTCGTCAAGTCAGTTCCAACACACTGAGTTTCCAAGGCTGTTAAAGCTTTATGGGAGATTACTGCCTGTCTTTCTCCCAAAGAGAAGCTGTGGATTTGAACCACTGAACTTTTGGTTAGCAACCTGACATATGACACACTGTGCTCCCAGAGCTCCTTAAATGTTAGTTTTTTATGTAAAGGGAACAGGGCCCACATGGGTTTCTAACATACGTTGTCATTGACGCCACTCAGTCCTTAGAGATATTTTACATGCTTGTGATTGGCCAACAAGAATTATGGACACAGTAGTTCAGATGTGCCCCAGAACCTGTTCTGTTTCCCCCATGGAGGGGACATTTGATCATTGTCTTGCCTCTTGTGTCATTCAGCCTCAAGGAGCCGGGAACGGGAGATCCCTGGCTCTAGGTCTTGGCCAGTCAAATTGTATCCCCCCCAAAAGACATGTTGACATCTCTGCACTGCAAACATGACCTCATGTGGGGAGACAGGGTTTTTCTTGACAGATGATGTCTGATAACACAGCACCGTGTCTATATTTCTACAAGAATTGCTGGTTCCACATGTGGGGTAGGTGTTGCTCAGCTCCACCAGTGTGGCCAGAATCTGACTGGTGAGTGCTGCGGTCAGCCCCTGATTAGCAGTGACATTTTTATCTCTTTCCCTCTCCAGCTGCACTGAAATCTGCCCTGCTCCTAAAATAGACCCAGATTGCCCCTAAAGGAACAATACTAATGAATAGAAAGCATTCTTTATTTGTTCTGCTTGTAGACAGTCCCAAAGCATTAAGAACTTCTGGTAAACCAGGAAAGCAGCTAGTTTCCTTCCTCTGGCTGCTTTCCTTTAGAAACAGCTTCAAGCCATACAAGGTGAGAGTGGGGGAATCTAATTGTTCATGAGGAGCAGCTGAGAGCTGGGAGGGAGGAGTCAAGGCTGAGATTTTTCTGCCCTTTGCAACTTACTTGAGGCATTGTTACTACAATTCCCAGGTATCATTTGTCCTTCATTTGACCACGTTCATGCACAAATGTGTTTTGGGTTTTTTATTCATTCGTTCATCCCAGATTTTGTTGAAAGAATGCATGAGCTAGATACAGAAGATATCTGGGTATTCAATTGCTGCCAAGTTCATTGCAGCCAGGGCTTCAAACTAGTTCGCTCAGATTCAGAAGAATTCAGTTGCTCAGAATTCACCTTTATCTCCTGAATATATTGAACATTTCGGGGGGGGGGGGGTGTAGAGAAAATAGTGTAACAATGAATGAATGGAAATCTAAAATCTCTGTAAACGTTCATTAAAATTAATAAAATAAAATTTTTTTTTAAAAAAGATTTTAAAAAAAAGACCAAAAAATGTACATTCTTATTCACTATATTTGGGGTGGAAATATAGATTCTCAATACAGTGCTGGTTTGAAGCCCTGATTCTAGTTCAGAGTCACCTACATTGGTATCTGAGTAGAAATGTGCCCTATAGGGTTCGTAATGCTGACTTTTCACAAAAAAATATCAGCAGACTTTTCTTTTGTGGTCTCTGGGTAAACTTGAACATCTAACCAGTCTAGTAGTTTCAGGGGTTTACCTAACCTCCATGACTCTAGAAAGTCTAAAGTCTAAGATTTTGACATTCTGTTCTGTATTTCCCCTCTTTTGATCAGATTCTCCTATGGAATATTTGATGAAAATATTCAAGAATGGTTAGCAGTCATCATCTAGCTGTTTTGGTCTCCCATGGAAAAAACCCTCAATAGTTGTTTTTAGAGGCAGTTAGCCCCACATATCATCCTCCTTTTCCATTTTCCTCTGTTGCTCCAAGTGAATAGAGTCCACTTGTGCCTTAGTTGGCTGCTTGCACATTTTTAAGACTTCAGACATTATACAGTGAACCAGGAGGCAGAACAGAAGCCCTTAACACATCACTAGGCCTATTCATTGTAATAGCCAGTGAAATCATGCCTCCAAACTGAGGAACTAAATCTTCTGAGGTGATTGGTTGTACAGAGCAGCCCCAGGAGCTCTTCCTTCTCTTTGTAATTATAAACAAATCTATCGGACAGCCTTTGACATTTCAGCTTTTTAGTGCTGTATGGGAGAAAGATGGGCAATCACCTGTGTGATTTACAGCCTCTGAAAACCTGCTATGCTTGGTTCCAACTCAAGTAGCTTATTGTTAGTGTGTAGTTGTTTACACTGATTAGCCATTACCCCTCTCCTCCCATTCTGCTGGAAATCACTAGTAAACTCCCATCTCTATACACTTGACTTTTCATTTATTTAAGGTTATACAATATTTGTCTTTTCGGTTCACTCAGCTTAATGTCTTTCAGCTTCACCTGCATTGCAACATATATTAGGGCTTCATTTCTCCTATTGGTTAAGCAGTATTCCTTTGTATCTATCACATTTTGTTTATCCATTCATCTCTTGAAGGGCATTTTGGAACAACCTTTAGGGTGCTGTGAATAGTACTGCAGGGGACATTAGTGTAAAGTCTGTTCAAGTCTCTACTTGCACATCTTTTGGGTATATATCTAGGAGTTGAATGGCTGAGGCATGGTACTTTTTAAGGACTTGCTGTAGTATTTTTCATTCCTCCGAACAGGAGATAAAGGTTCGAGTTTCCCCACATCCTCACCAATGTTTGTTATTTCCTGTTTTGTTTGTTTCAGTCATAGCCATCCTCAGGAAGTGTAATGACATCTCATTGTGATTCTTAATTTGCCTCTGTCTGATGGCAAATGAAAATCTTTTCATGTGTCTGTGGTCATTCGGATGTCCTCTTTGACGGAATGTCTATTTAAAGCCTTTGCTCATTTTACAGTGGGCTTGCTTATATTTCTCTTTTTGTTGTTGACTTGTCAAAGTTTTATGTCCATTGTGGTTATTACAGCCCTGTGAGATGTGAGCTTTCCAAAGACAAGTTCCTACTTGGTTGCTTATCTTTATAATTTTGTGGTAAAGCCTTTTGAGGAACGAAAGGTTTTCATTTATTATCTACTGCTTGTGCTTTCGATTTTATATCATTGTCAGAAGCGAGGCCTAACAGCTTTGCCCTTCCTGCTCTAGAATTCTCAGTTCTCACATTTAGGTCCTTAATCCACTTTTAAAGTGTGTGTGTGTGTGTGTGTGTGTGGTTTGAAACAAGGGTTCTTTTTCATTTTTCTGCATGTGAAAATAGAATTTCCCCAGCACCATTTAGCAGACTTAAGTCAATAAATGAACTTAGTACCCTTGTAAAAAATCAACTGTAGATGTGTGGGTTTATTTGTGGACTCTCAGTTCTAGTCCATTGGTCTGTGTTTCTATTATTGTACCAGTGCCAGACTGTTTTGATTACTGTACTAAATGCCCACACTTCCATCCCCCCAAAAACCAACCACAAATAAACCAATGCCATCAAGTTGGTTCCAGTTCATGGCGGCCCTCCCTTGCGTTCCTGAGGCTGTAAATCTTTAGGAGAGGCGACTGCCTCACCTTTCTCCCGCAAAACAGCTGGTGGATTTGAACCCACTGCTGGATGTATTGATTCTCTCTACTGTTTCCCACATTATTTCTTTCTGCTCTGATCTTCGTTCTTTAGTTTTCTCTGGTAAGTTCGTTTGCTCTTTTCTTCCTAGTTCTGTGAGTTAGGCTACTCCATTGAGTTTTCAGTGGTGGATGTTTCAGAAATCAACCAATGAGCCTTTCTTCTGAGGCCCCTTGGTTGACTTGAACCTCTGGCCTTTTGCTTATCTACTGAGCACCTTAATCATTTATATGCACCCTGTCAGGACTTCTAGCAAATATTAGCCCCTGGGCTTTTGGACTAAGTTTCTAAAGAAGACTTGTTATTGCCATGAAGAAACAGGTGAAGTAGATGTAATCTGCCCAAGGCCCACGGCCGGTCAGTTAGTCTTCTGCCCTTTTTTTTCTGTCAAATGCTTCTCAATACAATGAAACCCTATAGGATGACTCTGCTCTGTCCTGGGGTCACACTGGGTTGAAATCCGTGGCACTTAACAACCCCAGCAACAGTGTTTGCAAACGCATCCAGGGCATCTTGGTGGTACAGGGCTGTAAAACACACACAGAGAGGCTCCTGTGTCTCCACGTTACACGCGGGATGGGTCACACAGCCTCCTCAGCAGTTCATAGACAGGCAGCCTGGCCGTGGAGCTCTTTCTTTAACTCTGCACATTCTAAAGCCAGCACAAAGCCTAGGGATAAAGAGTTCCTGAATTGAAAGTGTGTTTAAAATTTAAATGAGCATTGGACAAAGAGGAAATACCTGTTAGAGTAATTTACAACCCTGTTGTGGAAAGCTAGGTTAAACTGTGGAGGAGCGCTTAAGAAGCTTGGGAGATGTAGGGGAAAGATCTGGGGAAAAATTCTTAACTTTTTAGTCTGAGGTTTTTACCTTCTACCAAAGGAGCTTAAGCCTCAAGACAAACAAACCATGTGGTCTAAATGTCATCTCCTTTATTTCTTTTCCTTGTTGTTATTGTTACATGCCATCAAATTGCCTGCAACTGCTAGCAACCCTATGAACAATAGCTCTGAGCTCTGCCCTATCCTTAGCCAATCTCACTGTCTCTGACACACCCGCCCTTGTTACCCCAATTACTCAGGATCTTACCCCCTTTGTGCTGTCTCTCCATCTTTCCAAGCATGATGTCCTTCTCCAAGGACTAGTCCCTCCTGATAATATGCCGGGAGTATATGGGACAGAGCTTCAAAATCCTTGCCTCCAAAGAGTAATTTGGTTTCACCCTCTCTAGGGAAAAAGTCAGCCACAGCTTGTTGTGATCCACACAGTCAAAAGCCTTTGCATAGTCAATGAAGCACAGATAGACATTCTTCTGGTATTCTTTGCTTTCTGCCA
>NW_006399891.1:6590243-6596901 GCF_000299155.1 Elephantulus edwardii | reverse complement strand
GGGAATAAGTGCGTTTGAGATGGCTAGGTTGGCACAGGATAGAACAGCATTTAGAGCTCTTGTACATAGGGTCGCTATGAGTCGCAGGTGACTCGATGGCACATAACAACAGGGAAAAAGTTTTTGTTTTCTTAGCAGTCCATGGTATTTTCAACATTCTTATCCAGCACCCCTCAAAGGCATTGATTCTTCTGCTGTCATCTTTAGTCATTGGCTAGCTCTCTGATGCATGCCAAGTAATTGTGAAGACCATGGCTTGGATCAAGCACACCTTAGTCTCTAGACTGACATCATTGCTCTTAAGCTCTCTGGAGAGATCCCTGACAACAGATTTTCCCAGTAGATTTCCTAACTGCTAATGCCAAGGGTATTAATTGTGGAGCTGAGAAGGCTGAAATTGTTAAATATCTCAGTCTCTTCTTCATCTATCATAGTGCTTCAGTGGTGAGAATCTTTGTCTTCTTGATATTGAGCTTCAATCCATATTGAAGGCTACAGTCCTTGACCTACAGCAAATATGTCAGGTCCTCCTCAGTTTGACCATGCAAGGTTGTGTCATCTGCATAATGTAGGTTATCAGTCTTTCTGCAATCCTAATGCCATCATCCTCATAAACCCACCCTTCCAAATGATCTGGTCCTCATATAGAGTGAAAAAGTATGGAGACAGGACGCATCCCTGACAGACTCCTTTCCTGATTTTGAATCATGCAGTGTTTGCTTGCTCTGTTCTGACAACTACTTCCTGGTCCAAATATAGACTTCACATAAGCACAATCAAGTGTTCAGGGATTCCCATTTCTTTTCAAAGTTAACCACAGTTTGTTGTGATTCACACAAATTCAATCAAATGCCTTTGCATAGTCAATGAAACAGACATTCCTCTGGTCCTCCCTGCTTTCAGCCAAGATCCATCTGACCTTGGCTGTGATTCTTTTCCCTCCTTCCTTCCTTTTCTCTCACTCTCTTTCCTCCCATTTTTTCTCTTCTATTGCGCTTGTCATGTTTGATGCTTCTACTTCAAATAGGCTGATATGTTACTTTAATAGACTTGATGTTTCCATTTTTAAATGTTCCCCAGTATGATCTGTCAGGGAGTTAAGGGAGCCAGAGCAACAATTAGGATAGCAGTCCTTCCGTGTGTGAGCTGCAGACAGGGATTTCTCCAAATTACTGAGGAAGAGCAGTAATATTAATTTGAGGACTAAGGTACTCTTGGTTCAGACCGTGGTCTTTTCAGTCACTTGCTATGATGCTGAAATCTGGACATTGAATAAGGGTGACAGAAGAAAAATTGATGCCTTTGAACTGTGGTGTTGGAGGCAAGTACTGAATATCCTGTGGACCGTCGAAAGAACAAACAGATCTATCTTAGAAAAGGGGCACCCAGAGTGTTCCTTGGAGGCAAAGATGGCGAAGCTTCGTCTCGCACACTTTGGGCATGTTGCTAGGAGAGGTTATTTCTTGGAGAAGGACATCATTCTTGGAAAGATGTAGGGATGGCGAAGGAGAGGAAAACCCTCAATAAGATGGATTGACACAGTGATCCTGCAGTGGGCTTGAGCGTGTCAGAGATGGTGAGGATGTTAATCACAGGAGAGGACCGAGTTCAGATCTTTTATTCAGAGGGTCCCTATGAGTTGTACTTCTCGGCAGCAGCTAGCAACAACATGTGTCAACGGGAGGACTTTCCACTGATCACTTATACTCAGGGTTCTGTTCCCTTCTCTTGGGGTGGGAGGAGATTATGGTTATTTCTCCCCCACCTAACTCAGTCAGGGATGAAGGAAAGAACCATGAAATGCAAGTATTTATGATCAGTCATGTTCTGATTTTGTGAGCAGTATCCTTTCTACACATTTTCCAGTATTTGAACACTGAAGACATTTAGAGTGTGCCCTGTGTACATGTATATTTGAAAAAAGTGCTGATTTACAAGAACTTGTAAGACATTTATAACTAAGTGCCAACTTCAGTTTGTCTGATTTCTTCTATTTTTATTTGCGTTAAAGTTTACCAAACAACTTGATTTTCCATTCAATCATTCATATGCATTTGTGTTTTGTTTGTAATGTTAATCACAGTACCCACTGTGTGACCTCACCACCTTTGTCTTGTTTTACTTTTTCCACTTAAATAGAGTGGTGTTTTAACCATTAAGCTTGGTGGAGACCTGGGAACCTATGTGATCAACAAGCAGACCCCAAACAAGCAAATCTGGTTATCATCACCTTCCAGGTATGTGCACAAGCTGAAAGCTGCTGTCATTAGATTTGTTGGAAATGTGACAGTGTCAGTTGGTGACGGTGTAAAGGATCCTTTCTCAGTGTCTTACAGCATATATTATTCAAAGTTGTTGTTGTTGTTGTTGTGTACCATCAAGTTGGAACTGACTCATGAGTGACCCTCCAGTGGGTTTTCAGAGGCACTAAATCACACAAGAAGGAATTGTCTGTGCAATGAATAAATATTTTTTTAAAAAAGGCAACTGAGGAAAGAAGGAGGGAGAGGGGGTAAAATATGTAACAATGAATGAATGAAAATATAATTTCTCTGTAAACATTCATTGATATCACAAACTAAAATTTTATTTAAAAAAACAAAAAAAAAAAAAAAAAAAGAAGGAATTGTCCATCTTTCTACCTTGGAACAGCTGGTGGATTTGAACCTCAAACCTTTGGGCTGACTGCACAACTCTACCACTAAGTCACCAGAGCTCCTTTCATTCACAGCAGCGTTGTTTATTCTGGCCATATAGCTTTTCTTGCTGATAATTTGGCTTCTGTCAGCAATATCAGGTTGTTTAACATCTGAGGTGAAAAGTTTAAAATGCTTCAGAATCCAACCAGGACATTTTCTCTATTGAATCATTGCCTTGCCTTTAATGAAAGGTTCTTCTGTACTTTATCCTTCAAATCAACTTAAAATTTGACCTGTGGTTTGTTTTGAGCATCTCAGCTAAAGGTTAGATGGATTCCTGAATTGGGCTGGGTGGCCCCTGGAGTGAACAGGCATTTTAAACTGTTGCTCCAGGGCGTGTAACGCCAGCTTCTCTGTTGAAGTGCTTTCAAATAAAAGGTTGTGTTGGACCCTGGCCTGTGCCTTGTCTCCAGGCCTGAGAAGATGCAGGGGAGGCGGCTGCTGTTGAAGTGTTTTATAAGAAACTCAGACTCTGTGCAGATTGTCCAGAGCCATCGTTAGCATTCCCAAAGGAGTTCACTGACAGGATTAGGAAATCCAGAGAGCCAGGGGATCTTTCAAAGCCTCATGATATTTGCATTTTGTTTTAAAACATTACCTTTCCCCTGCCCATATGTTGACCTCATTTTAGATAATGAATTTTCTCCTGTTTACCATGCTGTGATATGTCATATTTTGCTCATAATAAATCAAATGTTCTACCTTCTAACCCAGCCTCAAATAGACAGTCCAGAAAAACAGTGGAACTTACTCAGGCTCTCTAGAAGGCCCTTGTGCTCTGATGGCATCACTTTGTATACCCTGTTCGATTCTCAGCCAACGCATCTCATACACAGCCAGTTTTCGTCTGTCATTGGAGGCGAGCGTATTACCTCTCACCAGAGCTTTCAGGTTAAGATGCATTAGAAATAAATGCCTGGAGATATACTTATAAAAATTAACCAGCAAAAACCCCCTGTAGGTCACAGTGGATCCACACTCAGACTCATGGGGAAATGGGGCAGTGTGATGTCCCCATGAACCTGGGCAACTCGACGGCAGCTCACAGCAGTTACTGGAATAATAAACTGGCAAATCCCTCCAACACTGTACGTACTTTGTTTTACTCTAGAGTTCACCCTGAGGATTTAGAAATAGTCATCTGAGCACTTTCTACCACAAATGCTGTTTCCCTCAAATGGTTTTTTAAACTTTCTTATTCTCCGAAAGTTTGATATCCCCCCTCCCCACTGCCCTGCCCTTTAGTCCAAAATAACTTCCACAGAAGTGCAGTTCTGGAGTTTTGGCTGATATTTTTTCAGGTCATATGGCAACAGTACTTTTTTTTGCCCACCCCAAGAAGATTCTAGAATTGAATAAAGACAAGGCCTGGGCAGATACCTGGGCAAGCAGTGCCTTTTCACAAGGCCCTGTTGTAGTGTGTGTGGCAGGGCTTGGCGAGCCCCTGGCCTCTGCTGAGAAGCTTAGTAGTAAAGGTAGACAGAGGCCACAGAAATATCCTCGGATCTGATGGAGCTTGTTCTTCCCTTTCACATGTCTTGACATAGTTTGTGTTTGGCTGTTTGTGTACATTAAACAAAAGTTCCAATGTGTTTCTTTTTCCCTTTTATCTCTATTATTGGGAAAGTGTAGGGAGCTCTGGTGACCTAGTGGTAAGAAGCTACACGACATGCTGCTCGAATCCACCAGTTGCTCCTTGGGAGAAGGATGGGCATTCTCCCATGTGATTTACTGCCCCTGAAAACCCACTGGAGGGTCGGCTATGAGTCATTCCAATTCAGTGGCACACAACAACATTAACAATGGGAAAGTGTGATAAAGTAAAGTAAGTCTTCCTGGAACCTCAGAATGTGATCTTATTTGGAAAGAAGATAGTTAAGTTGAGATCATCCTGGATTTAAGGTAGCCCCAAGGTCCTAAATCCAAGTACAGATGTCTTTTTTACGAGAAAAGAGAAGGGGCGTGGGCAACACAGGGAGAGGGCCAGGTGTGCAGAGCAGAACAACTGGCAGATTTGAGCCACTGACTGTTTTGGTCTGCAGTGCAGCATACGATGTCCTCAGGTCTTCTTATAAACTCTAAGTGTTCTTAAATAGAAGACCTTGAGATAAGACACCAGCCCTACGCCTCATCAAGCATTACTGTCCAGAACATCACTGCAGGCAGTTTCTAGGCGGCGCTCTTGAGGACAGGGTGTGTGCCTCTCCTCACAGCTGTCCTGGTGAACTCACTCTGTGCTTTGTTTTCCAGCGGACCCAAGCGTTATGACTGGACTGGAAAAAACTGGGTGTACTCCCACGATGGCGTATCCCTCCACCAGCTGCTGGCCACAGAGCTTTCCAAAGCTTTAAACACCAAACTGGACTTGTCTTCCCTGGCCTATTCTGGCAAAAGTGCTTGATGCCCAGCTCCGTGTGAAAGACATTAAAGGTGATACATGCAAGACCACAGCTCTGTTCCACCGCTGAGTGTGTCTTCTTTTCCTTTCCTGCCTTTGAGGACAGGAACATTATGTGTGACAGCTCCAAAGTCAACATGCATGTCCCACTCCATCCCAAGTACTGGGTTTTTTCTTCATTCTTCTGCCCCCACTGAGCTCTATCTTTTAAATGTCTATAAACACATACTTCGGTGAATAACCTTACAACAGAGGAAAATAATAAGAAAATTCTAGAAGGAGAAAATGAATTGGCTTTCCTCTTTGAAGAAGTTGTTGGCAAAAATGACATGAAGAACACCTGGGCAACCTCACCATTCTTTCTCAAAATGAGACTTTGACAAGGATAATTGTGTTCCCATACCTGTTTGTAGGAAGTTCTGGTGGCCCGATGATAAGAAGCTGCACTGCAATCCCAAAGGCACTTGACTGGAAACCACCAGCTGCTCCATGGGTGAAGGATGGGCAGTCTCCTCCTGTGCGATTTACTGCCTCTGAAAACCCACTGGAGGGTCAGTGATGGGTTGGTTCTGACTCCAGGGCAAACGACAGCATACCTGTTTGAAAGGGGAAGCCCTTCTGGGGCATTGAAAATTGAAGCATCAGAAGCAACTTGGGACTTCTCAAACTGAACACCATCTTCAGTCCTCACATTGTGACTCGGAAAGGGTGTGGGCTGCCCCAGGGGGCTCAGGGAGACTTACTTGGTGGGGCTACTTTCCTATAGGTGTATAATTGTACAAACCCACCATACACATCAAGGTTTGTCATAGAATCAATTGCTAAAACACTAGAGTCTGAGACCACCACACACAAATTCCAAGATAAGAAGGAGAGGAAGCCATCTCCAGAAATAAGGGATAAAGCTGTAATATGTAATAGACAAGGTCAGGCCAGGTTGCTGAGGAGGTGTTTTTTTAGTCTGTGAAGAACTGCCTAAAGAAAGGCAAGTTTGTATTGGTGGAAACCTTAGTCCTAGACAGCTCAGCCCAAAGTATTCTGGGCAAGTTCCTTAAACCCACTGAACCCTCATTTCCCCCTTGCTAAGTGGGAGACTTGAACTGGATAAAATAATTGACTCCCATTCACACCTCAGTGGCCCTGCCAGGCAGCCACCCAGGCTAGCTTTCATTTCTCTGGGTAGATGAGAGAACTGACATCTAGATAGTAAATATACAATCATTTATTAGGATTTTGATTGAATTTATGTTAATAATAACCACTATAATGTGATAAAACCTGCTATGCCACATAACATTGCTGTAATCTTTACTGATTTGCATTTTACATATGAAGAAACCAAATCTCAGGAACATTAAAACAGCCCACCTAAAGTTATGCTCATCTTCTGCTATTTCCTTACAGAAAAAGAGTACAAGTGGCAAGTCTGTGAACATTCAGGAAAAACTTTCGCAGTGGGTGAACCCACAACACATTCCATTCTAGAAGAAAGAAAACAATAGAATGCTACAAGTGAGTGCTTCATGCGCACTTCAAACATTTCCTTTCCTCAGAAATAAAA
>NW_006399891.1:6565234-6585758 GCF_000299155.1 Elephantulus edwardii | reverse complement strand
TTTAAAAAAAATTTTTATTACATTTTATTAATTTTAATGAACATTTACAGAGACTTTGGATTTCCATTCATTCATTGCTGCACAGGCTTTTTTTTCTTAAAGTTTCCTTTTATATTGGCTTGCTTACAATGTTCATATACATTGTATTTCACATTGTACTTCATTCACATTGTTTCATACAATCATTTCAATTACTATGTTTTATAAAATTAATCATCATTGAACTATGTCCATCATTAGCCTGTCTTTCCAAATCCCCACCGGATCTTTCCCATTTCCTTTACCACCTCCTCCCTCTACCCCTCTACCTACCAAACTGTGCAACCTCTTGATTTCCCCCTACTCATCTTCACCCCTCTGCTCCCACCTTCCTCCCCTCCTTGGATTCTCATACATGATTACTAGTTATCTTTCTATTTCTACAATAATGGTCTTATGCAGTTTTTGTCCTTATGATACTGAGTATGACATTCCTCCATGCTGCATAGTATTCCATCTTGTGAATGTCACAATGTCTCAATCCATTCTTTTGTTGATGGACACTTGGACTGTGTCCATGTTCTTGCAATTGTGAATAATGCAGCTATAAACATTAGTATTCAGATATCCATTTGTAACTCTTTTTTCATCTTCTCGAGGTATATTCTGAGCAGTGAAATAGCTGGGTCATATAGAATGTCTATGTTCAGCTTGTTGAGGAAATGCCAAACTGCCTTCCAGAGTGGTTGTACCATTTTACAATCCCACCAACAATGTATGAGAGTTTCTATCTCTCCACATCCTATCCAATATTTATTGCTTGCTGTCCTGTTAAACTTTGTCATTGTACTGGGGTGAGATAGTATCTCATTGTGGTTTTGATTTGCATTTCTCTTATTGTCAGTGATTTTGAGCATTTCTTCATGTGTCTGTTGTATAGATCAGATAAGGACTTTTTTTTTAATTCCATAACACTTCCTTCTACTCTGAAGAGAAGTAAGGCTCTGTGGTGTCATCCAGGCATAAGGTAAGAAGGTAAGCAGCGAGGGCAGTCCCCTGCTGTCCATCTGTGTCTCTGTAGTATTCAAGACTATTCCCTCATTCTGTGTTGATGCCCATGAAGCCCCTGAAGTTTTCAGTAGCCATTTATGACACCATAAATCCAAAGCCTTTCAATTGATCCTCTCTCCCCCAGTGAGGAAGTTCTGGTAATCTAGTGGTAAGGAGCTGTGCTGCAACCCCAAAGGCATGCAGTTCAAATCCACCAGCTGCTCCATGGGAGACGGAAGGATGGGCAATCTCCTCCTGTGCAATTTACTGCCTCTGAAAGCCCACTGGAGGGTCAACTTTGGGTTGGTTCTAATTTGATGGTACTCAACAAGATAATGCCCCTCCATTGGCTTTCTGAGGTTGTAAATCTTTAGAGGAGATCACTTGTATTTCTCCCTCAGAGCAGCTGGTATATTTGAACTATTGACCTTCAAGTTAGCAGCACAACATACATGTTATACCAGTATACAAATATACCAATAAGAAGACTCTTAAAAAATGGGAAAGGTGGTTAAGTTGTATAGAAAAATAAGATATGTCTGGGGGTGGGGATGGGGGTGGCTGGGTGGGGAGAAAAGTGCAACAATGAATGAATGGAATTCCAAAATCTCTGTAGATGTTCATTGAAATTAATAATAATAATTTTAAAAAGGGGGAAAATTAAAAAAGGAAAAAAAGAAAAATAAGATATGTCATTTCCCAATTACATTCCTCTTTTGCCCTCATCTCTAATCATTCATTTATTGCTTTATAGATTTGCTATTTGGATGACTTCTTAAAGTGTTATAAGAAAATAATCCCAGTGGTTTTCCTCTAGTCTGTCTCTCTCTCTAGACCAAGGAATCCTGCCCAGTATCCCCCTTAATAAAGCTTCTTTAGCTTTCAAAAAAGGAAAAAAAGAAAAATAAGCTCAAAGTGGCTGTGATGTAGACAAGATCAACTCATAGCTGACCCTCCAGTGGATTTTCAAAGACTGTAAATCTCATAGGAAGAGATTGCCTATCTTTTTCTCTGGGGAGCAACTGTTGGATTTGAACCACTAGAGAGACACGGCCAGCAGCTCAACTCCCTGCAGGCTAGCCACCAGAGAGCCCTTCGTTTCCAACAGAACAAACAGATCTGTCCTGGAGGAAAGTGCAACCAGGATGCTCCTTAAAGGGAAAGATGGTGAAACTGGGTTTCAAACTGGTGCCAGTTTTTGGAATAAGACATAATACTGGAAAAAGTAGAGTGTCAGTGAAAATGAGGAAGACTATGACTGGATTGACACAATGAGAGAAAGAGAAGACTGATGGGTTAACACACTAACTACAACAATGGCTTGAACGTTACAAAGGAAGATTGTGGGAATGGTGCAGAATAGAGCAAGGTTCTGATGTGTGTTGTTCAGAGGGTTGCTATGAGACATCGTCAGGCATCTAACAATAACACTCTCTTCTTCATTGTTGGCTAAGATTTCTGAAAAGATGATGGCGTAGATAAAACTCCAAGAGAAAGACAACGTCAAATCTCCAAAGTTCATTTAAAAGCATTTTGAAATTGATTGTGGTGTCGAAAAACTTTGGGAAATAGAACATGCTGATGTATAATTATGCATACTGTTGTTGTTGTGTACTGTAGAGTTGGAACCGACCTAGAGCTGACTCTCTAGTGGGTCTTCAGAATCAATTAATCAAATGAGAGAAGATTGCCCATCCTTCTATCACAGAGCAGCTGGTGGATTCAAACTGCATGCCTTCAGGATTGCAGCACAGCTTCTTATCACTAAGTAATCAAGAATAATTAATGCCCCTTAATTATACACTTAAAATGGCAACAATTATAACAAAAATCTCTAAAGTTATAAAGCATTGAAGTGGATTGGAATCAGGGATGTGTGTAAGGTTGCCCAGGCTGTACATTTACAACTTTAGGTGTTCCAGAGTTATTCCAGAAAACTATGTCAAAGAGAAATAACAATAAACTCAGATATCTTGCTTTCTTCCCTCTCATCAGCCACAAGCCTCTTCTCTCTCCCAACCCTGTTGGTTTTGTTGTTGAGTACCCTAGAAATCACCAGGAAGGAGAGGGTCCATCTTTCTCTTGGGGAGCAGCTGGTAGATTAGAACCTTTGAGTTGGCAGTACAACTCCTTACCACTAGGCCATTAGAGAAGACTGATAAACTTTAATTTCTGTACATTTTGCCTTCACTTGTCTTATTTTAAAATTTTTTCATGTAAGATTTACAAAGCATACACTCACTCGATCAAACACATTTTGCTTTATAACAAAATTTAGTCACAGTTGATTAATATAGTTCATTAAATGCAATGTTTTTTATCAACCCCTTTTTGTATATTGCCTGCCTTTCCCTTTAGCCAACATATCAATTTACTAATACAGACAGCTTACTTGGATCTTAAATTCTTCAGTTCTTTTTATCCACAAAACCAAATCTGCACTGTCAAGTAATTCCCAAAAAGCTATTCATCTTACGTTCACTCAGAATTGCTATTCTTTTCTGCTCGTGCTCAGTCTTACTAAATTTTAATTTCAAATCATTCATGCAAAACTTATATATAGACCAACAAGCAGTTATTAAAACAAAGTAAGGGAACACCCCATCTCAATAAGAAGAAAACAAAAATCCTCACCCCTGGACCAGTAGGCAACCTCACGAAGATAGAAGATTAGAATCATCAACGATTTCATCTTACTTGGATCCACAATCCCATGCTACCCATGGTAGCAGAAGTCAAGAAATCAAAAGATGTGTTGCTTTAGGAAAGTGTGTGATCAACTGATGGCACCTAACAACAACAATACCTCTAGAAGGTTCCTTTCTATGCACATATAGTACTAGCACCTATAATAAAGGTGGCCTCTTGGAAGCAGTGTAGCCAGAGTGCTCTTCAGAGGTGAAGATGCTGAGACTTCTTCTCACACACGATCCTCTTGTGATGCAGGAACACTCCACCTTCTGGTACCGCTGCTGTCCCCTCCCTCCCAATTATCAACCAGTACTTAATTGTTCTGTGCTGGACCGCCCCTTGCTCAAGGTAAAAAGTGTAAAATAGTGCAGAAAATAGACAACTCATCTGGCTCTCAAGCACTGTCGGTTTAACCCTGCAGAATTCTGGACAAACGCTAGGGGCACTGGAGAGGCGACGCCTGCATTTTGGCCCAATCTCCAGCGGGATTCTTATGTAAATAAAAATCTCCACTGACAAACTGTTCGAGAGAAATCAAAGGCTTTAGAGATGCTGAGAGGGGTTATTTGGAAAACCAAAGAGTAGAATAGAATACTTCTGCCTTACGAGGGGTAAGGGTGGAGGGGTGGGAAAGCAAGACCTTTCTTTTCCTCCAGTTCAAAAAGGTCGTGGAGAAGGGCATTTATTTCCTGAGGCCAGGAGCCACCTGGGGCAAAAGGAAGCGGACTGGGCTGGAGGAAGAGGGAGGGCTTTGTTTATAGCCCTTGTCCTGCTCCTCCCAGCTCCTTCTAAGACTGGCAGCGAGAGAAAGGAGGTGTAGGCTGGACAGACGGCCACTTCCCTTCCCCTTCTCAAGGGGTGTGCCTGTGACAAGAGGACGGGAAGGAGTAGGAATCCCTGGGACACCTTGGAAAGCAGAGACATCCCCTGGGCCCAAGACCAGCGGTCAGGGTTGCATTTGGCTCAACTCCTATAAATACACTCTTTGGAAGGTTGGATACAGGGTTTAGAAGACGGGCCATTACGCAAATAAACAGTGTTAATAATATTTATGATCATGAGCGGCGGTGGTGTTGAAATTTTTTTGGAATCATTCTCTAAATGGGCAAAAGCCCAGAGAAGGAAAATGGTAGTGTTTAGTGGACATAAATTACAGGATCTGGACAAGTAGGAGGGAGAGGATGAGCCGGGGCTTGTAAATTTGTTTTTGTCTTCTGAATTAGAGGGTGTGTGTGTGTGTGTGTGTGTGTGTGTGTGTGTGTGTGTCGGGGGGGTGTAATAGTTAATTTTATGACTTCATCTATTTTTTTTGTGATTCAAGGGAAAAATTCTTCAAAAGGTTAAGACGTGACACCTTTGATGGATCTGTGTTTGTGTAAAAGAATTGGCTATTAAATTTAACAAGTACAAAGAAAAGGTTGAAGGCTCTGTTTCAGTCTTTCTATAATAATTCATTGGTTTTTATTGATTGCCTAATTTTTATTGATTGCCCAACTCACATACTAGGATATAAAGGTAAACAAATATATTCCCTCCCTTCAAGGAATTGAGGGTTTAATGGGGGGAAAAAATAGACAAGTAAATAAAGTAAATGCTTTGTGGAAAGTGAGGATTACAGTGTGTTATTCTAGGAGAAAAAGACACCTCGGCCTCAAACATGCCCTGTTGTGTCCTTGCTGTTGGCAGATGCTGGAGAGTCAGCTACACTTCACAGAGATCTGTGGACAACAGAATAAAATGCAGAGAGATCTTTTTAAAAAACATTCTGCCAGGCAAGGGGAAACCTCATTGCCATCAAGCAGGAATTGACTCATAGCTGACCTTCCAGGAGGTTTTCAGAGGCTGTAAATAGATTGGGGAGAGATTGCCCATCTTTCTCCCTGGGAGCAGCTCGTGCATTTGAACTGCTTGCTATTAGGTTGGCTCACAATTCCTTATTCACAGGGGAGGCAAGATACTCCAAATTGACATATAACCTATAGAGATTCTTTTATCAAGACATTAACTGGATACAAGATACAAGTCATTCCAGGGTAAGAGAAACCATCGGCATGGTGCAGAGGATGACCTGAATCAGTCCTCCACATTAATGTATGAGATGCAGAACACTGTTGGAGGCAAAACACTGCTTGGGTTACAGACACACTGTTAAGTTAAAAAGCTTACAGGGCCAGCGAAAGATAGGAAGACCTGCCAGTGAGATGGACTGACACAATGACTGCAGCAATAGGCTCAAATGTGTCAGAGACGGTAAGGATGACACAGGAGAGGAGAGGGGTCAGATCTGTTGTTCATAAGGTCGCTATGAGGCGCACTCAACTTGACAACAGCTATTACAACATAGACATAAACCTGCCACAAACTAAGTGCTTCAGAATTTAATGTAGCAGTTAAGTGGACAAGACCTCAAAGACTCATCTTTATGGAAACTTAATATTCAGCTTCCCTGCAAATCAGGGTGCACTTGGTGACCAATGAGACTCTCCAGAAAGTTTCCACTCTTATTGATCAATGGAATCTTGACAGTGTCTCAATAGTGAATTGCATAGGCCAATTAGAAATAAGTTTCCTTTGCTTTCAAGGTTTTTTTGAATATAAAGCAATCACTGTTAATATTGAGTGGAGTACCTTTCCTCATGTGGTTTGGTGCTACCCCCACAACCATCAGATTAATGTCATTGATTTGGTTTCTTTTCTTTTCTTTTTTTAATGAGTGTTTCAGAAGTAGAATTTATTCCACTTCCTCTTCTGTTTACCTAGTGGTTTGGGGATGAGGGGAGTTCTGTAAATCTAACAGATTCTTTTCCAACAATACCTTGCTTTGGGTTTCACAAAACTTAGTAAGAAACAGTAGATATAAGTGTTAGAATGTTTCCTCCTTGTCCCTAGGTTACTTTTTTCCTTGTTGTGTACCGTCGAGTCGGATCGGACTGGCACAGGGGTAGATTACCCCTCCTTCTCCAGCAAAGCATCTGGTGGATCGAACCCGGTGCCTTCAAGATTGCAGCGCAGCTTCTTGCCACTAGAGCTCCCTTTTTAAGAAAACTTTTCCCCCTTCTCTTTTTCCTGTTGTGTATCGTGGAATCAGATCCCACTGGCCCAGAAGGAGATTGCCCCTCCTTCTCCAGGAAGGATCCAAGCCCATGCCTCTGGGATTGATTGAGTAGCTTCTTGCCACTAGGCCACCAGAGCTCCCGCCCCTAGATTACTTTTTGACTTCTCTTTTTGCTTTCTCTTTCACTGTAACAACAGAGGGCATCCATTGATGACGAACAGGATTATCTCTGTATACGCTGATCTTCTTACACACATGTGACTGAGTTCATTGTAGAGAAAAGTAAGAGAATAGGGATGCAAGAAAGAAAAGTGGAGCCACAAACTGCCTTAGTAGCCCAGCCATGGAGCTGCGCGATGCTCTCCCATCAGGAGTTGATTTTTCTGGTTATATCCATACTGCAGATCCTTCCGCAGGTCTCCTCGTTTTCCCTTAGTGGCTTGCAGAATGGCTTGTCATAGTACCCCCTTCACCTAATGTCTTCAGTGAGCCCGTCCGTGCTGAGGATTCTGTTTAGGCTCTTGTGTGCACTTTCCATATTGCCATCTTGTAACCATCACAGTTCTGGCAATGAACGTCAGCTGTTTTGCCATGATCTTGGATTTAAAAGTCTTCACTCTTAGAGCTGAGTGCGCCTTGCTTTCTCAGCCCCAGCACAGCCACGTCACCATAATCACTCAGCCCTCTCTCATATCCAAAATCGGTCCTCTGATTTGGTTTCTTTAAACAGTAGTGACCAAAAGTGTTACCTCCAACTTAAGGCAACTCGATGTGTGTCAAGGTGGAGCTGCACTTCGTAGCGTTTGCAATGCTGAGTTTTTGAAAACGGCTTTTCTTCAGAAGTGGCTCTAAGGGGAATTCCTGGAGGCAGGAAGGGTGAAGTTTCATCTCACATCTCACATCTCACATCTCACATACTTTGGGCAGGTTGTTTGGGTGTGTAATAACAAGTGAGGACTGACTCCTAGCTAACTCTCCAGCAGGTTTTCAGAGGCAGTTAATCACATGGTAGAAAATAACCTGTCTTTCTCCCTTGAAGTAGCTGGTGGATTTGAATCACATACTTTTGAGCTGAGAGCCAATTCCTTACCACTAGGCCATCAGAGCTCCCTTGAACATATTGCTAAGAGAAGGTTTTCCTTGGTGAAGGACATAATGCTTGGAGAAATGGAGAATGAGCAAGAGAAAGGAAGACCCTCAATGGGATGGGTTGACCCGATGACTGCAGCAATGGGTTCAAGTGTGTCAGAGAGGATTAGGATGGCACAGGCTAGGACAGGGCTCAGGCCTGTTCCTAGGATCCCTGTGAGTCGTATTTGACTTGATGGTACCTAAAAACTAACAACAACTGGGTGGAACGGAGGGGAAATGTGATGGGGAGAGAGCATATGTGGAAATGCTCTATATTTTCTGTAAGCCTAAAATTTCTCTGAAAAAATCAAGTCTGTTGAAGACATGTGTACCTCTAATGTGTGGGAAATCTCGACACATAACATTTATGCTCTTGATTGCCCCTTCGTAAGCCACAAATGAACCACTTTGATATTAAAGAATTGCAGGTTGTATACTGAATTGCTCCTTTATCTAAACTCTGGCCTCTGATGTTTCTCAAATGAGAGAGATATCACTGGGGTTTCTCCAACCTGGCAATGTGACTTCCTGCAGGTCAGCATCAGCTTCTGTCCACACTGACACGAAGCTGAACAATGACAGAGCTCTTCCTTCTTCTCTTTTGGTAACCTCTTACCAGAGGTCCTCTTCTTCCTGTGATGGGTCTCATTGCTGTCCATTCATAGCTGGCCTTCCAGCAAATTTTCAGAGGCTATAAATCACACAGGAGGAAATTGTCCATCTTCCTCCCTCAGAACAGCTGGTGGATTCGAACCCTCTGCCTTTGGGTTGTCAGTCCAATTCCTTACCCGTGAGGATGTTACATGCTATAAACATCTGGCCTGCCTACTCCCTTAGAAATTCCACCAGATGTGTGAAGCCTTAGGATCAACCAGGTGACAACTACCTCTCCTCTCTGGTCTGCTAATGGGGAGAGCTATGAGGTCACACTTGGCCACATGTGACCTTTAGCACAGTTAAAGCAACTGCCAGGAGCACCTGCCCTAAACCTGAGAAACAATCTCCTTAATCTGTGCATGGGGCTTGTGTTCAGGAGTAACGAAAACTCACTCCTGAACAAATTTGTTTTGAAAACATATTGTTATGTTACAGTCTGATAGGGAAGAGAGACAGAGACATTGTTGTTGTGTACCATAGAGTTGGAACCCTCCAGTGGGAGGCAATTACTTATACCTGAGGAGGTTGCCCATCCTTCTCCCACAGAGCAGCTGATGGCCTTGAACTGTGTGCCTTCAGTATTTCAGCAGAGCTTCTTGCCACTAGGCCACCAGAGCTCCTGTTTGGCTTAAGGGAAGATTAGAAAGAAAAGGTTAGAAATGGAGTTTGAAGAATGAATATGGAAGGTGGGGAGGGAAAGAAGGAAAAGGCATTCTATGCCAAAGGGACATCTGGAGGAAGAAGAGGGTATTCACCATAGAGGCAAGATCTGAACACAGAGGAAGGGGCAAGAATATCGACCTGGATAGAGTATATAGAAAATAATTGCCTTGAGATACTGTGCTGAGGTATAGGGATCATGCGGTGAAGATGAGATGAAAAGGCAACTGGAAGACAGACTGTAGAGGCTATGTATTAAAAGTTAAGGACTGGAGCTCTGGTGGCCTAGTGGTAAAAAGTTGCACTGCAGTCCCAGAGGTGTGCAGTTTGAATCCACCAGATTCTCTGCTGGAGAAGGAGGGACAATCTCCTCATGTACCAGTCAGATCTGATTTGATGGTACACATAAAAAGTAATAAAATAAATTTTTTTTAAAAAAGAAAGTTAAGGACTGACACCATGACTGTGGCAATGGGCTCAAAAGGTATCAGGATGATAATGGTGGTTCAGGATAGGCAGGATTTAGGTCTGTTGCTCATAGGGTCCTGTGTCCTTGAAGTTCGTGAAGTGGTCTGTGGAGGGAAGAGGAGGAAATTATTATAAATTTTAAGGCCTTATTTATTTACTGTATGAAACAAGATAACACCTAATCCAGGCCATGGATTATTTGTTATGCGTCAGAGAGCTGGACAATGACTAAGGATGACAGAAGAAGAATTGATGCCTTTGAGTTGTGGTGCTGGAGAAGAGTCTTGAACATACCATGGCCTGCCAAGAAAACAAATAGGTCTGTCTTGGAGAGGATGGAAGTTTCTCCTTGGAGGCTAGGATTCTAAAACTCCATCTCACATACTTTGGGCACGTGGCCAGGAGAGACCAGTCCTTGGAGAAAGACATCATGCTCAGAAGCATAGAGGGACAGCGCAGGAGAGGAAGACTCCAGAAGAGATGGATTGATACAGTGACTGGGGCAATAGGAGTTGGTGAGTTGGAATTAGTGAGACTGGCTCAGGATAGGGTAGGCTTCAGAGCTGCTGTACATAGGGTCGCTATGAGTCGTAGGTGACTCAATGGCATATAACAAAAACAACAACAACATGAAACAACTACACTCAGAGAAACTGAGATATTGTAACATTGACTGAATTTGGACCTGCTACCAATCTCCTTCCATTCAATCTACTGCCTCTGAAAACTCACCAGAAGATCAGCTATGGGTCGGTTCCAGCTGGAAGATATACAACAATAACAACCCCATTTAGTAAGAAATGACAATTGATTTGAGGAAGGTTTTTGGTTGTCATTAATCTTTCTATTGGTTTAATTAGTAACCTTATTAAAGATGCAAGACTTTGGCATGCAAGGAAATCAGAAGGTTATTTCTCACATTTGATCCTGTGTAGCGTTCCATTGATAGCATGGATTTCTTCTTCTCTTTTTAAATATAATATTTGTTTTTCCTTCTGAACAGGGAAGAATTTTTGCCCTGGGGAATAATAAGATGAGATTTATATGTTTTAAAGATGGCCAGCTAACTCTGAATGAGCTTGCAGAACGGATTGGGTTTTTGTTGTATCCATTCTCACTCATTGTGATTCTGCTGGCAGAGAAGAGTGGCCGCATAGGTTTTCCTGGGCTGTGATTTTTACAACGGTGTCTTCAGGCTTTTCTCCTGCAGAGCTACTGGGCAGGTTCTAGCTGCCAGGCTTTGGGGCAGCAGACAAGTAGTACTTAACTATTGTGCCACCAGGCTCCTTGCACTGAATTCTAGGAAAAGAAACTATAGAAAGAACCTGGCTAGTTTTCATGCATTGGTTCAGAAAGTCTTAATGTGTGCCTAAAATGTCTTTGGCATCACAAATCTGTTGTTGATAGTGCTCTCGAGTCAGCTACAACTCATGCTGACCCTATAACAACCGACCTGAACCTGGGTCTATTCTGCACCATCCTCATGATTTCTGCTATGCTTCAGCCCTTTGTTACAATCACTGCCAATCCATCTCATTGGAGGTCTTCCTCTCTTTCTTTGACCCTCCCTCTTTCCCAGCATGATGTCTTTTTCCAAGGACTAGGCCCTCCTGACAATACATCCAAAGTATTTAAGATGAGGTTTCACCATCCTTTCCACTAAGGAGCACCTAGTTGCATTTCCTCCAAGGTTATTGCTGTTGTTAGGTGCAGTCGAGTATGACTCGTTGTTGTTGTTGTTGTTGTTATGTACCATCGAGTCACTTGCGACTCATAGCGACCCTATGTACAAGAGCCCTAAATGCCGTTCTATCCTGTGCCAACCTCGCCGTCTCAGACACACTCATTCCCACCACTCCACTCACAGAATCAATCCATCTCATCGAGGGTCTTCCTCTCCTGCGCGGTTCCTCCACTCTCCCAAACATGATGTCCCTCTCCAAGGACCAGTTCCTCCTTGAAACATGCCCAAAGTATGTCAGACGAAGCTTCAGAATCCTTGACTCCAGGGAACATTCTCACTTCACCCTCTCCAAGACAAACCTGTTTGTTCCCCTAGGCAGTCCATGGTATATTCAACACTCTTCTCCAGCACCACAGCTCAAAGGTATCAGTTCTCTTTCTATCATCCCTATTCACTGTCCAGCTCTCTGATGCATAGCACGTAATTGCAAAGACTATAGCCTGGATCAGGCGTACCTTAGTCTCCAGCCTGATGTCGTTGCTCTTCAGTACTCTTGAGCATAGCGACCCTATAAACAACAGATCTGAACCGCATCCTATCCTGTGCCATCCTCACACTTCCTAACACACTAGAGCCCATTGAGAAAATCACTGTGTCAATCCACCTAGCTGAGGGTCTTCCTCTCCTTTGCAGATCCTCCACCCTTCCAACCATCATGTCCCTCTCCAAGGAATCGCGCCCCAGTAACTTGCCCAAAGTATGTGAGGCAAAGCCTTTTCATCTTTGCCTCCAAAGAACACTCTGGTTGCACCCTCCCCAAGACATATTTTTTGGTTCTTTTGGCAGTCTATGGGATGTTCAGTGAGCTTCTCCAACACTGCAGCTCAAAGGCATCAACTCTTCTTCTGTCATCCCTATCCTTTGTTCAGCTTTCAGATGTATAGCAAGTGATCGGAAAGACCATGGCCTGAATCAGATGCACCTTAATCCTTAAACTGACATCATTACTCCTTTAATTTGGTGAGGTCCCTAACTATGCACTTTTCCAGTGCAATACATCTCCTTATTTCTTTTTTTTTTTTTAACTTTATTACTTTTGTGTGAGTGTACCGTCAAATCAGATCTGACTGGTACAGGAGGAGATTGTCCCTCCTTCCCCAGCAAAGCATCTGGTGGATTCGAACCGTGCGCCTCTGGGATTGTAGTTGCAGCTCATTGCCACTAGGCCACCAGAGCTCCCCAACATCTCCTTATTTCTTAACAGCTGGTAAACAATGGTGTTAATTGTGGATCCAAGTAAGATGAAGCTGTTGACCGTTTCAATCTCTTCTCCATCCCTCACGATGTTGCTTATTGGTCTGGTAGTAAGAATCTTTGTCTTTTTGACTCTAAGATGCAATCCATATTGAAGTCTGCGTTCCTTGATCTTCTGCAAAAAGTGCTTCAAGTTCTCCTCACTTTCAGCAAATGTTGGCTGTGTGGATCACCACAAGCTGTGACTGACATTGAGAAAAACAGGCATCCCAGAGCACTTAATGTGTTCATGTGAGACCTATACTTGGACTAGAAGGATGTTGTATGAATGGAGCAGGCAAACCCTGAATGGTTCAAAATTAAGAAGAGGGTGTGTCAGGGTTGTGTTCTTTCTCTGTACCTTTTCATCTGTGTGCTAAGCAAATCATCAAGAAGCTGGCCTCTGTGAAGAGGACTGTGGCATCAGGATTGGAGAGACACTCATCATCATCATCCTCCACAATGGATTTGTCTATTATATTGGCAGTCCATGAGATAGCCAAAATCTACACCACCACAATTCGAAGGAAGCAATTCTTCTACAGTCTTTCTTATCCATTACTCAACTTGTAGATGGGCATGGCTTGGATCTTAGTCTTTAAGCTGACATTGGAGAAGCTAATCCAAGGTTCCTCTCCAGATCTTCCCAGAATATATAATAATATCCAGTATTGTAGTTATTAAGTGCTGTAGGTCAACTATGACTTGTAGAGACCTTATCAACAGTGGATCTGAACACTGTTCTGTCCTGTGACGTCCTTATCATCTCTGATACACTTACGCCTGTTACTACAGTCTCTGTGTCATCTTGTTGAAGGTCTTCCTTTCTTTGACTGACTCTCCACCTTTCCAAGTATAATGTCCTTCGCCAGGGAGTGGCCCCTTCTAATGATATGTTTAAAACATGTGAGACAAAACTTCACCATCCTTACCTCCGAAGAGCTCCATAGCTGCACTTTCTCCAAGACATATTTGTTTGGTTTTCTTTTCTTTTCCTTCCCCCCCTCCCCCCAGTCCATGGGACATTTCGTTCTCTTCTCTAACAATTCAATTCAAAGATGTCAATCCTTCATCTGACATCCTTAGTCGTTGTTCGACTTTCAGGTGCATAACAAGTAGTTGAAAAGACTATGGCTTAAAAGAAACACCATATATCTGAAGAAGTCTGAATTTCAGAACATCTGTCTCAAAGCCTTATTAAAATAAAAATCCTAAAAGAAAAAAAATTTAAAAAATCCTATTCATTCAGAAATAGACACAGATTGGTTTATTTGATCTCTTAAAATCAAGGTAACGTTTTGACTTGGGAATCAAGAATTTCTCATGCATGAGAGAACTGCTAATGACCCTTATACGCTCTCTGAATCAGCACTATCTTAGAAAAATGGCTGAACCAAAATCAACAATTTATAGTCAGGAAGGATTTCATATAGCATTGTCTTGAAGAACAATTAAAATTTTTTTTAAAAAATTACTGACTTACCATAAAACACAGCTCCAAGTCTGACCTTTAGAGTCTGTTTCCGGAAACTGTCTTTTGATTCTTCAAAAGGAAATAATGTTTAAGGCAAAGTCCTTTTACAAGTACATCCAGACCACTGTTTGATCAAAGGTGATTTTTAGAAACCAATTTCTTTAAGGTTCAAAGTTCTAAAGGGCATTTCCAGGGTAATAAGTTAGATGGATCACCTCAACTCCAGGGACACCAGAAATCTGGATTTCAGGATCATTAAAGCCTGTTCTTCAGGCTTCAAACAAAGAACTACAGACCTGTAGTGGGCCTGCAAAAGAGAAAAAGACCCTCAGGAGATGGATTGGTCCTTTTGTGACTGAGATACTACACTCAGCATAATGACCTTCAAGATCACCCATACTGTGTAATATTGTATGAGTTCATTGTTTTTCAGTGCTGTGTAATATTCCATTGTGTTAATATCGTAGTTTTTCTATCCATTCATTTATTGATGGACACTTGGGTTGCCTCTATCTCTTTGCTGTTGTGAATAATGCAGCAATAAACATGGATGTGCATATATATCTGTTTGAGTGGCAGCTCTGGTTTCTTTAGGTTATATTCCTAGTAATGGAATTGCTGGGTCAAATGGTATTTATATTTTCAACTTTTTAAGAAATACTGCAAAACACCATTGTTGTAGAACAGGACTTACATAGAGGTTGGGGGAAAACAAAGAAAAGAGAGAATAAATAATGAATGCTGCATTGGAACAAAAGAAGGAAAGAAATGTTTAAAAGGAAAATATGATTAAGCATTATTTTTATGACTAAAGTCCAGAATAAAAGGTGCATAGCAAAGTGGACTAGGGGAAGGGTGGAGAGGGGAGGAAGAAAATGATGCAATAATGAATGACTTTTTTTTTTAGTTGAACTGGTAGGGGTAAGGAGGAAAATGTGCCAGAAAAAATGATTGAAAATCCAACTTTTCTGCAAATTTTAGTTAAAATCACAAAGGAAAGAAAGGACATGGATTGACCCAGTGGCAGAAGCAATCAACTTGAGCACAACAGGGGATTGTGAGGATTGTGCAGGATAGATCAAGGTTCATAGGGTCACTATGAGTTGTACCCAATTCAAAGGCACCTAACAACAACAACAAAAATATTTAACTGCAAAGGAGAGGTGAGTTATTACACTTGAAGCATCTCTGTGAATTTTAGAATCTCTTCGTTCCTTGCTCAAATGGTATATCTAATGCTTTTACATTCAGTATTAGCCTTGTATAGAATTTTGCAAAACCATTATACATGCTCTAAAATGTTCACACTACGGGACTTTACTGGCTCTGTCTATATTTACAAAGGCTGCCGCGCCTTATGTGCCAAACATTCAATTTCCTCTTGCTGCTTTTGATATCGATAGAGAAACAAGCATCCACTCAAGATAAATATAGTTAAGTTTCTCTGCTAGCTTCCAGAGAAAGCAAATTAGAAGAGTAAAAGTAAAACATCTTCCATTTCTTTTGTGAATTACCTGCTTTCCTTTAAGCAGCTGTTGAGTGGGGCTTGGTTACAACATAGTATTATGATAGCACTTTAATCTTGTAAATATCCAGATAAGTATGAAAGCGTCATTTTGTTAGATCTTTCATTGAATAGGTGCATGTGGTGTAGGATGAAGAACGCAAGATATGTGTTTTCTTTGATGGCAAAATTATTCGATTGGATGAACAGATTCTGTTGACTGAATGGGGAAGATAAAGATATTTTTGTTATCCTTTGTGCCCAGAAAAATGGAATGCACTCAGTAACATATGGCTAATTATGCCTGTCACAGGCAAAACATGCTTGTTCCAACAAGCTAAAGGACATTCCAGAGAAACTCATGATTCCTCACTTATATCTGATGGGAAGAAGGTCTATAATGCAAAAGAGAAACACAGCAAGATTCACAGCCTCCTGTAATTGTGTTCACAACCACCACATGCTCTTGAGGCAGTAGGATGCCAGGACAGATATGAAAATACCCTTGTTAAAATGTAAATAATAATAATAATAATAAGCCAATAATATAAATGGATTGAAGTTTGTTTAATGTTTTGCAGTTGTTGTTGTTGATTACCATCAAGGTGAAACCAACCCACAGCTGACCCTCTAGTGGGTTTTCATAGGCACTAAATTGCAAGGCAGGGCCCATTTTTCTACTCAGAGCATCTGTAGAACGTAAATCACAAGTCTGAGTTGGCAGTGTAACTTGTATCTGTTTGACTATAACGACAAAGACACTTGGAAAATAATCTCCACTAGCCAGACTTTGGGGAGAAGGCATGCTGTCCTTGGGGTACAAGGTTCACTTCAGGACCCAAGTTAAAAGGACTGCGAGGAGAGAACCAAGATGGCGGCAGCAGAGGAAGCAGTATAAAGAGCTGGAGGCACAGCAAGCTGCATAGAAACAGGCCACCAGGGCCCTCCAGAGCCCACAGTTTATCTAGAACTGAACAACTAAACAGTCGATTACTGGTCTTCAGTTTGGATTGAGGCTCAACATCAAGAGGACAAAGATTCCCAAAAAAAGAATGAGTGAGTCCCATGGCTACCAGCCCCTCACTGCCGAGCCCATGCTGTTGCAGTCCCATGAGGCCTCCATGGCCAGAGCCCAGGAATCCCCTCATGTGGGACAGGCGTCAGGTGTTAGGCCCTCCAGCTAGTACGAAGGAGCCCCCAAACAGCCACAGAATAACCTTATTCTAAAAGAAATTCTCAGAACCAAGATGGCGGCAGTGAGAAACGCAGCATGAGGAGCTGGAGGTGCGGCAAGCCCCACTGAAACAGGCCACCATGGTCCTCCACAGCCCGCAGTTTATATATACACCTAAACAGCCAAACAGTTGACTACTGGTCTTCAATATGGATTGAGGCTCAACATCAAGAGGACAAAGATTCACAAAAAACCATGAGTGAGTCCCACTTCCACCCACTATCCACCACCAAGCCTGTGCTGCTGTGACCCCGGGAGGCTGCTGTGGCTGGAGCCCACGGGCCCCCTAGCCTGGACCGGGTGGCCGGTGTGGGGCCCCATAGCTGGTGCAACAGAGCCCCTGCATGACTGGTGGCAGCAGATGCCAGTGGCCATGAGCACTCCCACCCCACTCTGCACTCCTACCCCCATCCCCACCCCCGTACCCCCACACCCCTGCATCCCCACACCCCACACTCTGCACCCCACACCCCACACCCCACCCCATGCAGGAGGGGGTGCGGGCAGGGGCAGTGACACCATGGAGCTGTGGGAGGTGAAGGAATAGATACAGGAGAGCATCTCTCTGTCAGTGAAGTATTCCTTGGATAGGTCAGAGAAGAAGAGAAGCTCCTCAACATGATGCATTGATACGGTGACTGTTAGCAATGGGCTCAAGTGTGCCTCCAATTGTGAGGATGGTGTAGGGTAGGACAAGGGCGAGATCTGTTGTTCATAGAATTGCTGTGAGCCATAGAGAGAGCTCTGTGGGCCTAGTGGATAGAAAATTATGCTGCAAACCAAAGGTTGGTGATTTTAATCTATGGCCCTTAGGCCTGGTTTTAATTGTTTTCGGTCAAACACCCTCCTAACTGGTATATCACTGCTCTATCAATTGGTTGTACAGAGGTAACTCATGGTTGCTGTGATGCTAAACACTGTGACACTGAAGTGACAAAAGTGATAATGGTTAACCATGGTGGACAGTGTTTGATGGAGCTCTCAGATCAAAACAAGTTCGGAAGCAGGAGTGGCATCCACTTCCTAAACAGCTTGTCTCCAGAAACTCTATGAACTTAGAGAAACAATGAAAGTTATACTAGTGTTCAGGTCTTTCATTCATAGGGTTGCTATGAGTTGTCTATGACTCAATGACACTTAACAACAACAACAACAGATCCTGGACAGCAGATCTCCACGATGCACCACATCTTTTGTTTTCTTGACTACTGCTCCCAAGAACTGTTTTGACCTAGGGCAGGTCTGTTCACCAATCTCAAAGCCCCTTCTCCATTTGTAGAGGGGGAGGGAAGTGATACCTACTTCGAGTTGTAGTCGGACCACTTAGTGGAGGGGAGAGGGCGACGGTGGTGGTGTTGGAATCAGGGGTGCTGTTCCTAGCTGTGGCCTTCAGTGGGGCACAGAGTCCAGACCTTGGGGTGGCTTTGGTTGGGGAGTGCTGCCTGGCCATTGGGGAGAGCCATCTTGCCCCCTTGGGTGTGCCCCCTAGCCCTGGGGAGAGTGGCTCAGCCCCTGGGGAGAGCCGTCAGGTCACTGGTTTAGTGTATATGAGGAATTTTATCTAAGCCACTTTCCTCCACCTCCTTCCCCAGTACATCTGTAAGTAACATCTCCAAAGCCCTTCTCTTTGTAACTCACAAGTTTGTTCTCTCTAGGTTTTCTCCCTTTCCTATAGATAACCTTAACATTGTGTCTTGCTCCAGACCTGAACCCTGAGCCCAGTTCCAGAGACAAAAGGGAAATATAACTGCCATCTTAGGAAGCAAAGGATGATGGAGCTTCAGGGTTCAGTCAGCCACTCTCACTGGCCCCACCTCGGCAAACACTTAGCAGTCCAGAAGGCAGAAAATGTCAGGAAAATATCTTGTAACTGAACAAGAAAGCATGCAGCTTCAACCCAGGACCACCAGTAAGGTGTTAAAGTAGGCTCCCCTTCCTCCTTCACCTCAATGCCTCTGTTCAGCATGAAGAAGCCAGAGACTATGCACCCCATTCACAAATGAGAAACCCACAAGTGAATAAGAATTTATTTGTTAAAAAACCCCCCAAAACTAATCACCATTGGTCTATGATCACCATTACCCTATCTCTTCTGGTACCCACTGGATTTTTCTCATTTCCTTCGCCCACTCCCTCCACACACCAAATTGTGCAGCCCTGTGATTTCATCCCTGCCCATCCTCACTCTTCTGCTCCCAACCCTTGTATCCCCATACATGTTTTTCACAGTTAAAAAAAAAGGGGGGGAGAATTGCTATTTGGAAAGACAGCTTTGAAAACATTACATTTTGGATACAACACAAGATTCAAGACTGATGAAAAGATTTTAAAATGGAGTTAACTCACTGCCATTGAGTGTTGTTCTTGTTGTTAGATGCCAGTGAGTTGAGTATGACTCAGTGACCCTATGAACAACAAATCGGAATCCTATCCTGTCTTTTGCAATCCTAATGCCACAGTCACTGTATCAGTTAATTTCATTGAGGGCTTTTCTCTCTTTTGCTGACCCTCCACTTTTACCATCCTTTCTCCCAAGGAGCACTCAGGCTATGCTTTCTCCAAGACATACCAGTTTGGAGGGTTTGGCAGTCTAGGAGATATTCAGTACTCTTCTCTAACACCACAGCACAAAGGCATCAGTTCCTCTGTCATTCTTTTTCATTTTTCAGCTCTCAGATGCATAGCAAGTTATTGGAAAGATCATGGCCTGAATCACACTTTAGTTTTTAAATTGACATATATCATTGCTCTTCCCTGACAGTTGGCTTTCCCAGTGACATAAGTCTTCTGATCTCCTGATTGCTGGTACCAAGGGTATTGTTTGTGGATCCAAGTAAGATGGAATTATTGACAATTTCAATCTTTTCTTCATCTATCATGATATTGCCAATTGGCACAGTGGTGAGGATTTTTGTTTTCTTGATGTGATGTAATTAAAATATAGGCTGTAGCCATTGATCTTCTGCAGCAAGTTCCTCAAGTCTTCCTCACTTTCAGCAAGCAAGATTGTGTTATCTGCATAATTCAATCCTCCAACCCTGATATCACAATCTTCTTCATGAAGTCCAACTTCCTGAAAGATTTGCTCAGCATACAAACTGAATACATATGGAAAAAAAGGATACAGTCCTGGTGCACACCTTTCATGATTTTAAGTCATGAAGAATATCCTTGCTCTGTTTGGACAATAGTTTCTTGGTCTAGGTATAGATTTCATATAAACTTTAAGCGTTCTGAAATTCCCTTCTCAATATTATCCATAGTTCATTATGATTCACACAGGCAGATGCCTTTTCATAGTCAATAAAAGACAAGCAGGCATTCTTCTGGTATTTTCTGCTTTCAGCCAGGATCCATCTGACATTAGCAATGGTATGCCTGGTGTCACAGCCTCTTCTAAACCCAGCCAGAACCTGTCTTTGCATGATCTTTAGCGTGTTTTGCTTGCATGTGATATTACTGGTTTTTTTTTTTTTATAATTTCCACATTCTGTTAGATCACCTTTCTTGGGAATGTGAACATATATGGACCTCTTCCAGTCAGCCAACTGTTGTTGTTGTTGTTATGTGCCATCGAGTCGCCTGTGACTCATAGCGACCCTATGTACAACAGCCCTAAACTCCGCTCTGTCCTGTGCCAATCG
>NW_006399891.1:6538432-6562649 GCF_000299155.1 Elephantulus edwardii | reverse complement strand
GAGCTTAAGATATGCTGAGCGGGTTCGGCCCTTTTGATTTTCTGACTCCAACTCCTTGCACATTTCATTGTAATATTTTGCTTTGTCATCCTGTGCTGCCTTTTGAAATCTTCTATTCAACTCTTTAATATCTTGAATTCTTCCCTGTGCTTTGGCTTCTCTGAGCTCCAGTGCAATTTTGAGAGTCTCTTCTGACATCCATTTAGTTATCTTCCAAATTTCCTGGTACAGACTGATGAGCACATCCAGGGCTGCCTCTGTTAGTTGAAGCATGTCAGCTGGTATCTCATCTATACCTTGGCCCTTATTTTTTTGCCAATGCCTTCAATACAGTTTGAACTTCTTCCATCATCATCACTGGCTCTTTATCATACGCTACTTCCTGAAATATTTCAGTGTTGACAAATTCTTTTTTATATAGTGACTATGCAAATCCCCTCCATTTTCTTCTATTTACTTCTTTTCTTCTTTCCCCTCCATCTTCTTTAGGTTCTTCCTAGATCACTCAAGACTTTTTCTCATATCTCTCAGTACTTTGAGTATCTTTCAGCAATTTGAGGCTTTAATTTATTTTTTAGTCCTTTCAACTTAAGAAATGCCAAGCTTCTTCAATAATTATTTTTACTAATTTCTAATTTATTCAATCTGATTCCTGTGCAGTCCCATCAAGTGAAGTCCGTGTGTGGAGTCACCCATCTGTGTTTCTTAAAAAACTTATTTGTGATAAATGAATGAATGTATGAAATTCAATCATTCAACTCCAGCCTCATTTCTGTCCCCAGGTCCATAGTTTCCAACTACAAGAGCTTCATCACTGGGCCAATTGGCAGCACCATATTAGATGGAGAAGAGATTGTGGTTGTTAACAATTATAGCTTACTCAGAGCCACAGTCAACACACTTAAAACCAGCAGTCAGGAAATCAAAAGATTAATTGCATTGGGAAAATCTGCTGTCATGGGCCTCTCCAGAGTGCTGAAGGGCAACAAGGTCAGTCTAGATACAAAGGTGTGATTAATCCAAGCCATGGTCTTCTCATTTACTTGTTATGCTTCAGAGAGTTGGATAATGACTACGGATGACAGAAGAATACATGCCTTTGAGTTGTGATGCTGGAGAAGAACATAACATGCACTGCCAAGAAAACAAATAGATCTGTCTTGGAGAGGGTAAAGCCAAGTCTTTCCTTGGAGGCTAGGATTTTGAAGCTCTGCCTCACTTACTTTGGGCACGTGGCCAAGAGAGATCAGTCTTTGGAGAAGGACATCATGGTTGGAAGAGTGGATGGACAGCACAGGAGAGGGAGACCCAGGATGAGATGGATTGGTACAGTACCTGAAGCAATGGGGGTTGGTGTGTCAGAGTTAGTGAGACTGGCTCAGGACAGGGAAGGGTCGCTATACATCACAAACAACCCAATGGTACATAAAAACAGTAACATACTATGAGAGGTTTGGAAGCAGGAGTGGCATCTACTTTCTGAACAATGTGCCTCCAGAAACTCTTGGAACTTTGATAAATGTCAATAGATGTAGAGGGGCTTCAGGCCTTTTGTTCATAGGGTTGCTATGAGTTGTGCTCTACTTGAAGGCAATCAACAACAGTAACAACAGTCCTTCTATTTGTTTCCACCTTTTACATTCCAGTCACCAATTATTATTAATGCATCTTAACTACATGTTTGGTCAATTTCAGGTTGCAAAAGTTAGTAGAATTCATCTATTTCTTCATCTTTGTCTTTAAATGTTGATGTATATGTTTGAGTAACAGTATATAATAGATCTTCCCTGTATGAGTATAGTTGCTGTTCTACCACTCACAACATTGTATTTTATGATAGATCTTGCAATAATCTTTTTAACTTTGAATGCAAGACCTTTCTTCTTTAAGGTTTCATTCCGGGCATAGTAAATCTTATGATCATCTGATTCAAAGTGGCCAATTCCCATCTATTTCAGCTCACTAATGTTTAATTTTTTTTTGCATTCCATTTTATTTTTTTTACAACATCCAGTTTTCCTATATTCATACTTATTTCATTCCACATTCCAATTATTAGTGACTGTTGGCAGCATTTCTCCTCATTTTTGAGTGTCTTGACCTTTGAGGTCTACCTCTAATACTAGAGCTACTCATGTTCCTCTGTTGTTCATAGGGTTTTTGAAGGTCTGTTACTTTAGAAATGGATGGTCAATCCTGCTTCCTAATCTGCCTTAATCTGCTGAAATCTGTTCTCCATGGGTGACCCTGCTAGCATTAGAAACATTTGTGGTATCATTACAGGAACCCACAAGTTACTCCAGACAAAACTAACAGACAAGTGCTGTACTCATCGGATAAGAGCAAACACTAAACAACCAACCATATATGCACTTAAGCTGTAAAATACGTTGTTTTTGTTGTTGTTATGTGCTGTTGTCTGTGACTCATGGTGGCCCTATGTATAGCAGCTCTGAACTCTGCCTTGTCCTCAGCCAGTTTCACTGATTCTGACACACCAACCCCCGTTGCCCCAGTGACTGTATCAGTCCATCTCGAATGGGGTCTTCCTCTCCTGCACTGTGTCCCTCCACCCTTCCAAGCATGATATCTTTCTCCAAGGACCAGTCCCTCCTGAGTACATGCCCCAAATATAAGAAACAGAGCTTCAAAATCCTAGTTTCCAGGGAGAAACTTGATTTTACCTTCTCTAAGACAAACTAATTTGTTTTCTTGGCAGTCCATGGTATGTTCAAGACTCTTCTCTAGCACCACAACTCAAAGGTATTGATTCTTCTTCTGTAAGTCTTAAGTCATTAGCAAGTGATTGTGAAGACCATGACATAGATCAGGTGCACCTTGGTGTCTAGACTGACATTGTTGCTTCTCAGTACTCTGGAGAGGTTTCTGACAGCAAATTTTCTCAAGGCAATTTGTCTTTTGATTTTCTGACTGCTGGTGCCAAGAGTGTTGATTGTGGAGCCAAGCCAAATAAGTAGCAGTATGCAAATCACTCCTCCAATTCAGCAAACTAACAGACAGGCTTTGTGCCTCTAACAGCAAACCAGAGAAACAGTTTATGGGGAAATAATCGTTTAGATGGTGGACACATATTCCTTTTTGTGTAATAGGAAAAATAATACCCAATAGGGTTGAAGTCTGCACAACCTAATGAAGATAAGTTAAGACACCAACAAGCGTGCATGAGCAAGGGATAATTTCATGTATATGCTATAACATACAATTTTGAAGCAGTGGTAATTATCCCTAAAAATATGTATGTATTTCATAGTAGATATATATGCATACAAAAAAATCACATATGAATATATACATGTACACATATGGGTGGATCTATGTTATTATATATGGCCAAGTCAGACCAACTCAGAACTCCTGGTAGATTTTCAGAGGCTGTAAATTACACAACAGAAGATTGCTCATCTACCTCCTTTGGAGCACCTGGTGGATTCCAACTGTCTGCCTTTGGATTGGCAGCGCAATGTCTTGCCACTAAGACACCAGAGCTCCCTTAAGTTTTTACCTTAAGTTTTTAGAGGTATAGGCACATCCACGTTTCTGTGTGCTGCATATATATAGTAAAAAACTTGGGGGAAGCAGGTATGGAGACTTTCTAGACATAACAAGATCCCCTGTAGGATTGATTTTACTGGGTTAAATGGCTTAGTGCTATAATCTTGTGCGATGACTCAGTCAGTTAGCATAACAGTTTATAAAGATAATGTTTCACATCCTAGTCTTCTGCATAGCATCTGGGATATTAAAAAAAAAAAAAGCTTTTGAGTGCCCACCTAAGAAACAACTATAGGGACAAAAGAAAATTCTAAAACCCAGAGGCTCAAAGAAAAGGCTAGTCACCAGAGAAATGGGCCACGTGAACCATGACCTCATCTGGCCTGAGATGAGAACTACATGGTTCTCAGTTGCTACTACTGATCATTCTGACCAGGATCACGACAGGAGGTCCTAGACAGAAGGGAAGAAAAATATAAAACAAACCTCACCTCCCTAAGAACTCCAGATTTCTGGACTAGTTGAGACTATCTTGGAAAAGCCACTCCTGGAGTCTGCCTTTCACCCAAATAATAGATTAGTCTACAAAAGAAACAATATCACCTGCGAATTCTGTGCTGTCTTAAATAGTCCAGTAAGTGAGGGCAAACGGCCAGCATCTAACCCAGAGCAAAAGTGAGAAAGTGAGGAGGGGCAGGGAAGCTAGATGAGGACAGAAGAGGCAGAAGGGAAACAGCGAGAACGCTGACACACTGTGAAAACTGTAATTGATGTTACCAAATATTAGTGTAAGAATTATTAAATGGGAATCTAACCTGACGTGTAAACTTTCATCTCAAACAATAACTTGTTATATGACCTTTTACCTAAAACATATTTTTTTTTCTTGTGTACTGTTGAATTGGATCCTACTGAAAGATACAGAAGGAGATTAAATTTTTTTTTTTTAGAAAAAAGTTGAAGACTTGTACAAGCAGAAAATGATTGTCCCACAGTTCTGAAAGCTAGGAATATCAGTCATGCTCATCACTTCTGAGGCTCTGAAGGGAGTCTGTTCCATGCCTCTTTCTTACCTTCTGGTGATGGCAGGTGTCTTCCCACAGCTGTCTTCCTTCTGTGTATCTCTCTTTGTCTCTTCTTTTTTATGAGGACATCATTCATACTGGAGCAGGACCCATTCTACTCGTGTTAGCCAATAACATCTTCAAAGATGTCATTATCTGAAAGGTACAAATGGTTAAACAATGACTAATAGCAGAAAGTTGGTAGTTTGAACCCACTGAAAGGCACTTAGGAAGATGAAAGGCCCGGAATTCTGCTTCTGAAGAGTTTCCAAGAGTTAGAATTGATTTAGCAGCAACTAACAGTTTTAAACAAGGTCACATTACCGATACCAGGGACTAGAACACACACACACACACACACACACACACACACACACACACACAATCCAACCTATAGCTCACACCATAGACAAACACGTAGATATATATTTCCCAATGAAAAGTATAATTATTTATCCCAAGTACCAGTAAGGATCATAGATTGACTTCTATCATATTTTGCTACCAAATACTTTGGGCACTAGATTTCGAGTTTAAAGTAAAAACCCTGAAACTGCAAAATTGCGGGTCAATGTTAACGAAATTGTATAGCATTTTGGGTCATTCCAAGAAGCAAGAAATAGTTGAGCCAATCTCATGGATAGTTACTATCTTTAAATCAAGACCCTAGCTCTGGGCTGTGGTGACACAGCTGTATCAACGCTCTTTGCCTGCCTGTCACACACTGGAACAACAGTCATCAATAGTTGATGAAGACGATGGTGCATTCCTCATGCACACCTTCAGTGTCCGTCATTTTACTTCTAGTCCTTTCTACTAAAGAAATAGGCCACTGACAGATAAAGGCAAGGATAAAGATGAGATCCTTCTTCCTCCCTGTCGGGCCAGTGCTCTCTGGCCTGTGAGTTCAACATCATGTGCTCCTATATGCAGTGGACACGTCTGCAACAGTGTGATGAATAAGAGGTGCTGAGTTGGGGAAAACATTTTAGTGGACTCTGAAAACATGCTAGCAAGAACTAAGGTGTCTTCCCTGAATACTTCTATTCGGCTCCGCAGGAGGCAGAAACCCTGTGATCATATTCAGTGAGGCAGCTGTAGGCAGCAGCCAACTGATACCTCCCAAGAGAGTTTGAAAAGCTCTCATTACCCAGGATCCTAAGGGGGTTGTTGCCTTGTTGCTTTGGAAACCATAGGTAAGGATAATTAACTCAGCTCCTCATTTTAGTCACTCTTCTGTTCTTGCTACACCTCCTAGTAGAGATGGCTGCCTAACAGTTGCCAGACCCCTGGTGGAGACACATTTCTTCTCCTGGAAGGCTTGACGTGGCACTGTTGGCTGCACACTCCACTCCGGAGGGAGGGCAAGGATCATGCTCTCTGAACAGACCACACACTGGGCGACCTCTGGTTTCTGTCTCCCAGGTTTCAGATTAGCAAGAGGGAGGCAAAGCACGGATAATGTGGTTCTTAGCAGAGCCTGGAGGCCAGGTGAGTTGTCTTTGGTTTTTCCCTCATAGTAAGTTTTAGTGAAGCAACATACAGAACGTTCCTGATAAGAACTTTTTAAATTTTTTAAAAAATTTTATATTGGTTTGCTTATATAGTTTGTATACACTGTGTTTTACCTATTCTTCATGCATATTGTGTTTCATACAATCATTCCCACACATTACATTTTATAAAATTCATGAACATCACCCTGTCTTTTCATCCAAATCCTTTTCATTTCCTTCACCCCCTCCCTCCACCCACCAAATTGTGCCACCCTGTGGTTTAGCTCCCTTACTCTTCTGCTTCCATTCCTTTCCCCCCTGGGTCCACAGACACATTTTACTAGTTATTCTTCTATATGCAGTATTTGTCCTTGTGAGACTGAGTTAGTTTGCTCAGCATAATGCTGAGCTTTTAACCATACTGTGCTGCAATGGGTTACATAATATGGCTATTCTAGTCACTGCCTTTATTATTTTGTCGCATAGCTGGGTTGCTGTTGTTGTTGTGTCGTCTAGTCACCTGTGACTCATAGTGACCCTATGTACAACAGCCCTAAACCCTGCTCTACCTTGCACCAACCTTACTGTCTCTGACACACCTACCCCATTACTCCAGTCACTGCATCAATCTATCTCATCAAAGGTCTTCATCTCCTGTGCTGTCCCTCCACCCTCCCAAGCATGACGTCCCTCTCATAGGACTGATCCCTCCTTGCAACATATCCAGAGTATGTCAGACAAAGCTTCAGAATCCTTGCCTCCAAGGAGCAGCCTGGTTTCACCCTCTCCAGGACAAACCTGTTTGTTCTCCTAGCAGTCTGTAATATATTATTCTCCAACATCACAGCTCAAATGGCATCAATTCTCCTTCTCTCATCCTTAATCATTGTCCAGCTCTCTGATGCATAGCAAATGATTGAAAAGACTATGGTCTATATCAGGCACATCTTAGTCTCCAGACTGACATCGTTGCTCTTTAGTACTTTGGAGAGGTCTCTGAGAGCAGACTTTCCCTTTGCAATTCATCTTTTAATTTCCTGGCTGCTGTTGCCAATAGTGTTGATTATGGAGCCAAACAAAGCTGTTTACAGTCTCAATCTCTCCACCATCTATCATGATGCTGCCAATCAGCCCAGTGGTGAGAATCTTTATTTTCTTGATATTGAGCTTCAATCCATATTGAAGGCTCCAGTCCCTTACCTTCTGCAGCATGTGCTTCAGGTCCTCCTCAGTTTCAGCAAGCAGGGGTATGTCATGGCTAGGTGGGATTATGCAAGTGTTTGTGGCCAACCAAAGGGATTGGGGAGCTTGCTAATAATATGAATAAGGTAAATGACACTTTGTTTGGTATATGGGACCAGGCAAATAACGCGTAGAGAACATACATGTAGGAATTGGTCAACTTTGCTAGCCTAGTAGATTTAAACCGAGCCAGTCCAGAGCAGGGAAACTGGGGGATCATTATCATCCAGAAGGAAGAACCGAGAGTTCAGGATGTTTTTGGACCTGAGATCTCATCTCAAGCCAGAAAGGGAGAATGCTGGAGAGATGGAGCAGGACCCAGAGACAGCAGCAGAGGTGGCAACAGCAGAAGTAGCTGTGGCAGTCATAGCAGAAGCAGTGCAGAACCAGAGATCATGTGAGACAGAGCTGTGGGCTCCTGGCCCACAGAGGGATAAAACTGACTGCCTGGTGGCAAAGTGAGTGCCTTTGGCACTTGTGGAGAGATTTAGGTCTGTTGACCCACAAAGCTAGAGCCCAGGTGCCTTTGGGCCTAGCTTACGGGCAGAGTGAGGGTAGTACACAACTGGTGTTAGGTGCCATCAAGTGAGCTATGACTCATAGCAACGCTATGAACAATAGATCAGAACCTTGTCCTATCCTGAACCTTCCTCACAATCTCTGTCTTGCTTACAGTGCATCTTGCTGAGGGTCTTCCTCTCTTCTTTTGACCTCTCTGCCTTCCCCAGCATGATGTCTTTTTCCAATGACTCCTTACAACATGCCTAAAGTATGTAAGACAGTTTCTCCATTCTTGCCTCTAAGTACATGCCAACAGAGCTAAAATACTTATGCAACACTTACCTACAAGCAGGTGCTAAGACGTCAAGGCTGAGGGTTAGATAAGGAAACCACTGCCTTAAAAAGATATTATCCTAATTGAAGAATTATATTCCAAGTATCCCTAAAGCTAAATTGTAATGTGTTACTTCCCTAAAAAATCACATAATCATGATGATTGCCTGTGAGTTCTGTGACTACTGCAAGGAATTATCAAACCATTAGAGAAGTAGTTAAATAGGTGAGAGAGATGGTTAGTGTTAGAATTGTTAGAGGGTGTGGAGTGTAGAAGCATGTCTGACCTTAGAGGAATTATCTTCAGGCTTCTTCCCCTTTGTGAGGTTGGTGGAGGTCAGATGCTGATCCAATGCACAATTTTCACACATATCAAGCCAATAAATGATTGTCCTGGTTTTCACTTATTATTAATATGAGGAACCACACCTTAGTGAGATAACACTTGATTTTTCAATGTAACACACATTACTTATTGAGCACATACCATGTGTCACTGGGCCATGTGTGGGCTCTTGTCAAAGAGCTTAGTGCCGTGGGCTGCTGCACTCGGGGGGCGCTGCAAGCCTGGAGTCTAGGGTCTCGAAGAGGGAACATGAAGGTGAGTGGAAGTTCAGCGGAGGGACGGTGAAAGAACACAAGACACACAGTCAAGTGATCTGATGATTTAAGTTCTAAGTCATATTTTATTACACTTAGTATGATATATTTATACCCCATTTTACAACTAGGGGCTTAGCGATAGCCAAAAAGATAATGAAAGTAAGAATAAAGTTTACGTTATTTTCTTGCCCACAGCTATTCTTTATGGTCATGGTTCCTTGGTGATTGGAGAACTTGGTAGACAATGACTTCTTGCTTAAACATTTTCTCAAACCTGTTCTCAAACTTATTTGGGTTATAAAGTTACAAAGTGAAAAAGTTACATTTTAAATTTAAGCTGATACATTTTAAATTTTTAGCTGAATTTACAGTATTATTTATTTCCATTCAAGAGACATTTTTACGCCTTCCATTATTCCAGGGGTGATCACTATCTCAATAAGGGGGTTTAGGTTCATACAAAGGATGTTTTGGGTCATAATATCACCTAAATTCATCATCCCAATCTCGTGCCTCATGATTTATTTTACCACCTACACCTCACATAACGTCTTCCCTTTGGTCATTTTCAAACCTTTTGAAAAATATATTCCAAGACACAAAACCATCAGGGTGTTTTGCATTAAATTCATCATATTCTCCAGTATATGGAAGAGGTTTATCTGTAGGCTTTGGAATTCTGTAAGGGCCTTTCCCAATAGGGGGCTGCCACAAACGACCATTACCTAATAGATAAACAATTCTTCCACCTGGTGTTCTCATGGTGGGGGGCAAGGGTTTGGGTTTTTCCTTTGAAGGAGTTTTTATAAGCCCTAGAAATCTAGGAATCTCTGGGGTGGTTGTCTCTGGGATTTCCACCATTAATTCTTCTTGTTATAATGCATTCATGGATTCCCCTAAAGTCATATTATTCTTGAGAAGTTTTAGTAATGCTAAAAGAACTGGAGGTAATGTTTACGTATTAAAGTCGTCACCTCCATTTAGTTCCTTCCTGGGAACATCTAACAAACTTTTAGTAGAAACACTTTGTGCAAAGGACACAGCCTCCTCCCCCTGTCCCACATAGAAAATACAAAAAAACAATAGAAGAGAAATTACAGAAAGGCCAAGAGCAATCATGGAAAAAGCACACGTTCCGAGAGGCTGACTTCCTTGAAGCTTTCGCCTCAATCGGGTGATTTTGTCATGCAGACTCCTTTGGAGTTGGTGTGGCACCTCAGGGTTGGAGTCTTGTGTATTTGTGACTGTGTATAAAAAAGAGATTTCCAGGGGGTATAGACACCTGTAGGCACAATGCACAAGATCACCAAGAAGCCAACCATGGATATATACTTGAGGGACTCAGAGGATGGAGCAGATGATCATACCGTGTTGGTGAGACCAGAGAGGATTCCATAAATGTGGTTTTTAGAGAGAGATTTTGAAGGACAAACAATATTTGGGGAAGGGAGATATTTTAAAAACTATATTTGAGAGTAGTTTTAGCTTTCCTGAAAGTACAAACAATTCTCTTATTCCTCCTCTCTTACTGTCCATAGTTTCCCACAGTTTCACATGCTCATAATATACAGTAGAAGTTGCTAAGTGGTAATACATGGTAAAGTCACCTGGCTTCTAAATTAAAGGTTGGAAGTTTGAGTCCACCCAGAGGCACCTCAAAAGAAAGTCCTAGGGAGCTCTGGTGGCCTAGTGGCAAGGAGCTGCAACTACAATCCCAGAGGCGCAAGGTTCGAATCCACCAGATGCTCTTCCGGGGAAGGAGGGACAATCTCCTCCTGTACCAGTCAGATCTGATTTGACGGTACACTCACACAAAAATAAAAATAAAAAAATAAAAAAAGAAAGTCCTGGTGATATTCTGAAAAATCAGCCGCTGAAAATCCAATGAAGCACAGTCCTAGTTCTAGCTCTCCACACATGGGTCACTATGAGTCAGAATCAACTTAATGGTGACTGGTTCATTTGAGTGGTACTTGTTATAATTGATGAGTAAATTGTTTTTGCTGTTAAGGACCACCAACTCAGTTCTAATTCTTAGTGATCTTATGTATAATAGAACGAAACAATGCCTGATTCTGTCACATCCTTAAGTCATGACTGTTTGAGCTCGTGGGTGAGCTCCTAGGTCATCTCATTTTGTTGAGGGTCATCCTCTTTTCCCCTGACCTTCTACTTTACCAAGCATGATGTCTTTGATCTAGGATTGGTTTCTCCAGATAATTGTTGTTATTGTGTACTGTTGAGTCAGAACTGGCTCATGGCTGACCCTCCAGTAGGTTTTCAGAGGCGGTAAATCACATAGGAGATTGCTTCTTGCTCCTGTGGAGCAGCTGATGGATTCAAACTTCATACCTTTGTACTGGCAGCAAAATTCCTTATCATGAAGCCACCAGAACTCCCTTATTGGTGCAGTTGTGAAGATTCTTTTCTTAATGTGGAAATAGAATCCCTATTGAATCCCTTTGATTTTTTTCGGCAAGTCCTCCTTTCAAGTTCTCTTCATGTTCAGTAGCGGGGTTAAGCCATCTACACAACACAGGTTATTAACAAGTCTTCCTCCAATCCTAATGCTGCACTCTTCTTCATATTAAGCTTCTCCAATGATTTGACTCAACAGCACATAACAACAACAGAACAATGATTTGCTCAGCATACAGAATGAACTGATGGGGAAAAGGATACAATCCTGATTGATGCATATCTTTCCTGATTTCAAATAATGTAGTGTTCTTTTGTTCTGTTTGGACAACTATATATAATTTGTATACTGTTGAGTTGGAACCAACCCATGGCTGACCTTCCAGTGGATTTTCAGAAGCCATAAATCTCACAGGAGGAGATACATACTATCTCATTTCCCTGAACAGTAGTCTCTTCATGTCTCTCTCTCTCTTTATTTACATGTTTGTTTATTGTAATTTGAGTAAAAGTTATGTCTTTATAATTTATTTAAATCTTTTTTTAATCTTATTTTTGTTGAGAAAGTAACATACATCTGGAAAAGTATGTCTATACCACAGTTGCCCAGGTCGAAAAAACAGAACATGGACAGTATCTCCAAATTCCCCAGTCTCCTCCTTAAGAGAGAAGAAACTTCTTCCCCAGACAGTGAAGGCAAACTTCCAGGAACCAGTTGCCTTTGGGTGAGTTCCAACTCACTATTGCTCCATAAGCATCAGAGTAGAACTGAGCTCCATGAGATTTTCAAAGGCTGAATTTTTAGAGTAACTCACAAGCCCTTCCTTCTGAGGTACCTTGTGTAGCCTAAAACCATAAACCATTTTCATAGCACATTAGCTGTTTGCACTACCTAAGGGTTCTACAAACTTACTTTAGAGTTTCAGTGATCTGAATTGGGCTTTACAGTCAACTGTGAACTAATTGTCTTAAACAGGGTCAGTTCACAGTTGATTGACTTAAGAATGAAGGTCTGAGCCCATTACTAATCCAGGGGATAAGAATGCTCTTAGAACTACACTTAGCATCCATAGAGCTGGGGGGGGGTGTGTGTGTGGGCAATACCTAGAAGCACAGGGCTGCAGAAAAGACCCATTGCTGTCAACTTGGAACTCACTAACAGCCCACTATTCCTCCAGCAGTTCTTGTTGTTATGTGACATCGAGTTGTCTGTGACTCATAGTGACTCTATGTATAATAGAGTCTGAATCTTGCCTTATCCTCCATTACTCCAGTCGTTGAATTACTCAGCCAATCCATCTCATCCAGGGTCTTCCTCTCCTGCATTGTCTCTCCACTCTTCTTTGTGTGTGTGTGTGTGTGTGTGTGTGTGTGTGTGTGTGTGTACCGTCAAAGCAGATCTGACTGGAACAGGAGGAGATTGTCCCTCCTTCCCCGGCAGAGCATCTGGTGGGTTCGAACCATGAGCTTCTGGGATTGCAGTTGCAGTTCCTTGCCACTAGGCCACCAGAGCTCCCCTAACTCTTCTAAGCATGCTATCCTAAAGACTGGTCTCTCCTGGCAATAGGCCCAAAGTATATGAGCTGGAGCTTCAAAATCTTTGCCTTCATGGAGCAGTTTGGTTTTAGTCTCTCCAGGACAGATCTGTTTGTTCTCTTTGAAGTCCGTGAAATGTTCAACAATTTTGTTTAGCACCACAACTCAAAGGCATCCATTCTTCTTCAATCATCCATAATCATTGTCCAGCTCTCTGATGCATAACAAGTAATTGCTAAGACTATGGCTTAAATCAGGTGCACCTTAGTCCCCAGACTGGCATCATTGCTCTTCAGTACTCTGGAAAGGTCTCTGATAGTACATTATCCCAATGCAATTCATCTTTTGATTTCCTGACCAGTGGTACGAAGAGTATTGATTGTGAAACCAGGCAAACTGAAATTGTTAACAATCTCAATATCTTCTCCATTTATCATAATGCTGCCAATTGGCCCAGTTGTGAGAATCTTTGTTTTATTAATGTTGAGCTCCAATACATATTGAAAACTACAATTCTTGACCTTCTGCAGCAAATGTCTCCGGTCCTTCTCAGTTTCAGCAAGCAAGGTTGTGTTATCAGCATAATGCAAGTTGTTTATGAGTTTTCCTCCAATCCTGATGCCACAGTCCTCCTCATAAAGTCCAGCCTTCCAAATAATCTGTTCCACATATAGATTGAAAATTTATGGAGAGAGGATGCATCCCTAATGCACACCTTTCCTGATCCTGAAAACCATGCAGTGTTTCCTTGCTGTTTGGATGACTGCTTCCTTGTCCAAGTATAGGTTTTGCATGAGCACAATCAAGCGTTTTGGGATTCCCATTCTTCTCAATGTTCACCACAATTTGTTGTGATCCACACAGTAAAATTCCTTTGCATAGTCAGCATAGTCAGTGAAACAGATAGACATTCCTCTGTTCCTCTCTGCTTTCAGTCAAGAGTCATCTAACATTGGCTGTAATATCTCGAGGGCCACGGCCTCTTTTAACCCAGCTTGCACATCTGACAGTCTCTGCTGATGTACAGTTCCAGTTGTTTTTTGGATAATCTTCAGCAGGATCTTCCTTGTGTGTGATATTAATGATATTGTTCCATAATTTCCACACTCTATCGGGTCACCTTATTTTGGAATGGGAGTAAATATAGATTTCTTCCAATCAGTTGGCCACAACTGGGTTTTTGCTGATTCCTTCCGATCAGCTTAAACTTCCTCCTTTGTCATCATTGCCTCTTGATCATGTTGTTTCATTAAATTTTTCTTTGTCATCCAATTCTTTTTTGGCCAGTAGGTTTTTGGAGGCTGTAAATCACATGGTTGGAGATTGCTCATCTTTCTCCCTCAGAGAGGCTGGTGGGTTCAAACTGGCAGAGAAGAAAGACCCACATTAGTAGATTAGCAGCACAACTCCCTACGGACTATGCCACGCAGCTCCCTAACACACCAAAGTGGTTTGTTTTCAAGCTGATTCTGACAGTGACTGATAGATAAATAAGCCAAAGCAGAGTCCTGTTCAGAAAGGATGTGGGAGGCAGGAAGGTTGGGCAAGTGTCCACTGTAGCAGAACACAGAGGGCTATTAAAAAACTGCAGTCTTGGGTTACTGCTTTACCAAACCTGGACAAACTACATAATGGTTTAATAGAGTATTACAAAGAAACTACTGGGAAATGAAAAAGCCTACACAGTCCTCCCTTCACGTCTTTCCAACCAGTCCTGGACCCTGCCCTATACCCTGGAGGCATTGCCAGTATCTGTGTTTTTCTTTCTTTAGAGCAGAATCATTTTTTTGGGGGGGGGGAAGAAATGTCTAATAAAAAATACACAAAATTTGCTTCTAGGAACAGCCTTATAACACAATGTTAGCCAAAGCCAGGTAAGTAAAAAACTTACAAGAAAGCTTACAAACAGATTCTGCTAGGGTGAGCTTTTGCCTACACTATGGACATCGAGAAGACAAAAATGCCCACCACTGGACCAATAAACAGCATTATGATAGATAGATAGATAGATAGATAGATAGATAGATAGATAGATAGATAGATATAAGATTCAAATTGTGGTACCAGCAGTAAGATTATCAGGAGACGTATTATATTGGACAAATTTGCTGTCAGGGACCTCTCTAAATTACTAGGAGCAATGATGTAAGTTTGAAGACAAAGGTACACCTGATTTAGGGGATGGTCTTTGCAATCACTTGCTAGACATCTGAGAGCTGGACAGTGAATAAAGATGACAGAAGAATTGATGCCTTTGAGTTGTGGTGTTGGAGAAGAGTACTTACCATCCCATGGACTGCCAAAAGAGCAAATATGTCTTGGAGAAAATGCAAACAGAATGATCCTTGGAAGAAAAGATGACAGCTTTGTCTCACATACAATGGGCATCTTGCTAAGTTTGGCTACTCCTTGGAGAGAGACATAATACTTGCAAAGATGGAGGATCCATAAAAGACAAAGACCCTCAATGAGATAGATTGACACCGTGACTGCAGCAATGGACTCAAATGTGTCAGAGACGATGAAGATGGTACAGACTAGGGCAGACTTCATCGGATCATTACGATTTGTATTTGATTGAACAGAACCTAACCACAACACAGACCAGAGGGAGTCTCTGGGTAGTACAAATGGTTCTTCGTTGACAACAGAAAGGTTGGTGGTTTGAGTTCATCCAGAGATGTTCAGAAGAAAGGCTTGTTGATCTACTTCTAAAAGATCACACCATTGAAATCCCTACTGAGCACAATTCTCCCCTGAATCACGCGGAGTTGCCTTGAGTCAGAGTTGATTAGACCCTGGATGTGGACCTATGAGCCCTACCTTGAGCCTTTGAGGATGAAAACCCCAGGCAGCACAACAGAGGAGAAAGACGGGAAAAGCTTTGTCCCTTATTTTAATCCTCTAGTTGTATAAAATCCAGACTATCTGCCTCCAGATTTTCTTGTGAAGAAAAATAAAGTCCCAAATGGCTTGACCACTGTGATTGTGACTCCTCTATCTGTAGCTACTTGTAAGCCTTATAATTTACAATATCCCTCTAGACATTTCTGTATGTATCTAGAGATACATATGCCAATTTCTAATACTAACAAGAGGTCTCCGAAACTGGTAGCATTATCTTTCTTTTGCAAAAAGGAAACAGGCTCAGATAAGCCCGATGCATTTCCTTTAATCACCCAGCCAGAAAATCACAACAGTGGGACTGAGGCCCAGGTCTGTGGGACTCCAGTACCCATGCTCTTTCTCCTGTAACATGTGCATCTTTCTAGACTTCTTGGACTTGTAGAAGAGCCGCCTCTATATGTCTTTTGAAAGCACATATTGTTACAAGACCTTGAGCCAATACATCAACATGCATACACTAAAAGAAAAAAAATAGAATTAACCCAGATCTTACTGGTTTTCACGATATTTCTGCTTCTTGCACAGTTGATTTCCAGCTCTGTTCACCAGCATGTAGAGCAGCACTGCAGAACATTGTATTCTCCTTTTTTGGAATATAATAATATTCTTGTAAAATATTTATTTGCATTTCATAATATCATTGAATTGAGAATGTTGACTACATTATTGTTGATTCTGATTCCTAGCGACTGTATATATTGTTGTTATGTGCCATCAAGTCAAGTATGACTCATAGTAATCCTATGAACAACAGATCTGAATTCTCTCATACCCTATGCCATCCTTACAACTTTTGACACTTGAGCCCATCGCAACAGTGTGTTAATATAACCAGTGGAGAGTCTTCCTCTCTTTGTTGAGCCTCCACCTTTCCAAGCATGATGTCTCTTTCCTAGGAAAAGCCTCCTCTAGCAACATGGCCCAAGTATGTGAGACAAAGTTTTATCATCTTTGTCTCCAAGGAGTACTCTGGCTGCACTTTGTCCAAGACCTATATATTTTTTTTTTCTTTTGACAATCCATGGGATATTCAGTACTTTTCTCCAACACCACAATTCAAAGACATCAATTCTTTTGTCATCCTTATTAATTATCCAGCTCTCCAATACATTTCAAGTGTCTGAATCAGGCATACCGTAGACCTCTAACTGACATCATTACTCCTCAATAGTCTGAAGAGGTCCCTGACAACAGACTTTCTCAGTGCAATGCATCTCCTGATCTCCTGACTGGTTGTACTAAGGATAAGGATGTCTATTATGGATCCAAGTAAGTTAAAGTCATTGATTGTTTCAATCTTTTTCCCACCTAACATAATGTTGCCTATGGGTCCAGTGGTGAGAATTGTCATTTTCTTGACTCTGTATACAACAGAACAAAACATTGTCTGATGCTACATCATCCTCACTCATTGCTCCTTCACTGATTCTCTACCAAGAATGATGTCCTCCTCTATAGACAGATCCCTCCTCATACCATGTCCAATGCTTGTGAAAAAGGGTCTTCTAGCCATTCTGGCTGTAGTCTTTCCAAGAAAAATTTATTCATTCTTCTGGCTGTCTATGTATATTTGTAATTCTTCACCATTGAAATGATTCAAAAGCTTCAATTCTTCTTTGCTCTTCCTTATTCATTGCCCAGTTTTCAAATTTATAAGAGGCAACTGAAAATACTACCTCTTGGATCAGGCATGATCGTCAACGATTATGCTGTAGGCCTTTGCTTTTGAACACTTTCAAGAGGTAATTTGCAACAGATTTGCCATTATAATGTTACTGTTTGATTTCTTGACTCCTGTTTATGGATCAAAATAAAAGGACAACTTCAGTCTTTTCTCTGTTTTTTGTGAAGTTGCTTGTTGGTGCAGCTGTGTGGATTTTCACCTCCCTTTCTGACTATATTGAAGGCTATAATTTCTAATCTTCATCAGAAAGTCCTTCAAGTCTTCTTTGCTTTTGGCAAACAATGTCATCTGTTTATTGCAGATTGCTAATGAATCTTCTTCCAATCCACTAGTTTATCTTCTATATTCCAGCTTCTCAAATTACTTGCTTGGTTTACAGATTAAGTATAGTGAGAAGATACAACCCTGATGATATATTCCTAAGTGGAAGAAAACTCTCAGCAGAACTTAGAAAGAGGCAGGGTTCCCTGATTCTATAGCTTTCTCGAGTCTGGTCTTTCACCTGAATAGAATCATATAGTATGTGGTCTTTTGTAACTGGCTTCTTTCACTTGGTTAAATGTTTCCAAGGTTCATTCATACAGTTACATGTATCAGCACTTCATTTTTTGAATGATAACATGGCATTTTATAGGTTGTACCACATTTTGCTTACTTATTGATTTTGATGGACATTTAAGTTGCTTCCACAATTGGTGTGAAGTGATATTTTAGTGTGGCCTTATTTGTTTTTTCTGATGATTTTGAACAGCTTTATTTGTGCTTATTGGTCATTTACATATCATTCTTGAAGAAATATCTATTCAAATCTGTTGTTGTTGCTGTTGTTGTTGTTGTTATGTGCCGTCAAGTCGCTTGCGACTCATAGTGACCTTATGTACAACAGCCCCAAACCCTGCTCTATCCTGTGCCAATCGCACTGCCTCTGACACACCCATCCCGATAACCCCAATCACTGAATCAGTCCACCTCATAGAGGGTCTTCCCCTCTTGCACTGTCTCTCCACCCTCCCAAGCATGATGTCCCTCTCCAAGGACTTGTCCCTCCTTACAACATGTCCAAAGTATGTCAGACGAAGCCCCGGATGAAACTGTCCTATTACTGAGTTGTAAGAGTTCCTTATACGTTTTGGACACAAGTTTCCTATCAAATGTAGGATTTGCTGTATTTTCTCCCATACTTTTGGCTATTTTTTTATTTTCTTGATGAGGTCTTTTAACATACAAACAGCTAAATTCTAAATTTTCTCCTATAGCTTTTATCTCTTATATAGGTCATTGATCAATTTTGAATTATTTTTGTAAATAGTGTGAGGTAAGAGTACAACGTCATTCTTTTATATGTTCAATTGTCCCAGTACCATTTGCTGAAAAGATGGCTTTTGCCCTAGATCATATTTTCATTTTCTGCAAAACCTTTCGCTGTATATATATATACACACACACATATATATACTTAATATATATATGTATATATATATATATAATATGTATAATATATATACTTTTCATTTCCATTCTTCTTTCTTGATATAAATTTATAGACAACTCTATCTCCAAAGAAAATCATGCTTTTCTACAATGTTTAAAAATTACTATTTACCAGAGGCAAGCAATGATCTTTGAACTGTTAACAATTCATCAACAGAAAGTATTATGAGCTGTTGGTCAAAGTCCTAATAATTAGCAGTTACCGAATGTCATAAAGCAAGCAGTAATGCCACTTACTTAAACTGGTATTGAAAAAACTTCACAAAAAAAAAAAAAAAAAAAAAAAGAAAAAACTTCACAAAGCTTTGGTGGTAGAAACAGTGAAGAATTTAAAGATAATTTAGAGTTATAAAGCAGTGTAGAGGGTTATGAATTGAAAAATTTAAAACATCCCTCCACAGTAGCTTGTAAAATGTGCTAAAGGGGGTTTAAGTAATCTTTGACACAGTGATAACGGAGGAGCATGGAGAAGGTGCCTGTGGGTCGTTGGTGCTTCTTCTTGGCTCTCAGTACTGGCTGTGACACTTGGAGTGTCTGCCTATCCCATTTCCCCTACTGTTCAGGGGGAAGTTTGAACTGATTCTGGCCACAGTGCCATGGAGGGGACAATGCTGAGGGGAGGAACCTGGGACAATGCTGGCCTCAGAGTGGCCCTGCCCTCAGACTAGACAGGTGGAGCCTGGATTGAGGACAGGGTGAGCAGAGTTGCAAGAGCACTAACCAGTCCTGTAATTCACACGATTGTGGCCAGCCTGCTCTATTTCATCTGCAGCTGGCTCCATTTCATCTGCAAGGAGCAGAAAGATCTATAATTGTGACTTCTCCCAGCTTCTCAAAAAGAAATTCTCCCCACTGGAGTCACTACAAGTGTCAGCTTTTGCCTTGGTTCTTTAGGGGGAAATAAACCCCAAAACAACAACAACAACAACAACAAAGCAATTTGAGAGTTTTCCTCTAAACCTTGAGGAATAGTTGCCTTTGCCTAAGTTTTCCACTCCAGAGGATTTGTTACTTTTAGCCACTTCCTATTCTGTGCCATCCTCATGTTCTCTGCCACCCTCAAGGCTCGGGGGCAGTGCCTGTGTCAGTGCATCTCCTTGAAGGTCTTTTCTTGTGCTGACCTCTGCTTGCCTCCTGACAACATGCCCAAAGTATGTGAGATGAAGTTCTGCCATCCTTGCCTTTAAGGATCATAGCGGGCACTCTTCCCCATGGCAGAGCAGTGTGTTCTGGTAGTCTGTGGGCTTTTCAGCACTCTTCCCCAACACCACAATTCAAAGGCAGTTCTTCTTCAGATTCCTTAGTCATTGCTCTAACTTTCACATCTATACGAAGCAATTGAAAATACCACGACTTGAGTTAGGCACTTCTTAGTTTTTAAATTGGCTCTCAGTCCTGGTGTAAGCACTTTTACAGGATAAAACCAGATGCCTTTGAGTAGATTTCGGTTCAAGGTGACCCCAGAGGTGTCACAGCAGAACTGTGCTTTATGGATTTTCAATGGCTAGTTTTGGAAGTAGGTCTCTAAGGTTTTTTTTGAGATTCCTTTAGATGAACTGCCAACCTTTTGGTTAGAAGTTGATCACGCCTACCTGTTTACACCACTCAAAGACTCTAACCCCTTTGTAAGATAAATGAAACAAACTCATTGCTGTGAAGTTTCTTTTGACTCACAGTCAACGGATAGGATAGAGTAGAACTTCCGGGATGGCACCCCAGGCTGTAAGTCTTCATAGCAGAAGACTTTCTTCTAGAAGCAGCTGGTAGGTTCAAACCTACCAGCTTTCTGGTTGGCAGTGAGTGACTTACTCATTTCACCAGCAGGCCTCCTTTTCTTAGGATTGGCAGGGACAGCTGAGTCAAAGGGGGAAGACACTGAAGCTGAGGCTCAGAAAAGTTAAATCCTAACTCAAAGCCACACAGGCAGCAGATACCAAAGTCAAGACTGGAAACTGGGGCTCTTTTGGGGCTCCAAGGGTCCCCTCTCAGCAGCAGAGAAAAAACCTGTCTTATCAGGGCAAGCGCCCCACTTTGGACTGGGGTTTGACCCTTCCTCCTTCCTGTTCTCCGGGCCTGTAGGTGAAGCACAGTATCAGTTTCACTGGGCATGGAACACAAGAGCTCCCAGTCACAAGAGAGAGCAGAATAGGGCTTTGTCTCTCAGGGAGTGGGATGGCTCTGTAGGGCTGCCTGGGGGCCAGGGCTGGGGAGGGCGCCTCTGCTGAACTCTGAAGGAGAACTCTGAGTCCTCGTCCCATTTTTCTAGGCTCTTCCCCTGTGGCCCTTAGAGGCTTCTCTTTGTACTTCTCTGGGCAGAAATGAAAAGGTTTAGTCTTCAGAGTGGAAAAGTTTATTAACCACTGAAAATGCTTTGGGGTTGATTACAGGAAAGCTCAGACAAAGGGATGCATACAAGCATGTACCCAGAACGAAGGAGTAGGTGGGAAAAACAAGAAAAATGTCAGTTACCAGCTGAGCCAGCTAGTCTCTCTTTCTTTCTACCAGAACACATTCAAAGAAAGCGTGCATGTGTGTGTGTGTGTGTGTGTGTGTGTGTGTGTGTGTGTGTGTGTTGAGAAGTGTTTATTTCATTACAGGTATAAAAAGGTATCAAGCAGTTGTTTTATCTATATATGTGTAGAAAAGTATGCCACTGAAACAGCTTATAAAATCAACTCCATAGACTAGATCATGTTAAATCTTCCTAAATTTCAAGTTACTTTTAGAATATCAAATTTCTCAAACATCTCAGACTTGTTTTTTAAATTAGTTTGTTTGAATCTGAATGCAGAGAAGATTTGTACATTGTTGTATGTGCCATTGAACTGGAAGCAACTCATACCTGACCCTCCCGTAGGGTTTCAGAGGCTGTAAATCCCATGAGAGAAGATTGCTTCACTTTTTCCCACAGAGCAGTGAGTGCACTTGAATTACTTTTGAGTTGGCAGCACAACCCCTTACCACTAATTTGGCCAACAGAGCTCAAAAACAGTGGCCTATTAGGTAGATAGCTGTGCTGCTAACCCAAAGGCAGGCAGTTCAAATTAACCAGCTGCTCTGCAGGAAAAAGAGGCAACTCCTCTTGTGCAATTTATAGCATCTGAGAACCTGCTCAAGTGTCACTTCTGAGTTGGTTCCTGCTTGACAGCAATGAGAGATGGATTTAACAGAATTCATTTAATGACCATATTTCTTAATTATTTTTTTATTTCTAGATTTCCATCTTTTTAAAATATCTTGCTATTTACTGAGGAGACTAAGTCATTGGTCTTCAGAGTGCCACATTCGGTCTTCAGAGTGCCCCATATCTGGATTTTGTTGATTGTATCTAATAGTGTTATTTGACAGTGTCAAGTAGTTCCCAGAAACTGATAGTTGAAAATAAGTGTTTGGTCTGATTCAGGTATCACTTTTCTTGGCAAGAACGGGGTGCTGTGTTTTCCACCAGAGTGCACATAATCAGTGGTTACCTTCTTCAGTACAATTTTAATGCCCACAGAGGATCATTGCTTTGATTCTCTAGAAAACATAGTGGTACAGTAAATATAGTGCTCGGCTGCCAATCAAAAGATCTGTGGCTCGAACCTACTAGCCACTCTATGGGAGGAAACTTGCTGTTTCTTTCAGTAAAGATTTACACAAGCTTGGCAGCCCTGTAGGGGTATTCTGTTATGGCAGAAATGCGAAATTCTAAACACTCAGCCAATAATATTGAAGATGAACAAAGTTCTTTATTGCACATTTCCAAGAACACCAGCAAATACGCAAATCATTCCGACCCCCTGGGGAAGCAAAGATTGAGTTTATATACATAGATTGGGCATGGGGGGGGGGAGGTGTGTGATTTACACAAAGTTCACTGCTGTTGTCAGTTGAGATTTCTTCGCACTCAAGGGTTTGTTATTGTTACTGACTTCTCATAGGTGTCCAGACTCCTCGCCAGGTTCAGAGGGAGTCGTAACCAAGCTGGTTAGCTTGTATTAGAACATAAGCTTAGTAAAACATATTTTTGCCAAAATTATTGAGGCATACATTTCTTCAAATGACTGTCAGAACAAAACAGCTTTCCTTAGGTTAACATATAAAATGGATTCTCTAATCCTTAATAAGCTGCTACTACAGTTCTCTCCTAAAGGGTTGTTGAGTTTGAAATGACCCCACACCAATGTGGGGGAGGAGGGCTTGATTGAGGATTTTAATTAAACCAGAAACATCAAACTCTCCAGTGCTGAGTCAAATCAGCCTCAAAATAACTCCATAGTAGAACCATCAGGGTTGTTTTCAGGGGTGCAGGGGTGGGGGCATAGGGGAAGGATCCTTCTGACTCAAATACATATTTTAAATGTCAATTCATTGCAGTTACTACTTATTTTTGCTAAAATTATTCCACTTTCATTTGTTTTTCTTTCCTTTGAGTATTTACAAATAATATTGGGTTTTCATTCATAAACATTTTGCTTTATAACACTGTAGTAGTTATAATTTCATTTGATTATTCCTTCAAAATTATTCTACTTTGAGTAAGCGCTTTCTCAGGTGACTCCTAGTTCCATTGTATAGGAACCTAATCATGTTTGATGACTTCCGACTTGGCAAAATATTCCAGGCTTATTTTGGATACTTCTGGACGGACCCACATCCAAACCAGTGACTCCTCCGAGGAATCCTTATTCTTTTTGGAGGGAAAACAGTATTTAGAGATCAAAATCTACAGTCTGGGGATACCCCACTTCTTCGAGGTTGGTCATTGTTTCTAGAATTTCTTGTTAACTCAGCCTTGAAATTTAGTTTTAAGAAAAGTACATTAAGCTTTCTAAATTATAACGCCAACTCAATTTTAGATTCGCTGTTGTCTTTGATTTTACAGTTACCTCTTTTCTGTTACTGAAAAATCTTGATTCCTAATAAATAGTAACATCATTACTTATTATTATTACTGAAAAATAGTTTATTATTTCCTAAAAGTTATTTTTGTACTTATTGCATCTCAATAAAACATGATTGTTGTTGTTATTGATTGCCATCGAGTCAAGCACGACTCATAGCAACTCTATGAAAAAAAGGCCTGGAGCCTTTCTATAATTATCGTCATTTATCAAAGTTCATAGAGTTTCCAGAGGCCTGTTGTTTTAGGAAGTGGATGCCTAACAAAGCGTGGTGAGCCAAATAATGGTGATTTAAAGTCATTTAACATAATTCCTCTTCTCATGATTAAAGCCATCAACTTGATACATACATTCTTTTTTCCTTTTCTTTTTTTTTTTTGGAATTTTTTTTCTATAATTATATTTTATTAATTTTCATAAACCTTTACAGAGATTTTGGGTTTCCATTCATTCATTGTTGCACTATTCTCTCTACCCTCCTCCCAGTTTCTTCTTGTCCAAATGCCACAGTGCTTGTCAAAGCCAGTTCTGATTAATCTTCTT
>NW_006399891.1:6504539-6536321 GCF_000299155.1 Elephantulus edwardii | reverse complement strand
GATTTTTGTATGTTGATCTTGTATCCTGCTACTTTGCTGAATTGGTCAACTACGTCCAATAGTTTTCTTGCTGAGTCTTTAGGGTTTTCTAAGTTCTTTTTTAAAATTAATTTTAATGAACATTTACAGAGATTTTGGATTTCCATTCATTCATTGTTGCACTTTTCTCCCCGCCCAATCCCCCACCCCCAGTTTGCTTTTCTCTTTGAAAAGTAAAATTCCTTCATTGGTATACAATCCCCCCGCACCGCCCTGAGTATACTCTGCAACCTTCATTCTAGACTCTTATGACAATCATAATGCCCTATATTACTTTTAAGCTGTTCTCTCCCTCATCTGTTTCAATGCAGTATACATAATTTATTCAGTTTTTCTCATTCTTACCCCAATCCTGATGTCAGTCCCATTCTACAGCAGTGGCACTATGCAGTGTTTGTCCTTTTGTGACTGAGATATATATATACATTCTTTTAATGAATGATGCTTCATGAAATTTTATTTAATTTTAAAAAATAATAAGGTAACACATTTACATCATTCTAAACACAAATCTAGAAAATTGAGCATTTTCTGAGAAGTCTGGATTCCATCCTTGTCCTTCCATTTTATTCTCGTCTTTCCCTGTTAAAACGTCATCTAGTAGATTCGTGACTACCCTGTGTATTTCAGAGTAGAACTGTGCTCCACAGAGGCAGAGTTTTTGGAAGTTTATTGTCAAAGTCAGTTAAAAGTCAAAGAGGAAAAAGTACAACCACGGTGCTCTTTGGAGGCAAGAATGGTGAAACGTCATCTTATACTGTGGGCATTTTGTCAGGAGCGGCCAGTCCTTGGAAAAAGAGCTCTTGCTGGGAAAGGAAGAAAGTCAGAGAAGGAGAGGAAGACCCTCAACAAGATAGATCAACACAGTGACTGTAACAAAGGGCCTGAGCATGTCAGAGATGCAGGATAGGGCAAGGTTCAGATCTGTTGTTCACAGGGTTGTTAGGAGTCAGTTGATGCAGTGGCACCTAACGTCACCGCCACCAATAACAATGTATTGTCACACCTTTTTTTTAGAGGTACCACTGAGTGGACTGGAACAGCCAACCTTTCAGTTTACAAAATGTTTATGTCACCCAGAGATCCTTCCTATACAGAAATATATGATAGAGAGTAGTCTTTTGGGGTTTTCCTTTACTAAATAAAAATAATGAAACAAAATAATAAACAATATACATGCAAGGAACTTAATAGAAAAAGGCATAGGTAGGAGGACATGGATGGCACAGATCACATCTCTTGTGGAAAAAAGGAGGGCATGGATTTTTTAAAACTCCGGGTTTTAGGATTTAACCTATCAAATGGGAAAGATCATCATGTTTAATCATCCATGATTGGCTTAAGTGGGAAGGATTAGCACACTTGTTCTTTCATGACAGCTGAGCTCAGGAAATCTCAGAAACATCTTTCAGGATGGCAGATTCCAGGAACTTTCAGAAACACATGGTTTTTAAAGATGGAGTCTCATTTCAGAAACACGTGCTGGGTCTTAAAGCTGGCCATTCCATGTGCTGTTTTTCTTCTGGGTCATCTATTATGGGATGTCTTTTCTGCGCAGTCAATGCCAGTCTTGCTGGTACCTGAGGGAGAGCTGGTAGAAAACAAAAATAGTGCTTATTAACTAATCTAGCCAGATTAGTTAATTGATAACTGAAGTCTGCAGTTTGTAAGAATTTGTCTTTTCTGTGATGTTGTTGGTGGTGCCATTGAGCTGACCAAGAATTATAGTGACCCTGTGAAGAGATCTGAACCTTGCCCTCTCTCGCACCATCTCCATTCTCCCTCACATGCTCAAGTTCATTGTCACAGTCACTGCGTCAATCTATCTTGTTGAGAGTCTTCTTCTATTTCTCTGACCATCTACTTTACCAAGCATGGCTTCTTTTTCCAAGGGCTGGCCCTTCCTTCTAAGATGCCCATAGTATGTGAGAGGTTTCACTATTCTTGCTTCCAGGGAACACTCTATTTTGCACTTCCTCTCAGACAGACCCATTTGTTCTTTGGCAGTGCATGAGATAGTATTCTTCTGTAATAGAACATTGGCAGTGGGCGGGGGGATTTAGAATTCCTATTTTAACCAATATATATACTGTGACGGTTGTTATTTGTCCTTGAGTAAAATCAACTCACAACTGAGCCGCCAATGGGTTTTTAGAGGCGGCAAATCTCATGAGAGATCTTCCTCCCTGGAATCAGCTGGTGTTTGAACCTCCTGCTTTGAGTTGGCAGTGCAACTCCTTCACCACTAGGCCACTATACATCTATATAAATATCGAGGCAAGGGAGGGGGGTGAGAAGGAGGGAGAAAGGAGAGGGAGGGGAGGGAAGGATGGAGCTCTGGTGGTGTAGTGGTAAGAAGTTGGGATGCCCCAAGAAAAGCAGATGGAATCCACCAGCTACTTCTCAGAGGAAAGATGACAGTCTCTTCCCTGTGAGGCAATGGCCTCTGAAAAACAGATGGAGGGTCAGCTACGGTCAGTCTCAACTCAAAGTCGATTCTGACTCAACCACACTATATACACACACACAATTGTATATTTGTGTTCCTGTTTTCTGAAACAGTATCACAAGATACATACTTCCATTCACCTTGCTAACATTTTATGACAAGCTAAATAACCGGACACAGTTTTCTTAGAATTGTAACGTCCTTTAGGCTCTCTGTGTAATGTCCTTTTCTCTTTTTAGAACAACTTGTTGGTAATTTCCCTTAGATGTCTAAAGTAAACGAAGATGTAGGTTTTCGGAGGCGGTACACAGCACCGGAGATTGCTCATCGTTCTCCTGCAGAGCAGCTGATAGATTTGAACAGCAAACCTTTGCATTGGCAGAGCAATTTCTTACCACTAAGCTAAATACCGTCTTTATTCTTTCTGTTAATTCCGGCAAAGTTTTTCATGAGGAGGAGGAAAGGAAGATTTGGCAGCTGTATGCTAAATTGTCTGGAGTGAAAGACTGCGTGGTCTTCGGAGGATTTTAAACACGATTCCAGAGAGGGAGCACCTGTTGTCAGGTGCAGGTTTGAGCCCTAGGACCATCCGCCTCCAGGGCTGGCGCAACAGGGTTCCCGCGGTGACTAAGCGAGCTCCGCGGGTAGCACCCCCGCCCCTCACCTATTGTCCCGCAGAGGAACCGGTATTTCCGGACTGGGCCTCAGACCTGTGATCCCGGCTAAGGGTGAGGCTGCGGGGGAGGGGAACGGAAGCCAGTCATAAAAACGGACTTTCCAAAAGGAGGGACACACACACACACACTCATAAAAATGAACTTTCCAAATGTACACACACACACACACACACACACACACACACACACACACACCATTGTCCGCCCTCCTCTGCAAAGACAATCCCCTCAAACACACACCATAATCGCCTATAACCCTGGCCCAAGCCATTCCTCCAATGGACTTTGACGGGCAGGGGATTGGAATCTTCTGAAATATGCCTAAGCCTCCGAAAGCCGACCCCGGCGCGTGTGAAAAAAGAGGCAGAGTGAAACTGGCGCTTGCACTTGGCAGAAAGGACGCGCAGGCCCGCGCGGAGCCGAGACGCGGCTCAGCAGACGCACGCGCGCGCGCGCGCGCGGCGACCAGGGCGCCCTCTGAGCGCGCCCCTTGCCCCGCCGCTGGGTGGCGCGCGTCAGGAGCCCCCTCCCCGACACCCCAAGTAGCGTAGCCAAAACTTGCATCTCTTTCCCCTGAGCCGCGCGCTGGACTCTCGGGGACTCAGGTGACAGGTGACGGCGGCCGCCCACCTCGATCCCTCACGGGCGCCGCCGTCCCGCTCGCCGGCGCTCCACCCCCACCCCGCCCTCACCCTGACTTTTTTTTTTTCCTCCCAAACCTCCAAACAGGAAATAGCTTGAGTCACAATAACACGCAGGAGCGGCCGCAGAGGCCACTTTCGCCCGCCCATTCCCGGGACAACCGCCCGCACTTGGCTTCTCCAAAGGCGCTGCCAGCGACGCGCGCGGAGCGCAGGGGACTCGGGCCTCGCAGGCGCTGCGAGCGAGCGCGCCCGAGAGCCGCCGGGGTCCCGCTCTCGGCTCCGCCGGCGTCCGCAGCCTCGCGTCTCCAGCCTCCAGGTGAGCTCCCTCCTCCTCCCTGCTCCGGCCGCGGGGGCGACGCTGGGGCCCTGACACTTCACGGCCCGCCGCGCCGTGCCTTCCGGGCACGGGCGTCGCCAGTGTTCCTTCCCACCCGTATCGACTTCGGTGGGGTGACGCAAAGAGCGGGTGAGATGTGCGGGGTGCCGCGGCGCCCGGGCGCCCTGGAGCGATTGTGTGGGCGGGGGGAGGGGGGCGTGAGGGGCAGTGCGAACAAATGCTGGTTGATATACCTCTCCGCCTGGAGTTGGAGGCGTCCTCTCTTTGGAAATGCTTGACCGATTTTCGCCTTCCGATCTCCTGGAATAGGGGAGCCATCGCGCATCGCTGGTTTCTCTTGGGGAGGCATCCGGAAGTCGGTTTCAGGACACACCTGGGTCAGCCACGGGTGCTAGGGAGCCACCCTCTCCTCCCTCCCTGGCCTGTCATCTTCCCCAAGGGAAGGAAAATATTTCCCTTTTCGTTGTGCTTCTTTTAAACTAGATTAAAAGCGCCTTTGAGTTTCTGCCAGCACTGCCTGGGTTTGCAGTCTTTGGCGGAGTCAGGAGGTGGTGCTCGGACGGAGGGGGGGCGCTGGCTGAAAAATCTCGGGGTTCTGGCGAGTCTGTCAGGACCGACACCGAGGTGCGCAGCTGCCCACGCAGCCCCCAGAGCCGGGACCTGGCCCCCCGCGCGGCAGAGCCGGGGAGATTGTGCGTGCGCATTGGCGTTTGGAGGGGAGGTCCTGAGCTTGTCAACACTGGGTTTTCAGGGACTGTCTTACACTGGGTTTTCAGGGACTGTCTTGCAAGGTTGTTCTGTAAGATAGGCTCAGTGAAAGCTGGGTTGGAGATCTTGATGTTGGATAAAGGCCACTGAATTCCAGGCATTCCTCGAGTTTGAGAAGGGTATTTCCAAAACTGTGTTGAAGCTTTCATGAGTTTTCTGTGAAATTGAAACTCTCTTAACTGTCCCGCACGTCGCTAGTGTTGGATCCAAGTTCCAGAGGTGGGTGGGTTATAAGGAGAGTGGGGAGGGCGGGGAGGCAGTCACTTTCTTGGCGAATTTTTACCAGCTGCGTTTGATAGGGTGGCCAGTTCACTTGGAAGGTATAATCAGCACTCTCATTTCCTGGTGAGGAGGCTGACTTTAGGTGATTGGAATGATAGGAAGGCATTTTGTCTACTTTTAAGTGTTTTAGGGCCTCACCACTCCAAGTGAGGTCAGATGCAGCGGGGACATCACCTGGGGGCTTGGTGAAAAGAATCTCAGGGCGGCCCACACCTCTGGAACCAGATTCTGCCTTTTAACAAACGCCATCGAAGTTTGTGTCTTCAGGTGGATGAGTTTGCACCTCAACGTTTGAGAAGCACTGGTTTAGGTCACTGGGGGTGCAGGGGGTTTTGTCCAGTGTAAAGGGCAATAATTTACAGCATTACAAGAACATCTGTAAAAGCCAGAACCTATGAGTTGGAAAACTGTCAGAGAAGAACTCACTGGGTATTTAGGATTCTTAATCCACAGCAGTAGAAAATTGGCAAGTTTGCACTCTGCCACAAGTGGAGAATTTAAGAGAGTGAGAAACAAGACAATCCCATCAAGTTCCATCTCTTGTCGTTGTTGTTTGGTGCCTTCAAGTTGAGTATGACTCATAGTAATCTTGTGAACAACAGCTCTGAACCCTCTCCTATCCTGTGCCATTTTCACACTTCCTGACACACTAGAGTCCATTGCGGCAGTCATCATATCAATCTACCTGCTTGAGGGTCTTCCTCTCCTTCGTTGACCCTCCACTCTTTCCAGCATCATGTCCATCTCCAAGAAATAGTCCCTCCTATCAACATGCCCAAAGTATGTGAGATGAAACCTCATCATCTTTGCCTCCAAAGAGCACTTGGCTGCACCCTCTCCAAGACTCATTTGTTTGTTCTCTTGGTGGTCCATGGGATGTCCAGTGTTCTCCAACATCACAGCTCAAAGGCATCAGTTCTTTTGCCATCTTTGTTCATTGTCCCGCTCTCAGGTGCTTAGCAAGTGATTGGAAAGACCATGGTCTGAATCAGATGCACCTTAGTCCCCAAACTGACATCATTACTCATCAATAATTTGGAGAGGTCCCTACCTGCAGATTTTCTCAGTACATCTTCTTATTTCCTGATTGCTGGTACCAAGGGTGTTAATTGTGGATCCAAGTAAGATGAAATTGTTGACAGTTTCAATCTCTTCTCCATCCATCATGATGTTGCCTGGGTTTTATTATCAGTCCTGATTTCTCTGAGCACAATAGACACACTATGGTCTTATGAATTATAGCTCTTCTTCCCCAAAATGAAAGATTTGGAAATAGTAACATTTGGAAATGTGGTCATATACCCTTGGTGTTTTGCTTCTGGATGCTTTTTTCTTCTAAGAAGTATAACAGGTTCTTGAATGTGAAGTTAAAGGAAATGGAGCATAGCACACTCAAAATGCATTAATTAACTAGGCAAAGATCTGGTTAGTATCTCTCTCTGCTTCTTTGAGCTGGCCTTTGAGGTGGCTTGTTCATGTTGGATTTAATAATTAGCCTTTGGGTTAGCAGTGCAACTGCCTACAGACCAAGCCACCAGAGTTCCCTAGTTTATATTGGATTTAGGTTTGTTTTTGTGGTTTGGTTTTGTTTTTAACCACTGAATGCTCATTCTTGAAAGTAATTGAAATATACTTTAAAAGACATATTGTTAAGGGAGCTCTGGTGGCCTAGTGGCAAGAAGCTGCACTGTAATCCTGAAGGCACACTGTTTGAATCCCACCAGATGCTCCACTGGAGAAGGAGGGATAATCTCCACCTGTGCCAGTTGGATCTGACTCAGTGGTATACAACAAGGATATTGAAGGCTGTTGAACATAGCAACACTTTAGAAAGATGACATGACAAATATACCAAACAGTTTTGTTTTTTGCTTTAGTGGTAAGTGAGTCTAATGGTCCAGCAGCATTTTTCGTTGTAAAAATATATGTCTGATTTGGAGCAGTCTTGTAATAATCAGTCTTCTGCTGGTTTCTACTTATAACTGTCCAGCTAGTGGTTTGAGGATGCCCTTTTCAGTGATAACATAGATGTGGACTGGCAGACTAATAAAAAGGATCTCATCCATCATAACAGATGTTGTTAGAGATCACATGCGCAGGTCAGAATATATGAGTGGTTTGGGACATCTTGGAAAGATGGAATAAACAACTAAATGGTGGGAGATTCTTTAGATTGCTTCCAAATTCTTTTTTCCCTGAAGCCCCTTGACTCTTTTGGTGTCCTGGCTTTCATTAGCCTGAGGTTATCAACTTGTAGGAAGGAACTTACAGCTTCCTTTGATTGAGTAGTCCCTTTGAAATGTCAAGTGAAGGTAATTCAAAAGGACCAGATTTGGCAGGAAAATTCTCCCCTTTTCAGGCGATTTCCTGCATTTGTAAATTTTCAGACCATTATTTCCTTCTAATTTTAGTGAAAGCAAAAGAGAAAAGGTTTTCTTTCCTGCATGGTATTCTCCTCTGAAATACAATAGAGTTCAGACTTTCATTGAACAAACAAATGTTATTTTTTATAGTCCATATTTGCCTCATAAAGTGTCCTTTGAAAGGTTTATCAGTGACCTGGTGACACCTAGAGGATCAGAATCACCAGGAAAACTTAGTGCAATGTTGCTGGTGTCACTGGGTCAGCTCACCTACTACTCGTAGTGACTGCGCACAACAGGAGTGGTGCTGCCTGGTCCTGTCTTATCCTCACAGCTGTTGCTGTGTTTGAGCCCATTGTTGTGGCCACTATGTCACCCCATCTCATTGAAGGCATTCCTCTTTTTCATTGACTCTCTGCCAAGCATGATACTCTTCTCCAGATACTGACCCTTCCTGATAACATGACCTAAACATGGGAGTTGAAGTTTCGCCATTCCATCTTCTAAGGAATAGTCTAGCTCTATTTCTTCGATGACTGGTTTATCTCCCTGGTAGTCCATAGTATATTAAATTTTCTTCACCAATATTTTACAGTCCCATGGTCTTTGCGGTAACTTGCAGTGCATCAGAGAGTTGGATAATGAATGACTAAGACTAAGGATGATAGAAGAAGAATTGATGCCTTTGAGTTGTGGTGCCAGAGAAGAGTCTTGAACATACCATGAACTGCCAAGAAAACAAATAGGTCTGTCTTGGAGAAGGTGAAACCAAGTTTCTCCTTGGAGGCTAGGATTTTGAAGCTCCATCTCATACTTTGGGTATGTGTCCAGGAGGTTCCAATCCTTGGAGAAGGACATCATGCTTGGAAGGATGAAAGGACAGTACAGGAGAGTAAGACCCCGGATGAGATGGATTGATACGGTACTTTGGGCGATGGTGGTTGGTTTGTAGGAGTCCGTGAGTCTGGCTCAGGATAGGGCAGAGTTCAGAGCTGCTGCACATAAGGTCACTATGAGTTGCAGGCAACTGGATGGCACATAACAACACCATCACTATAATTCAGAGGCATCAGTCCTTCTGTTTTCTTTAGTCATTGCCCAGATTTCACATTCATGGGAAGTTGAAAATAGCATGGCTTGGATCAGGTTCGTCTTGGTCCTCAAAGTGACATCCTTGCTTTTTTTAGCACCCTGTAGAGATCCCTGGCAGCAGATTTGCCCAGTATAATATGACATTTGCTGTTTTTTTTTTTTTGGCTGCTGTTCCATAGACATTAATTGTGAATTCAAGTGAAATTAAATCCTTGACAACTTCAATCTTTTTTTCCCCCCTTTTTAATAATATTGAGGTTCCCTGGTGGCCTGGCTGGTAACACTGCCAAGCCAAAGGCAGATGGTTCGAATCCACCAGCTGTTCCATGGGAGAAGGATGGACACTTCTGCCTTCCGATTTATAGCCTCTGAAAACCCAATGGAGGGTCAGCCATGAGTCATTTCTCACACTCATTGTCACACAACAGCAACCATCTTGGTATTGCTTTATTGGTCTAATTGTGAGAATTTTTGTTTTCTTAATGATGAGATGTAATCCACATAACACATGATAGTTTGAATTTCACCAATAAGTGCCTCAAGTCTTATTTTCAGTCAGCAAGGCTGGGTCTCTCTCTGCTTATCACAGGTTGTTTATGAGTTTTCCTCAATACTGATGCCACATTCTTCTTCTATAATTCAGTTACTTGGATTAGTTGCTCAGCATATCAATTGAATGTTGTTGTTACTGTCAGGTCAACTACAGCTCATAGCGATGTTATGAACAATGCCCTACCCTGTGCCATCCTCATCATCTCCGAATACTTGAGCCCATTGTTACAGTCACCATGTTAATTCATCTTGTTCAGAGTCTTTCTCTTTTATGCTGACCTTTTCCAAGCATGATGTCTTTTCCAACGACTGACCTGTCCTAACCATATGCCCTAAGTATGTGAGATGAAGTTTCACCATCCTTGTCTCCAAGAAGCACCCTGGTTTCACTTTCTCCGAGACAAACCTGTTTATTCTCTTAGTAGTTCATGGGGTATTCAGTACTCTTCTCCATAACATGACGCAAAGACATCAACTCTTCTTCTGTCATCCTCAGTCATTGTCCAACTTTCAAAATCATCTTAATAGGGATAATGAAAAGATACACCCTTTTGTATCTTTGAGGTATACCTTTTTTATTTTAAATAACATAGTTTTCCCTTGTTCTATTCAAAGGTCTACCTCTTTGTGTACAGGTTACACATGAACACAGTTTAGTGTTCTAGAATTCCCATTCTGTGCAATGTTAGCTATATTGTGTTATGATCCATGCAGTCATATAATTTTGTGAACTCTATGCAATGCAGGTAAACATCTCTCTGGTACTGTCTTTTAGCGAAGATTCATTTAACATCAACCATGATGCTCCTTGTGTTTGGACTCTTCTGAACCCAACCTGAATGCCTGGCATCTGAATCATATTTGAATATCTGCTTGTGTACAGCTGAATTAATCTTAAAATTTATTTTCAGGAAAATTGTCCCTGCAGGTGATATCAGTGATGTCGTTGAATAATTTGTGCATTCTGTTAGACCACCTTATTTGGAAATGTGCACAATATGAATGGATCTTTTTTATTGACATAGATGAATGAGCATTTCCAGCATTGCAGCCCTTTGTTGAAATGTCTGTTCAATTCCTAGAGCCTCAGTTTCCCCAATGACTTCAGTGAAGCTAGGACTTCTTCAATACCATTGGTTCTTGATCATATGATACCTCCTTAAGGGTAGAACAGTCTTCTATGGATTTCTTCTGTCTTCTTTTGATGCTTGCTTCTTCTGCCATTCAGTATTTTGCCCATAGAATTCTTCACTATTACAAAGTGAAGCTTGATTTTTAAAAAATTCAGTTTGAGAAATGCTAAGCATATTCTTTCATTGTGTAACTCCAAGTCTCTGCACATTTCATTATAATGCATTACTTTGGCTTCTTAAGCTGCCCTTTGAAATTTTCTGTTCAGCTCCATTAGTGCATCATTTTTTCCATTTGCTTTAGCTACTCTTATGTGCTATGCACCAGAAAGCTCGCAATGACTAGGGATGATAGGAGAATTGATACCTTTGAGCTGTGGTGCTGGAGAAGAATATTGAATATACCATGGACTGCCAGGAGAACAAACAGATTCATCCTATAGAGGGTGAAACCAGACTGCTCCTTGCAGGCAAGGATTCTGAAGCTTCATCTGATGTGCTTTGGGCATGTTGCAAGGAGGGACCCATCCTTGGAGAGGGACATCATGCTTGGGAAGGTGGAGGGACAGCACAAGAGAGGAAAACTCTCAATGAGATGGATTGACTCAGTGACTGGGGTAGTAGGGGTAGATGTGTCAGAGACTTTGGCACAGGATAGAGCAGGGTTCAGAGCTGTTGTACACCGGGTCACAATGTTGCAAGTGACTTGATGGGGACATGAAATAACAACAACTGTATGTTCGAGAGCAAGTTTTAGAGCCTCTTCTAATACACATTTTAGTTTTTTCTTTCTTTGTATCTTTTTATGTTTTATGATCTTTTGCTTTTTCATATTCTCTGTTCTTGTTTTCATCCTACAAACCCTTTGGTCTTTGGTGACGCTTAGTGCTCAGTGCTCACGTGAAAGGAGCAGTGGTGGCACAGTGGTGTCTGCAAACTGACAGGTTGGCAGTTTGAACCCCGTCAGTGTGTCCACCAGAGCAAGACCTGAAGTCTGCTCCCATGAAGATTGTTATTGTTGTGTGTGCTGTTCAGCAGATTTTGACTCAAAGGACATACTATCCTATAGGACATAATATAAGGGTCCTGTAGGGTTTGATTTTGCTCTGATTTATAGTCTCGGACATGTGAAGGAAGGTTGCTGTGAGTTGGAATGTGATTGATTACAGTGGGTTTGGTTTTTGACTCATTTTTTAGATTTCTCACATTTTACAACAATGTGAGAGGAATCTTTTTTTTCTTTTTCTCACTTTACAGATGAGCCCTCCTGGGTTGTTTTGTGGCAGAACATGGTTCTTTCCATGGCCATCTTCATGCGGGGTAAGTCCCCGCCCACTGACTTCCTCCATCCCAAGAAATTGTGTGTATTCACTAACTCTTCATTCCAGTTATTTACATCTTCTTGTTCAAGAGGCTCTGAGGCAAACAGAGTGAGCAAACCTGAAATAACGTCCCAAAGAGCAAAGGATTCAGGGTCTTTCCATTGTATGAGATGGACCTCTGAGGCACTAGTGACAAGTTAGTTAGATTCTACTTGGCTGGACCACTTTTCACAAAAATCAAATTGTGGACATTCTTTTTTCTTTTGAGATAGTGGCTGGAATAGCCATCTATGCATGTTGACTTCAGAGCACCTACCTCTCACCCTTGCCCTCGAGATAAAACTTTACTAAATGAAGATCTGACCCTGCCCCACACAAGCTGTCAGGGCCTGGTTAAATCTCATAGGTTTGGAGCCATCACATCCTGGAATAGAAAATCAGGGGAGTATTTATCTTCCTTAAGAGTGGGGACATAATAGACCCATTTGCAAGAGTGCTTGCAAACTGTAAAATAAAAATAAAAGTTCTCTCAGATTGCTACAAGGGGCTCCTTATTTATGATAAGGCAAATAACGTTTCCATTGGAGAGAAATTTACAATGCAAAAGAGGCAGAGAAAGCCACACATTAGAGGCATTTAACACTTTTTAGTGAACTGCCTTTGCTTGCAAATCTCTTCTAACTTTAAGTCATTAAAACCAGAACAGCTTTATTCGTATGATTCACTTAGCATGGGTGTTGTTAGGGTTATTGAGTCACCCACTGCTCCTCACAGCCTGATGCATAACGGATCCTGCACCGTCATTAGGATAGCTCCTTTGCTAGAGTCCATTGTTGTTTCTGTGCAGATCTGACTTGATGAGGAACTTCCTCTCTTTGCTGATCCTCTGTCTTTTCCAGCATGATGTCTTGTCCCAAGGACTGGCACTTACTGGTGCATGCCCAAAGTATGTGAGCTGAAGTTTTACCATCCTTACCTCCATGGTCTACTCAATACTCTTTATCAATATCACAATTCAAATTCATTGATTCTTTTACTTAGTCATTATTGTGCAATTTTTAAATGCATATGAACCAATTGAAAATATAATGGCTTGGATCAGGTGCACCTTAGTCTTTAAATTGACATCTCCACTCTTTAAATCTCAAAGAGGTCCTTGAGAGCAGGCTTGTCAGATCTTTTGACTTCTTGACTGCTGCTACCATGAGTATTATTTGTGGATCGATATAAAATTAAATCCTTGACACTTTCAATAGAATTCACGAATTATCTTGTTCGATTCAGTAGTTTCTAGTAAATTCAGAGTTGTGCAACCATCGCCATCATAATCCATTTTAGAATATCTTCATTGCCTTGGAAAGACACCGACCTCTTTATCTGGCCCCTCTTTGTCTTCCTCCCTGACCTCCATCATTAAGCAACCACTGATCCACTTTCTGTCTCTTATAGATTTGTTTTTTCTGGACATTTCACATGTGTGGTCCCTTTTTTTGTGGATCAGTTCATGGGTTAATAGACATTTGACTTATTTTTACTTTTTGTCTCTTATAAATGTGCTGCTGTGTACAAGTTTCTGTATAGACGTGTTTTCATCTCTCTTGATATGTACCCAGAAGTCAGGTGGTAACTCTAACATTTGGAGGGAGTGCTACTCTCTTCCACAATGGTTAAACCATTTTACGTTCCCATCTGCAGTATGTAGAAGTTCCATTTTCTTCATTTCCATGTTTGTTACCATCTATCTTGTTTATTTCGGTTGTCCTAGTCTGAACAGTCCACAGGGAACTGGTGCTGTTAACTCAAAGGTTGAGTTTCTTTGGGAGTTCAAACCCATATTGGGAGAAAGGTGGGCAATCTCTTCCTATGCGATTTCTAATCTGAAAGCCAATGGAGAGTCAGCTATCAGTTCTGATGCGACAGCAATGAATGATAGGTCTGAGAGGAGCTTTGCTGCTATAGTTGTAGTGCATTGCACTGCTGACAAAAAAGTCTGAGCATGTCTGGCAGTTCAAACCCAGCAGCAACTCCCAGGGAGAAAGAGGGGCAGTCTCTGCACCTTAAGATTGATAGCTTTGGAAAGCCAGTGGAGGGTGGAGTTTTCAGTCAGTAGCTCTGAAAAGTGTCCTGAAGATAGAGTAGGTTAAGTGTTGGGTTGCTAACCCACATAAAAAAGAGGAAATATTCTGTTAAGATTTGCAGCCTTGTAAACCAATGGAAGGTAACCCAGAGTGGGGGTCAGCTGGAAAGCAGTGAGCATTTTGGTGTTAGTAGCTTTGAAGTGGTATCTCATTTTGGTTTGATTTGCCTTTTCCTGATGGCCAAGAAGCATCTTTTCATGAACTTGCTAGGCTAGTCTTTGCTGACTTTTTAATTTTGTTTTGCTTGATTCTTTTCAAAAGGAAAGCTAGACAGTAAAATCCTAAAATCATAGTTTGGATAAATTTACCTAGTTTCGTTAGTTTAAAAGAATCCTGAAAATGGAAAATGAGCCCTTTGCTCTTTGAGAATTTATTTCCATTTTAGCTAATCTTTTATTTTTGCCTAAAAGGCCTAATGAACCTGATGTTCCTAAAGATTTGAAGGAAACATTAATGAATGCATATTTTCTTGGGGGGAAGGGACAGTCATAAGTAAGCAGAACTTACTCTATTACATATGTTGATTTAATAAAATGATCCAGTAGAAATCACCCTCCTATTAGACATTAATACCATGTTAAGAAATGCATTGATTCAAGTGGTGGACATTTTAAACACTTTAACCAAAGTACATGTTGGTTAACAGCTGTTCATCCTTTTTTTTAATTGAGATTTTAATGAAAGTTTATAGGGACCTTGGATTCCATTCATTCATTGTTGCACATTAACATCTGTAAATTCTTATTAAAATATGCAATAATATGCTTTAAAAATCATATTAATAAATTACATTTTTATAATACTAGTCTTGAGTGTCACATTCATTGCTATTAAGGAGGAACTGACTCATAGCTGACCCTCCAGTGGGTTTTCAGAGACTGAAAATGGCATGGGAGGAGATTGGCCATCTTTCTCCTGGGGAGCTGCTGGTGGATTCAAACCTTGTGCCTATGGATGGTCAGTACGGCTCTCTACCCACTAGGCCACCAAAGTACTGATGATTATTTCTGCTTGAGTTAGTACATTTTTGTAATTTTTTTCCAAAACTGGAATTCATTATTTTTATTTTATGTTTGTTGCTGTTGAGATTACACACAGCAGGATGTTTGCCCATTCAACAATTTCCTCACATACACCTCCAAGGCATCGTTTACGATCATTGACCTATGCAACCATTCTCACCCTCCATTTCCATGGTATTTCTCCCCACTAATATAAACTCACTGCTCCCCAAATTCCCTATCAAATCTTTTAGGTTGCTTTTGTCTATATGATGGCATAGAAATCATTCTTAAAGGAACGGAATATTCAAGGTAGACTTGTCAGAACTGACTCATAGCTGACCACTTCTACAAGTTTTTAGAGGCTGTAAATCACAGGGGTGGGAGAGATTACAAACCTTTCTCTTGTGGAGTGGCTGGTGGCGTAGTTCCTTGCCACCCGGTCTCCAGAGCTCCCTAGTTAAACGAAATTGCTAGTTAAGTTAAAATGTTGTTAAGTGGCATCAACTAGACTACTACTTACAACGAGCCTACGAACATATAGATCTAAATCTTACCCCCACTCACTTGTTGCTGGAGAGTCAGAGTTGACCCATACCCTACGCTCCAGTAAGTTTTCAGAAGCTATAAATTACACAGGAGATTGCTCATCTCTATCTGTCTGTCTCTCTGTCCGTCCATCCATCCACCCATCCATCCATCTCTCTGTCATCCCTGGTGACATCATTTATAGGGAGGTGTGCTGCCAATCCAGAAGAAGTGCTTCTCTGGTGATTGGAATCCACTAGCAACCACGTGGGATGAGAGGTGGGTAATCTCCTCTCATGCAGTTTACAGCCTCTGAAAACCTGCTAGAGGATCAGCTGTGGATGGGCTCCAACTGGATGACAATGAGTTTCAGTTCTGAGTTTTAGGTTTATATATACATATACATACATACTTACATTATCTATCTATCTATCTATCTATCTATCTATCTATCTATCTATCTATCTATCATCTCATGGCTCTTTTCAGTTTCTTGCATGAAATGGTTACATTATACAAGCTGTGAAGTCTGAAAGTTGTGACAAGGGACAGAAGGGAAATTTTCTACTCACTGCAAGGAAGTCCTCACTTAAGCTTCAGTGAGCTACAAGCACTTAAAACCCATGACCTTCAGCTGGTCGTCCTTAGCCAGTCCAATCTCTACAAGGAACTGGCATATATTCTTGCGCTGATCACCCTCTAGTTGAATTCTCCATATTCTGGATGCTCAGTTACTGTACCATTGCAGGCAAACTTCTTAAACGCCTTCACTAGTGTCTTTTTATCGTAATCATCAGCAATCCCTTGGACGGTTGTAAGGGTCTTCCTGCCGTTTCTCTGTAGAATTCTTATATGGAAATAGTCCTCAGTCCCAACAGGAAGCAGGTCATCACCCTTACTTGGATCAGCAAGGGGTTGAAAGAGTGGAGGTTCTGGATAGTGGACTTACGATACGATTCCTTTTCCTTGGTGGAAACAGCCTGTGGAAGGCGGTGGTGGGAGAAGGCCGGCAGGGGGGACGGTGTGTCGGGAAGCAAGGGGGCTCGAGGGGGAGGAAGCTGAGTCCTCTATATAGACATTTTTTTTAAGATTAAACTTAATCTTCAGGTAATTATTTCAGTTTATCCAGTCTCTATGGCTGTAGAAGATATGGAATCCATGAGAATTTTAAATTCTGTCCTGTATTTTCCTTCTTTTGATCAGGATTCTTTTATGGAGCTTTTGATCAGTATGTTTAGTAATATTAACTGCATACCAGCCAATTCTTCAGGTAAAATTCAGTATTTGTTTTCTCCCACTACAGCCATAGGAAAATTATCTTCATATTTTACAGTCACAAATCAATCTTGAATATTTAAAAGTATCTTTTACATTTTGGAAACTTTCTATATTAAATTTAAACTATACTTTTTTAAAAAAAATTAAAAAAAAGAAAAAAATTGCATTGTTGTGAAATGTTGCTACCATTCCAGGGAACCAGCTTGAATTAAAAATGAAAAAAATTACTTAACTTGAAAATTGTTTGAGACAAGTCATGGGATTGCTGTTGTAAAGTTTTACCTAATAGTGACCCTGCAGGACAGAATAGAACTACACCTTGGGCTTTCCAAGGCTTTAATCTTCACAGGAGGGAGCTCTGGTGGCCTCCTGGGTAAGCGCTTGGCTACTAGCTGAAAGGTTAGCAGTTTGAACCCATCTGCCACTTTACAGGAAAGGTTTACAGCCTTGCACCTTTGAAGGGCAGCCCTACTATGCCCTGTAGAACTGCTATGAGTTGGCATTGACTTGATGGTAATGGGTTTAATCTTTATGGGTGCACCTCTCCAAGTCTCTTCTCCCTCATAGTTGGTGGTGGATTTGAGCCAACAGTCAAGTACTTAACCATTTGTGCCACTCGGGCTCCATAGTCATGAGAGAGAGAAGTGAAGTGTGCGGGCAGTGGTTCTCAGATTTGAGTGTGCACAGGATCTCTTGTAGTGCATGTTAAAACAAAGATTGCTCAACCCACTGCTGGAAGTTTCTAGAATTTCTTATTCAGTAGATGTGGGATAGCTTGAGGATTTGCATCTCCAAAAGGTTCCCAGGTGATAGGGAGCCCTGGTGGCTTAGAGGTAAGGAATTGTGCTGCCAACCCAAAGGTACATGGTTTGAATCCACCAGCTGCTCTTTGGGAGAAAGATGGGGAGTCTCTTCCTTTGTAATTTATTACCTCTCAATATCCTCTGGAGGGTCAGTTTCAAGTCAGTGGTACACAACAAGTTCCCAGATGATACAGGTGCTGCTGGATCAGGGTCTACAATTTAAGGCTCTCTGGTGTGGAGGTCTTTACAGGAACATAAGCGGGGTGTGAGAGAGGGGAGGGGTAAGGCTGGAGGTTATCCTTGCCTTAGGCAGTCTATACATACATGAAAGTACTTGGTAGGAACTTGGACATAAACAAGGCGGAGAATGGAAACGCAGGGAGGGCTCCCTGGAGGAAGAAGAGACTCCTCGAAAAGATGGGAAATGGAATGAGCAGACAGTTACAGGGTGACATTGATGCACGGGTGAAGAATTAATGCAGACATAGTTTCTCGTGGATGAACAGGAGAGTCAGGACATGTGTGGGGTGCTGGCCCAACAGGAGGAGCTGAGCTGTTGCCAGATGTCAGTGTTCAGGCCTGGCCTTTTCATCATTTTTCAAGATCAGAAATACCAAGTTGGGATGGTTTCTGAGCAGGGCACAGGGTCAAGTGTGGATTTCCTTTCATAAGACATCCCTCATGGGGTTGTCCTTCAGGCCATAGTTTTGGGAGGGAAAGCTGACTCCCTTCGCTCTTTAGCCTGTCACTTCTCACACATCAACCCAAAACAAAGACACACCTTATAAACCAGAGACAAGAGTCTTCTGTGAAAGAAGGTGCTACTGAGTTCTTGTTTTCCTCCTTCATGCAGTTGCCTGCTCACGTTAATAGCCTTACAGATCTGTGCTCTCAGGCGTCTAGTCCCCTTAGCACAACCTGGGATTTTGAGAGTGGGGACTGACAGTGTCAGATTAACCAATGAGCAAGATAAATAAACACTGCCTGATTGGTGCCTATTTCCTAATCTCCAGCGAACAATTTCACCTTTCCCTACCGCCTCAAAAGTTCTGTTTCTGTTTGTCTGGCTTCTGTCTCTGTCTCTCTTTCTCTCTCTGTCCATCACATCTTCCTACAGAATCAAAGCCCCTCTTTTCAAATTTACAACCCCAGTTTTACAGACTACCCAGCACGCAGGGGAGGTGTGGGCTTCCTTGTGCTTGCTCACCAGCCTCTGGCACACAGTTGCACGGTGGTGAATCTCAAAATGAGCACGGAGGCTGTGTTTGCCTTGCTTCCCAAGTAATCTGCCCTGGCACTGACACGGGCATGTATTTGATGATCCGTCTCTCGGAGGGCAGGCTTGCTGCGGTGGAGAGATCCTAGAAGGGCGGTGACTCCTGCTGGGGCCTCTGAAGCTGTGTCCCACCCTGTATCCTTCATGCTGATTTCACATGTCGAGCCAAACATCTCGATTACATTTTATTTGAAGAGTCCTTATTTTGTTGAGCATGCCAGACATTTTTCAGGGATTTTGAGAAAAGACATCTGAAGTTTTCTCTAAGTGATTCTCTATTGTCATTTGAGGCAAGGGAGTTCCTGAATGGCACAAATGATTAAACATACTGGCCTGCTAAATGAAAGGTCAGAGGTTGGAGTCCGCCGAGGGACCTCGGAATAAAAGCCTGGTGATCTGTGTCTGAGAAATCATTATTCAGTAACTCTATGCCAGCTGGTTATGAGGGAGGGCTTGAAATCAGCCTGTGTGAACTAAGGTCTGTCTGTGCTCAGAGGGTGTGGTCAGAAGCTAAATTGAAGCCGCCCATTGTAAACATTTCCTTTTGTCACTAAGTCCCTTGGTCTGCACACCCTGTGCTGCTTTATGGTCCCTGGGCCTGGGGGTATGTGATTCCTCACATCCCTGGACTGAAAGTAGAACCCTGCTTTGTGGAGAGAGACCGTGTGTCAGGGTCCTCAAGACCACATCCACAGGACTCAGCACACAGTCGTCCTCACAGGTATGATTTCTTACGGTGCAAGGACACAAAGCAAAATCAATAAATGTGAAAGAGGCCCGTGGGGAGAATTCCAGAAGAAACCAGGCACAAGCATCCCAGGGTTACCTCCAAGCAGATTCGCACAAACCCCAGATGTGTTGCTGTGGTCGATTCTGTCTCAGGACTTTATTGCACAGAAGAGAACTTCCCCCGAGGGATACTGAGGCTCTGTATCTTAACATGCCCCAACTGCCACATCATCCTCCCTCAGAGCAGCTGGTGGGTTTGAACCACTGACCTTTCAGTTAGCAGAGAGTTTAAAAGCAGGATTGGTTTCTGGAATCATAGGACTAGTTTAATGTCCCTAGAAATACACGTGAAATGTTGTTAACAGGGATACTCAACAGAAGTTCTGCACTTGGGGTTTTTCAGAGGCCTGGGCAGATGGGCCCATGAGAAAACAAGGCGTCCTCATAAACCGTTCAGCCTGTACAGATGAAGCGCAGTGACCCACTCTTTGTCAGTTAGGATGCTGGAACCTCCCCCAGATCCATGTTCCTTCACACCACTCGAGGGCCCACCTTGTAACCAGCCCTTTCCGAGGACAGTGGGCAGGCCTGCTCTGTTAGCTCTTCTCTACAGATAGATGAGCCCGAAGCTTCACCTGGGGAAGGGTCCCTCACAGCCTCAGGGCCAGTGCTGGGGAGCCCTTCTCCTCACCGAAGCTGGAGAAGGCAGAAGGGGATGAACAGGAGCTCGGCCTTTCCAGCCAAATTTTTGTTTCAGGATGGAAGCCTCTATTGCAGGGTCCAAGAAGGGTAGCAGTAGACGGTTGCAATGAGTTCAGAGCTAATGGATCCATTGTTAGAGATTCTGTCAGGCACTGTCCTGGGCACTAACAATTCAGTGCAAAATCTGTCCTCGAGACCTGTGCTTTAGCAGGACACAGACAAGGAAAGGGGCAATTATGATCCATTCCAGGACCCAAGGCCAGTCTTTGGAGAAGGACATCATGATGGGAAAGATAGAGAATCCATGAAAGAGAGGAAGACCCTCAATGAGATGCGTCAGCAGTGACAGCAATGGGCTTGGGCATGGCAGAGATGGCGATGGTGGTTCAGGAAAAGGCAAGATGCACATCTGTTGTTCACAGGGTCTCCTGAGTGGTAGTGTCTTGACTACACCTAACAACAGTAGCAACAGGCTTCCTAACTGAGGCTTAGGGGGTATCAGAGAAGTGAATTTTGTCATCAGACCAACCTGATTGGTCCTAGTGTCTTTTGTCAGCCTAAGAAATCTCTTCTCAGAAGACCTAGTCTGAGTAGCTCCTTTAAGCATCTCCGCTGTGTGTCTGGGCAACTTTGGAGACTTTGACTTGCTCTCTTTGGACAAGTTATCCGGAAAAGCTGAATCCTGGAGAAGAACATCACATTTAATAAAGCTTCCCCAGCGATGGTGAGAAAAACCCTCCTTAAGATGGATTGACACATGGCTGTCAAAATGAACTCAGATACCAGCAATCATGAAGGTGGCACGGGATTGCGTGGTGTTCCCTTGGGTGTTATGCGTAAGGTCCACACCCGTTAGAGCTAACTTGACGGTAGATAATGTCAGTGCAAGGCACTGTGGAAACCAAGTAATGGCTTAGGGACGTTTAACCAAGGGAAAAAGTATTTTAGTCAGAGGGAATGGCCTTGACTGGACCATGCCCACACTGTGTCCGTGGTCCAGTGGCAGAGCAGAGTCCTGCCTCCCTCCAGCTCTGAGTTCTCAGTTACGCAGGAGCGTGGTACTCCTGCCAACACAATCTGCTTACCATTCCAAGAGGAATCCTTGCTATTTGACTTATCTGACTCTTGAGAATACTTTTCCCTCTGATTGGGATGTCCTCACTTCTTGTGACAGCTTAAGAAATAGCTCCCCTCCTTTTAAGACCTAATCTAAATATCTCCTGTATGAAGTGCTTCCCAAGCCCAGGCCTTCAAGAAGGGCTGCCTGCTCCATCCTTTGCCCCGTCCTTGTTCTGCTGTCTTGCACAGCGTGCTGGTGGCAGCATGCTAGGCTGTAGTTCCTTGTTGCTCTTTGACTTAGTCATCTAGCGCTCTGCTGTAACAAAATACGTATGTAGTGGCCTTAAAAAAACACAAATATTTGTTATTCAACAACCTGAAAGTCGGGAGCTCTGGTAGCCTAGTGGCGAGAAGCTGTGCTGCAATCCTGAAGGCATGCAGTTCAAATCCACCAGATGCTTCACTGGAGAAGGAGGGGCAGTCTTTTCCTGTGCCAGTTGATCCTATTCGATAGTACACACAACAAGGGGGGGAAAAAAGAGAGACTGAAAGTCCAAATCAGGACATTGATTGTAGAAAAGGATCCTTCATTGTCAGGAGCCTGGGGATTCTTTAGTGTTCTTGGCCTCTGTCTTCCACATGTGTCTGTGTCTATTCTGCTCTTTTTAAAAACATCGCTGAAAAATTCACAGTATACATGAACGAAATGTAACATAAATGAAAGATTGTGTAAAGCACAATGTACATGCATGAAACACAATGATTACGAATGATAAAAATATTAAATAAAAAGCCCCCATCACTGAGAAATGATAAAAGGGCTCTGGTGCCATAGTGTGTTTCATTACTAACCTAAGGTTGTGTGTATCCAGCAGTTCAAATCCACCAGCCACCCCAAGGGACAAAGATCAGTAATCTCTTCCTATTATCGTCTCAGAAGACTCTCTAGTCTCTACTGGTCCAATAAGTCTGGCCTTTTCCCCCCAGCCCCCTCTTCTTCTTCTTTAAAAAGTATTTGAAGTATGTTCAGCATTTCCCTCCCGTTCTTCCTGGCACGATCTGCTGTCTCTGGGCAGAAGAGTAGGAGGTGGTAGCCAGGCACCATCTAGTTCTTGTGGTCTCAGGAGAGATGAGGCCAGGGTTGTGTGAGCTGCTAGCTTTGTGGACTAGTGTCTTCTTTCAGTCTTGGTTTCCTTTCTTTTTTTGCTCCAAATTTGTAGAGACTAATAGTCATATCTTAGACAACTGCTCTCAGGCCTCTAATACTCCCAGTCTGGGTGGTTCTTGAGGATGGGAGTGATTTGGTGTAATTTTTGTTTGTTTGTGTCATTTTTATGTCCAGTATTTTTGTCATTTTTATGTCCGGTATTTGTGTCATTTTTATGTCCAGTATCAGAATGCTTGCTAGGGTAGGGCACTCCTCAGTAGTTGTCAATGGAATGAAGAATGAGTGGGCAGTTGGTGCTAGTGTTGGGCTGGAATAAAGAACTAAACGTGAAATGGACACAGTGACAGAAAAAGGAAATCTATATCCTTAGAGCCAGGTTTACAGACTGGTAGGAGAAAAAGATTAAGCAGAAAAGCACAAATACATAATTAGAAATGGAGAAGGGACTCAGGGAATACAGAGAAATGAGAGCTCTGAATGTTGATGCTCTAGGCAGCGTAGGCTTATTGCGAGCTGTGTGGGTGGTGATGGTGCCCAGAAAACATTTGCCAGGCACCAGGAGTCCTCCAGATAATGACAGAAAGGCAGATGAAAGGTCACCACTACCTCGCCTGCTGGAGAGCCTCGACTGGGAGGAGCCAGGGGACCTGGGATTTAGCTAAGTGGAGTCTTAGGGGCTGAAAAAGCTCTCCTTGGGAGCACGGCGAACCTGGACTGAGGAACCCAGGATTGAGTGGCAAAGTAGCACCTAGTCAACTGAAGAGCCTTTCTGAGGTGGATCTGGGGTTGGGAGAGGGGTGCAACGAAGAAATCTGTAGAGTAAAATGCAGTCATTTCTAGAATACTTAGGATGGCCGAAGGTCTATGGGGTTTGCATATGTTCATTACATTTGATCACCACTCATTATTACCAGTTAGGCATCAATATTACCTCCTGTTCACAGATGAGAAAACTGAGGCCCTGAAGGTCAGTGACTTGCTCTGGGTTACACTGCTGGCAAGTACGGAGCTGGGATTCAAACCCAGGCAGTCTGTTCTAGACAGGGTCTTAACCATTTTTATCCTGTTAGCTTCTAATTAAGGACTAAACCTTAATGTTATTTGGTACTTATCATATCTTAGTTCCTGAATAAGAAGAGATGTTCAAGATACAAGGACATATGCTTATTTATCATCTTATGTCAGTGGTTGTAGAGGAGCTTCAGGGCTTTTGCTCATGGAGTCACTATGAGTTGAGCTCGACTCGAAGGCAATCAACAACAACAACAACAACAACATGCTTATTTAGGACATTAACATAGACAGATAGATAAAACATATGTTTTGATTTTGAGCTTGTCTTTAAAACACATCTTGTTTCTTTCACTTAACATAACGTTATCAACATTCATCCATGCTACAGCTAGTATCAGGCTACATTCCTTGTTATGACTGGATGATATTCTGTTATACGGACATGCCATGTTTCGTTCATTCACTCATCAACAGATGGACATTTGGGTTTGTTCTTGATGTTGTCCTTTGATGTGAAAGTTTTCTAAATTTTGATGAGTCAAGTTTATCTATTTTTCATTCTCCTGTTTGTGCTTTTGATATTATTTCTAAGAATCCATTGTCAGAAAACAAGGTCATGAACATTTAGCCTTGTGTTTTCTAACTCCTATGTGATGGATAACTTTCCTGTGGCCTTTCTAACCAGAAACTGGGCGGAGATATGCAAATAAGGTGTTATAGGGGAGCTCTGGTGGCTTAGTGGCAAGGACATGCAACTACAATCTCAGAGGCACACGGTTCAAATCCACCCGATGCTCTGCCGGGAAAAGGAGGAACAATCTCCTCCTGTACCAGTCAGATCTGATTTGACGGTACACTCACACAAAAATAAAAATAAAAAAAAAAATAAGGTGTTATAGCCCATCAAGGGGATTGCACAGTTTGCCAATGTTATAATTATTATTATTTATTTATGTATTTATTTATTATTTCTTATTATTTCTTCTTCTTATTATTACTACTACTATTAAGAATTTACTATGACTCATAGTGACTCCTCTGTGAACAACAGATCTGTGCCCTCCTATGCCAGCTTAATCTTCACTAATATAATAATAAAGCCCATTGCTACAGTCACTGTATCAATCCATCTTGCTCAGTATATTCCTCTCTTTTTCTGACCTTCTGCCTTTCCCAGCATATCTTTCCCCAAAGACTGGCCCCATTGATAACATGCCCAAAATACATGAGGCAAAAATTCAGCATCCTTGCCTTGAAGGTACACCTTGGCCGCACTTTGTCTTAGACAGACTTGTCTATTCTTTTGGTGGTCCATTGGATACTCTGTGCTCTTCACCACCGCAATTCAAAACAACCATTCTTCTTTTGTCATTCTTACTCACTGTCCAACTTTCAGATGCATAGGAAGTAATTGAAAAGACTGAGGCTTAGGCCAGCTGCACCTTAACCTTTAAACAGAGGTCCTAGCTCTTCAGCGCTTTGGAAGGGCCCTTGACAGCTAATTTTCCCAAAGCAACACATCTTTTGTTTTCTTGACTGCTGTTACAATGGGTACTGATTGTGGATCTAAGGAAAGTGCAATCATTGGGTGTATGGAATCCTGAAGAGGTGAGACACTATGCAAATAAGAAGTATGGAACCCTAATGAGGGGATTGATCAGTTAAACCATCCTGCTGGGCTTAAAATGAGTTATGCTAGAGTTGGAAAAGAGGTCACCTGACCACCACAGAGAAGAAGAGATGGGAGCAGAGTTCATCCTTTGGATCCAGGGTTTGTGCACCAGAAGTCAGAGCTATAACATTAAAGGTGGTAAGAGGTGAGGAGAAGCAGTGGTAGAGAAATGGCAGCAGCCAAGGAAGCAGAATCAGGAGACCGCAGTAGATGACATAGTGGGTTTCCTGGCCCATGCAGGAAGAGAGCTGCTTACCTTCCATCAAGAGGCTTGCTGATGGAGTAGAGTGCCTCTGGACACTGAGACGCTCTAGGCTTAGAGACCCATTGAGAGAGACAGAAAGAGCGTGAAAGCTGGCAAAAGAGCCTTCTGGCTGAGGCTTACTGGTGATGTGGGTACCTCTAGGTAGTTGCTGGTGGAGCTAAAATTTTTGTAATGCTTGCATGTAAAGAAAGACAATTGACCAGCCCAAGAAACCTAAAGAGGATGGAGGTGCTGAGGAATCAAAGGCCTGAGACCCTGAGGACCAGATAGAGTTGTGCTTGTGGCCATGGTTGAGATGAGCATGTCCCAGTTAAAGCATTGTATCCTCAGCCATCTCTGATCTTGAATTGTTAACTGTTACTTCCCTAATCAACACCATCAATACCAGCAGTCAAGAAATCAAAAGTCGTATGCACTGGAGGATCAGCAAAAGAGGAACATCTTCAACGAGATGGATTGACACAGTGGCTGTAGCAGTGGGCTCAGGTGTGTCAGAGATGGATGGTAAGGATGGTACAGGTTTCACATCTGTTGTTCATTGGGTCACTGTGAGTCATACTCAACTCGGTAACACTTAACAATAACAACTTGCTTAATAAACCCTACACTCCTGAGTTTTGTCTGTGAGTTCTGAGTGACTATTGGAGTACATTCCTGAACCTAGCCGAGAAGTAGAGAGCTTGTGTGAGGGAGTGCTATGGCAGAATTGGTAAAAAGGTTGGCGTAAGGAAGCATGTCTGACCGTCACTTCATAGGAGTCAGCCTTAAGCTAATGATGGTGGAAATTCTCTGTTCTGTGAAGTTATAGGTGGTCAGAGACCTCCACATACCTTTCCTGTACAGTTTTATAGTTTTAGGTCTTTAATCAGTTTTGCTTTATATATTGTATGAGGTAGGAGCTCAGCATCATTCTTCTGTATATGACTATCCAGCTGTTACAGCCCCGTTTGTTGAAGAGATTTCTTCCTCCACTGAATGAATGGATAGTCTTGCAGTTGTAGATAAAGCAGAAGTACTGGAGAGGCAGGAACAGAACACAGAATCCAGTCAGAGGCTTCAGCCAAAGAGGACTCCCGAGGAGAAATGAAGCCGCACAATGAACATGAGGGGTATTTATTTTACATGCTGGGTATTAGTTGTGCCAAGGTCTTTGCATGTCATAATAGATTGAAATGTTACTGCTCGTGTGTCTTCTTTTTTAAAAAAAATTAAATTTTAGGGGAGCTCTGGTGGCCTAGTGGCAAGAAGCTGCAACTACAATCCCAGAGGTGCACGGTTCGAATCCACCAGATGCTCTGCCGGGGAAGGAGGGGCAATCTTCTCCTGTACCAGTCAGATCTGATTTGACGGTACACGCACACAAAAATAATAAAATAAAATTAAAAAAAAATAAAAAATATTAAATTTTATTAATTTTAATGAATATTTACAGAGATTTTGGATTTCCATTCATTCATTGTTGCACTATTTTCTCTACCCCCCCAGTTCGTTCCTCTTTTCTTTTTCTTTTTTTTCCCTTGAAAGTCTGTTTTAATTGTCCCATTGCCACAGAGCTTGTCAAAACCAGTTCTGATTAATCTCCTTTGTCAGTGTGTCCTTTCCATTCCCTATCACTCCTCCCTGAGAGAGACTTCACCCTGATTCATAAGGAAAAGGGCATGGCGTATTCTCTTAGCTACTTCCTGCTGAAAAGGGACGCTGTAGGTTTCAGGGTGAAGACCTTCTCTCACTACTCTAAGGGCCCCTTTGGCAATAGGAAACATGTAGACTATTGTGGAGATTGATTTTGGAATTTAGATGTACTGTTATCAGTTGTGCTTAGCCATACATGTTCAAATCCTTGAAGATGTTTCATGGAACTGTTGCAGCCTAGAAGACACAAATTTAACTAACAAGTTATAAGTACATGAGTCAAAAATTAAAAGCAATAATATTCCAAGTAGAGGTTCTGACAGTGGCACAAATCAAGTTACAGAGGGAAGGTAGTTCTTAAAATAAAAGGCTTACTGACTAGCACTTTGTCAATTATAGTATAAAGGTTAGGAACCACAAGATGTAGAGGCTCAACTATGTCATTTATTGTTCTTAAGTCCTGGACCAAATTCCATCTACCACTGGGTTGTTTTAGAGCTCGGAAGTCCACATGCAAGGCAGAGGTGAAGTAAGGAACTGCTTATGAGGTTTTCTGTCAATTCCAACAACTAAGAAATAGTGAGAAGAGTTGGGACCTCAGAAGGCTTTTAGGACCAAATAGTAGGCTCTTGTGTCCAGGAGAAAATGAATATACTTACCAGTAATGTTAATGCTCACCCATGGCTCTTCTGGGAGGATCTAAATCGTTGAAGCGTCTTCTTTCTTTTGCCACACCTCCACTTGCCGATTTAACATTTTTCAGGTGTACTGTTTAGTTATGCCAGTTATGTTAACTGTGTAATCTGTGTAGCCGTTGCCTTGAATTAATTTTTAAATTGTAACTAACCCTGTGAGGCAGGACCACTTTACAGATGGACAAACAGGGGCAAAGAGACACTGAGGGGCTTGTCCAAGGTCACACCACTGTCACCTGGAGGTGGTGCTTAAACCTAGGCAGTGTGTCACTTGGTGGGGAGTGGGACCCAGATGGCAGCGGGCAGAATTTGAGACTGCATGAACTCTATATGAGAGTATATGAAGTCTAGTGGTAAGAAGTTGCACTGCAATCCCAAAGCCGCATAGTTCAGATCTGTCAACTGCTCTGCGGGAGGAGGATGCGTAATCTCCTCTTGTGCAGTTTACTGCCTTTGAAAACCCTCAGGAGGGTCAGCTATGAGTTGGTTTCAACTCTCCCACACACAGCAGCCACCACCACCACCATTCTCTTCAGCAGACTGCTCTATCCCAACCCTTCACACTGGGTGCAATCCCTGCCAAGTTCTCAGTTCTGAGTGATAGATGCCTTTGTCTCTCTCCTAAAACTGCAGAGTGAAGATGATCGATGCCCTTAAGGCAGCAGATGAGCAAGCCTTTCTTGACTTACATCAGTCATGTGCTCCCAGGAAAGATCTTCCAGCGTTATACAGCCTTAGGTCACGAGCAGTGTTAACTACTAAAGGACTTGGAAGTGATTTTATTTTTTAAATTTCTTAAGAATAAAAAAAAAACCCATCCTGAAGAATATACTAGTTACTATATATGTAAATTATTTGTAAACTCAAATTCATTGCTAACAAGTTAGAATTGAGTCAGAGCTGACCCTCCAGTGACATTTCAGAGCTTTTAGAGGCCCTAAATCACATGGGAAGAGATCACTGCTGTGACTCCCACAGAGGTCTGGTGGATTCCAACTGTCCCAGGGTTAACAGTGCAACTCCCTGGGGACTAGGCCTCACTCATCACTCATCACCCACTGCTGTTGAGTCAGACCTGACTCATAGCTGACCCTCCAGTGTCATTTCAGAGTCTGTAAATCACATGAGACAAGGCTGCCCACCTTCTGCCCCAAAGATTCCTGAATTATTTGTAAGGTCCCTCAACACTCAAACTCGTTGCGTTGGAGTTGGACTGACTCCCAGCTGACCCTCCATTGCCTTTCTGAGGCTTGTGAATCACATGAGAGGAGATTGCCCTGCTTTCCCCAACAGAGCTGCTGGTGAATTTGAGCTGCAGTAAAAGTATGGCCTTTGGGTGAGCAGTGTGGAGCAGGCCAGCAGAGCAGGCCAGCGGAGCTCCCAAAGGGAGCTCCCTAGGTGGTGCAAGCCTAAAGGTTGGCATTTGAACCTCCCAGTGAGACTGTTAAAGAAAAGGCCTGGAATCTGCTTCTGTTATGTTCACAGCTAGGCAGTAGTTTAGCTTAACTAGAAAAATACTGGGTTCCACAGTATGGAACCACATCCACAACAGTTAGTTAAAAGATTAGATAGAAAACTTAGAGGGTAATGAGTTTATGCCAGTGGAGGAGAAACAGCTCAGCAAAGGGGTGAAGGATGGCTGCACAGCTTGGGAGAAGAATACAGTCGGCGCCTCTAAATTGCATGCACAGAAACTGTCAAATTGGTCTGTGTTTTGTTGTCTCAGTCCTCACCTACAACAACAAAATAATAAACTAACATCTAAGAAAAAACTGTGGGTCCCCTCTGTCGCACATGGGGTCATCGTGAGTTGGAACCATCAGCAACAGCAGTAACAAAAAATCACAATGAGTGGTCTAGGAGGGGGAGTCCATTCAGTGATTTTAATTCTGGCTTTTAAGAATTCCGTTGTTATATGCTACTGAGTTGAATCTAAGCAGATACAGTTATTCTGGAAAATAACTCATACCAGAGAGCGTCTCTGGTTGGAGAATACCATCTGAGCTGTGTTTCTTTCCTCTGCTTCCTCAGCGGAGAACCCCCAAGACCTTGCTGTCTCACTATTTTTGGTTGATTTCCATGGCTCCACTCCCTTGGTTTCTGTGCCCTTCAGGTAAGTCCTCTAGAATGGGACAAAGTCTTGTTTTCTCAACAGACCCCACTTGACCATAAGCTAAAAAAATATGGAGGAGTATTTCTTTTCTAATCTGTGTGTTGGAGGAAGTTGTGGCTGCAGGGGAGAATCCGAAGTTTGCCAGTGCACCCGTCCTTGTCCCATAGTCTGTTTTCTTAGGGGAGCTCTCTGGTGGCTTAGTGGGTAAGGTGTTGATCTGTCAATCCATAGGAAAATGGTTTGAATCCACCAGCTGTTCCCCAGGAGGAAGATGGGCAGTCTCCTCCCATGAGATTTACAGTCTCTGAAAACCCACTGGAGGGTCAGTGATGAGACAGCACCCATTCACAGCAGTGACTGACTTTGAATCTATTTTTGTACAACACTTTAGTGAGTCATTTGAGTTGTTGTTGTTAAGTGCCATCGAGTTGCAGGTGATTCATAGCAACCCTGTGAACAAAAGTTCTTTACAACTCCTGTATAATTTTCGCCCTTTCTCCAGGTTCATAGGGTTTCCAGAGGCAAGCTATTGTGGAAGTGGATGCCACTCCTGCTTCCAAGCTTGTTTAATCGGGAGCTTCACCAAACAATGTCCACCGTGGGTAACTATTCTCGCATTTGACTCATCAGTGTCTCAGTGTACGGCTTCACAGCAATCACGAGTTACCTCTGTACAGCAAGTGGACATACCAGGATTACATGACCTAGAAGAATGTTTCACCAAAAACAATGAAAGGCAGGCCTGAGGGCCGCGGAGTAGCAAATATATAAAGATATACAATATATGGAGATATTAAAGAATAGAAAATGAAATTGCTTCCATGAAGTGATGATTTTATTCTTCATAGTAAAGCTTAATTTTTTTTTCCTGTTTCCCTGACTACTTTTAAATAAAAATTTTTCCTAGACCACACACCCTGGGGGTTAGGGGAAGCCTGTTTGGGACATTAGTTCATTTCCATTATTGTGCTTCTAATGCGTGATAATAGTTAAAAAAACCCAATAAAGCATTTCCACAGTTTTTCCCCAGAAGAAATAAAGTGGGAACAGTTAGCTCAAAGGAAACATCAGTTTGATTGTGGAAACTTTATGTTCCATTTTAGTTACCCAGAAGGCGAATCACAGCAACCTAATTCAACAGCTTTTATTAAAGTGTGTATATGTGTGTGTGTGTATACATACACATTACATATATATTTTTTATATACATTATATATCGTTGTTGTTGTTGATTGCCTTCGAGTCGAGCATGACTCATAGCGACCCTGTGATTAAAAGACCTGAAGCCCCTCTACAACTATCAATATTTATCAAAGTTCATAGAGTGTTTGGAGGCATGTTGTTTAGGAAGTGAATGCCATCCTACTTCTAAACCTGTCATAGTATGTTATTATTGTTATGTGTTGTTGAGTTTCCTGCAATGCATAGTGACCCTTTATATAGCAGCTCTGAACCCTTCCTTGTCCTGAGCCAGTCTCACTAATTCTGACACACCAATCCCCATTGCCCCAGTCACTGTATAATACATCTCATCCAGAATCTTCCTCTCCTGCACTGTCCGTCTACCCTTCTGAGCACGATGTCCTTGTGCAAGGACCAATCTCTCCTGGCCATGTGCCCAAAATGAGGTGGAGCTTCAAAATCCTAGCCTCCAAGAAGAGACTTGGTTTCACCTTTTGTTTTCTTGGAGGTCCATGATATGCTTAAGACTCTTCTCCAGCACCACAACTGGAAGGCATGTATTCTTCTTTCATCCTTATTCATTATCCAACTCTCTGAAGCACAACACGTAATTGAGAAGACCATGGCCTGGATTAGGCAAACCTTTGTCTCTAGACTGACATCGTTGTTCTTCAGCACTCTAGAGTGGTCCATTACACACACACACACACATTTTGGAAGTAGATGTGACATCCACTTTCTAAACAACCTGCCTCTGGAAACTCTATGGACTTTGATAAATGTTGATAGTTGTAGAGGGGCTTCAAGCCTTTTGTTCATAGAGTCACAATGAGTCGTGCTCGACCTGAAGGCAATCAATAAAATTATATATA
>NW_006399891.1:6500714-6502446 GCF_000299155.1 Elephantulus edwardii | reverse complement strand
AATAAAGGTCTGCTGGTCTACTCCTAAAGAATTAGCTACTGAAAACTCTGTGGAGCAGAGTTTTGCTCTTGCAGTGGGCTTGCTATGAGTTGGCAGTGACTCAATCATGATTTTTCCTCCCTTTTAAAATATCCCTATGTGTGTGTACATAAATAGGGAGCATCAGTGGACTTGTGGTCAGGAACTGCACTATCCACCCCAAGGCAGGCAGTTCAAGTCCACCAGCTGCTCCTCTGGAGAGCTATGGGAAGTCTCATCCTGTGAGATACTGCCTTGATGGCACGTAACAACATGCATGCATACTTAGACACACACAGCATGAATAGTTAAATGACTGGGTGCTAACCAAAAGATGAGTGGTTTGAACCCACAAAGTGACTCTTTGGGGAGAAAAATCAGAATTTGCTTCAATGAAGACTCTGGGCAGTTCTTCTCTGTCACATGTCATTGTGAATAGAAATCTGCACCAACGTAGATAATAAAATGTTTGCCTCTGTCGTTTTTTACACACACAATTCAGAGATGTTACATCAATTATGTTGTGTGACCATTGCTATTTCAGTTTCCAAATTTTTCTGTCACCCTAACAGAAGCTCGGTGTCCCGCTCTCTCCTGCACCTGGTAACTCTGAACTCATTATCTGTTAGCCCTCCTAGATAGTTCATATTAGTGAGCTCATACAATATTTTTGGCCATGTCTATTTTTTTAAAAAGTATTAATAGATAACTTTTTAAATTTGTAATTGTAAAGAGAGGTTTTAGAACTCTAAGGAAATTAATCAAATAGATGCATATTTCTAAATGATTCCTGGAATTAGAAGGGAGGTCTGGTGGCCTAGAGATAAGGAGCTGTGCTGACAACCTTGAGGCTCTTGGTTCAAATCCACCAGCTGCTCCACAGAAGGCAGATGGGCACTCTCCTGTGTGATCTGAAAACCTGCTTGGAGGATCTACTATGAGTTGGTTTTGACTTGATGACACGTAACAAAATTACAAAAGAAATGCCATATAAATATATATCTGGATTGAATACTGTGACTAGACTTATTCTGTATTATTACCCTTATGACCTGTTACCAAGGGATTCACACAAAGATGGCCATTTAAAAAGCTGAATAAAGAAATGAATTAGAAAGCCAAATAGTTTCATTTGTGGGAGAACAGCAAATTCTTTCTGCCATTTGCTACGGCAGAATTATTTTCCTAACGAAAGACCGGATTTTTGCTTTGTAAGAGTTGTTTGTGAAGTCCTCCATAAATTTCAGTTGACAATAGAATTTGTAACTTTAAAGCATGTCATTTACAAGCTGTGGTGTCACTTTCACTGTCGTGAAACAGCTTCCAGTGGGTAACAAGTGGAACTTGATTTTTCGGTTGCTATTAGCTCAGGCTTTGGTTGTCTTTTTTTGTTCTCATTTGAGAGAGTTGTATAATTTTATCTTGCATCACTAGAAATACAATTTGTTAGAACAAAGACTGTAGTGTGCGTATAATTACATCTTCCCCGTATGATTTAACGAGGGCTATATTGGAGCCTTTTTCAGAGGTGGCAGCTGTAGCTAGCCAAGTTCCAATCATAAAAGAATTCTTGTGACTAACTGGTACTAATTGTTTACAGAACAACCAGTGGGAGTGATATTCATGAATACTATGGAAATGAAATACTCCAAGACTAAACGGCTTATGCTTTGTTTTCTACTCCCTTATGTAGTCAAGATTGTTGTTGTTATGT
>NW_006399891.1:6490502-6498571 GCF_000299155.1 Elephantulus edwardii | reverse complement strand
TGTTGCTTGCTGTTAAATTTTGCTATTCTGACTGGGGTGAGATGATATCTCAGAGTTGTTTTGATTTGCATCTTCTCAGGGTTAGGGATTTTGAACATTTCTTCATGTGCTTGTTGGCCATGTGAATGTCTTCTTCGGTGAAGTGTCTGTTCATATCCTGTGCCCATTTTTCAATTAGATTATTTACCTTTATCTTGTTGTAGTGCTCAAGTATTTTATAAATTCTAGATGCAAGTCCCTTATCTGACATGTCATTACCAAATACTTTTTCCCAGTCTGTGGATTCCCTTTTTACCCTGGTGGAGAAGTTTTTGGATGTGCAGGGCCATTTATTTTTAAATAATTTTTTAAAAATTGTGATTTTAACGAAAGTTTATAGAAAAGTTAGATTTTCATTCGTTCATTGTTGTACGTTTCTCCTCTCCTTCCTTTCCCCCTCCCCCCAGTTCACTTCCCCTCTGTTAATAATACTCAGTCATTGTTTCATAATTACCTCCCTCCCCCACTCCAGTCTCTTATTCTGGCCTGTTGTCATACATATAATGCTTAATCATATATTACTTTTAAATAGTTCTTTCCTTCATATGTTCTAATGTAGTGTTCATTATCTATTTACTCTTTTCCTGTTCTCCTCTTCACCACCCCCATGTCAGTCCTGCTTTATAACAGCAGTGCTAGGCAGTATTTTTCTTTTTGTGACTGAGATATTTCACTCAGGGCAATTTAAGTCATTAAACTTCAAGGTTTTTAAAGATACATTCCTCTTTCTGATTTTTAAGTTGTTGTTATTGCCATGGTCTGTTGAGTTGAATAAAAGAAGAGCTGACCCTCCAGCAGGTTTTCAGAGGCTGGAAATTGCGTGAGAGGAGACTGCCTACCTCTCTTCTACACAATGACTAATAGATTTGAATCATCTGACTTGAGGTTCCCCCCCTTTTTATGTAATTTTATTTATTTTTAAAAAGTTTTTAATTTTAATTGTGATTTTAATGAAAGCTTAAAGAAAAGTTGGATTTTTATTCATTCACTGTTGCACATCTAATCATCTGAGTCTGGATTGGCAGCATAGCTTTTTACCACTAGTACATATGAGACAGGTCCTTGGAGAAGGACATTATGCTCTGAAGGGCGGAGGGACAGCACAGGAAAGACCCCAGATTGATACTGTATCTGGGGCGATGAGAATTGATGTGTCTGAATTAGTGAGGTTGGCTCAGGCCAGGGAAGGGTTCAGAGCTGCTGTACATAGGATCTCTATAGGTCACATGTGAGTCAACAGTGCACAACAACGACAACATACTATATTGGTTGTTTTTTATGTAATCCCTTTTTTTAGAGTCAACAAGACCTTGGGGAGGGACTTTGTATTTAAAAGTTGGTTGTTACTATATTTTGGTGGAACATTCTTCTAAGTGGTAAAGCACTCTTCTGTAATATGCTATACTGAGGTAACTTTGGGTTGCTGTGTTGCTGAATCTTGGGCCATTGGAGTCTTAAATGGCAAAATGGTTACCCATTGTGAGCAGTATTTTATGGAGCTCCCAATTTTATTTCATTATTTTTTGTGTGTACAGTCAAATCAGATCTGACTGGTACAGGAAGAGATTGTTCCTCCTTCTCCACCAGAGCATCTGGTGGATTCGAAACGTGCATCTCTGAGATTGCATTGCAGCTTCTTGCCACTAGGCCATCAGAGCTCTGGAGCTCCCAATTTAAGACAGGTTTGGAAGCAGGAGTGGCATTCACTTCCTAAACAACCTGCCTCTGGAAACTCTATGAACTTTGAGAAGCGACGATAATTGTAGAAAGGCTTCAGGCCATTTGTTCATAGGGTAGCTATGAGTTGTGCTTGACCCGATGGCAATCAACAACAACAACAACAACAACAACAACAACAACAACATATACTTATTTATAAATGATATAAACTCACAGTTGTTGAGTTGATGCCAACCCTGAGTGATCCTAAAGTGCAGAGTAGAACAGCCCTGTTGTGTTTCTGAGGGTGTAAATCTTTACCGATGTAAATGCTTCCTTCTTTTTCCACAGACTGGATAGTGGGTTCATACTGCCTATTTTGGTTAACAGCCTACCACTTGACCAACTGTGCCAACAGGGTTCTTTATAAATGATAGAACTTAATATCATTTCCCCCAGTATCTCCAAAGAGTTTATTTTATAGCACTGTAATTATAATGACATTCATTCAATAATTCATTCACATTTGGTTTATAATATTAATAAAAATTTATTAATGTAATTAATTACAATGTCTGATAAAAATGTTTATTGCATTCCCCTTCACTTATCTGTTTATTAATTTTTGCTCTCCTGTCTTTCTTTCCCAGTCTGTCCCTGGTTAACTATCCAACAATGATTCTGTGTGTAAACGTTTCCTTTACTTTCTGTAATAGTGTTTTTACACAGTAGTAGCCCTTTTGTGACTGACTTATTTCTCTTAGCTTAATGTCCTCTAGATGTACCCATGCTATACAGGATTTCATGATTCTTGGTTGCAGTGTTGCCTAGTGTTCCATTGTGAGGCTGTATCATAGTTTCTTTATTTATTCATTTGTTGATGAACATATAGGTTATATCTGTCTCTGCTATTGTTAACTCTGCTGCAGAGTATATAACTGTGCATTTATCTGTTTGAGTGCTATCTTTTATTTCTTTGATGTATATCTACTAGTGGGATTGCTGAATCAAATGGTATTTCTATTCCTTACTTTCTTTTTTCGGTTATTATTATTATTAATTTTAATGAAATTTTACAAAGACTTTGGATTTCCATTCATTCATTGTTACAAATTTCTTCCTGCACCCCCCCCACCATACACTCTTCTCTTTGAAAAGTAAAAGAAAAATTCTTTCATTGTTTTACAATCCCTCCCCCAAAGTCCACTTCACTATGCAGCCTTCGTTCTGGACTCCCGTCATGACAATAATACCTAATCACATATCCCTTTTAAACAGTTTTCTCCCTCATCTGTTTCAATGTAGTATACATTATTTATCCTATCTTGTCCTTTTGTGACTGAGATATTTCACTCAGCATAATGTCCTCCAGGGTCACCCATTTTGAGTAATATTTCATGAGTTCCTTGTTTTTAATGTAGTATAGTATCCCGTTGTATGACTATACCGCAACTTCTCTATCCATTCGTTTGTTGATGGGCACTTAGGTTGTTTCCAACTCCTTGCTATTGTGAACAAAGCTGCAATAAACATGGGTGTGCACATATCTGCTTGGATGTCAATTATGGTCTCTTTGGGGTATATTCCCAGTAAGGGAATTACTGAGTCCATTGGAATCCCTCGCTAGCATGTTTTGCGTGCTGTTCACATTTGCTATTCTGACTGGGGTGAGATGATATCTCATAGTTGTTTTGATTTGCATCTCTCTTAGAGCTAGGGATTTTGAACATTTCTTCATGTGCTTGTTGGCCATCTGAATGTCTTTGGTGAAGTGTCTGTTCATATCCTGTGCCCATTTTTCTATTGGATTATTTACCTTTATCTTGTGGGGGTGTGTTCCTGACTTTCTAAGGTGATACCAAACTGTTTTCCATAATTGTTACTCCAAATTACATTCCTGCCAGCAGTACATGAGAGTTCTAGTCTCTCCACACCTTTGCCAGTATTTGCGGTTTCCTCTCTTATAGAGCTTTGCCATAATTTGTGGGATGACTTGCTATCTCATTGAAAAACAATATGCAGACTGAAAAACAATAAAAAATTGGATCAATACTGTATAACATGGATGCATCTTAAGGACATTATGCTGAACCAAATAAATCAGTCACAGAAGGACAAAGATTGTATAAGATTACTATTATAAAAAGCTAAAGAAAGGCTTAAATATAGGAATAATCATGTTAGATGATTACCTGAGATAGAAAAGGAGGAGGAAGAGAGTAAAAATTAGTAAATAGATAATTACTCACTCATTGTCACCAAGAACTGACTCATAGCTGACGCTCCTGCTGGTTTTCAGAGACGGCAGATCTCATGGGAGGAGATTGCTCATCTTTTTTCTGAGGAGCAGCTGATGGATTCAAACTGCCTAGCCTTGGATTGGCAGCCCAACTCCTTACCCACTAGGCCCCCAGAGCTCCGTAAATAGGTAACAGACATATACCAAGATAAATGAAGGGAAAAGAAGTAGACAGTAAGAGAATGGTCACCACAGTATTACTGAAGAAGTGATAAACAGGGGAGCTCTGGTGGCGTAGTGGTAAGGAGCTGCAGCTACAATCCCAGAGGTGCATGGTTCAAATCCACCAGATGCTCTGCTGGGGAAGGAGAGACAATCTCCTCCTGTACCAGTCAGATCTGATTTGACGGTACACTCACACACACAAAATAATAATAATAATAATAATAATAATAAAAAAGAAGTGATAAACAGAATTTTAGAAAGGTTAATGGAAATCAGAATTATGGGAAGAAATGAATACTGAATATTGTAAATATTGAAATTAATGTCAGAATGAAATATGTATGCAGAACACTTCATTATGTTTTGTAAATCTTTACTCAAATCACAAGAAAAAGATTGTTTTGCTTGTTGTTGGTGTTTCTTATTTAAAAAATAAAATTTCAATTGTGATTTTAACAAACATTTATAGAGAAGTTAGATTTTCATTCAGTCATTGTTGCACATTTTATCCTCTCTCCCTCCCACTTCCCTCCCCCAGTTAACTTTTTTAAAAAAAAATATTCATTCATTGTTGCACAGGAGTTATTTTTTGTTTTGTTTTGTTTTTTAAGGTCATTTATTAGCTTCTGGAACCTGAAATTCATATAATGTCAATGTGGCTTTCAAGCACAGATGAGCCAGAAGCCGAAATGATGTCGTTCCTTTTCTCTTCCTTCTGTTTCCCACAATGACCGTCATAGAATGTGATTGTTTGCTCTCTAGGTGGTAGGGAACTTGCCAGCCCACAGCTCCAACTTCCTGTCAGCCCCAGCCCTCAGAGAAAAGAGGACATTTCTCTCCTAGAGTCATGATTTCATCTCTGGCCTGATAGCTTGACTCAGGCTGGATCGTGTATACCCACCCTAACCGCGTAGAAAGGGATCCAGGAGCATTTCAAAGGCAAGGGCAAAAAGCCTTTTTTAAAATATGTAATCTCCACATAATATGTTGCTTCTGGAGGCATTTTTAAATTTTTAAAGAGAGAGGAAAAAAGTAATTTGTCTTTGTTCTGCTATTGATCTAAGCAATGAATCTAGGGCATTTAGAACTGTATTGCTACAAAATGACCACTGATAACACCTTCCTCCTCATCATGCAGGGTTTGAAAGAGAGAGAGGTATTTGTCGAAGTAAATCTGCTTCTGATTTTAGTTTATCCAGAGGCGCACAAGCTTTTTGGACCAATTATTACCAGACCTTGAAATAAATCACCTCGTGCACCATTAGTACTTGAAGGATTAGTGGCCTTAAAGATTTACGTGCGGATTAATTGGGGAGGGTACATTAGATCTCTGCCTTTAGAACCAGGGCCATCCTGCAAATCATTTTCATTAAGTGCTTTATTCCGAATTTGCTACTCTTATATAATACTGACTTTGCAGGGAAATCCAAAAGAGCCTCATTTCAGTTTAGGCTTGCTTTTGGCCTGGCTGTCCTCCACCCTGGTCTCCCACTGTGGTGTTTAATAGCTCTCTAGCTAGGACTGCATCGTCATCAGGAAGAAACGGCAGCTTCCAGTCCAGCAAAGATGACTTCGGAGGCTTCTGGGGAACAGTGAGTGTAATTTACGTGACCTTGTGCCCGGAGGCCCAAGATGAGGTACAAGAAGTACATGGCTATTCTGGAAGCGGCAGTGGGTATCACCCCGCTTAACAAAAGAGAACTTCTCCCCGAAAGCCGACGACACGTGAACCTTTGGCAGCACCCTGGGTAAGCACAGGAGGCAGGAAGCGATTTGCCTGCTGCCAACATGAATATTTGGGGACCATCAGGGCCCAAGTGAGTGAAAAGGTTTCTCTCTTGTAATGTTGAGTTCTTCATTGAGAACTTACTTATTGGTGGACACAGGCCTACCAGCTAGATTTAAGAGTAGTAATGAAATTCACCATATAACAACATTCTAAGGAAATTCCTATTGTAACAGCCAAGAAGATGAAGTGAGCGAGATTGCTCTTGAGCATTTAAGCAGGGCCTCTTTTTGTAATCCAGACACTTAGTTTTCTGATTTTGAAGAGTTTTGTTTTTAAATAACCGCATGCATTAAAATGAAAATAATTCTTAAAGATGCATAGACTGTACCTTATTATTCCCCCCGCCCCATGATGCTGAATTTTAGCTAAGCATTTTTCTTGGAAACAACAGTTTTTACTTCATATCCGCTATAAGACCCCAACCAAGAAATGGAGAATTTCATTCTTTTGTGAATGGTTAGTGTCCTCAATTCTTTCTTTTCTGTAGTCGATCTTTTGTAACTTATGCATTGAGAAGTTTGGGTGAATTTTGGGTGACTGAATAGTACACAGGAGGGTTGGTGGGGTCGTGGTGAAATGCTTGGTTGCTCACTGAAAGGAAGGTCGGTGGTTCGAAGCCCCCCCAGTCTCTCCAGTGGCTGGCTGCTTCTGTAAAAATATGCGGTCTTGGAAACTCAATGAGACAGTTTTACTCTGACCCATATGGTTACTGTGACTCAGAAGCAACTCGATAGCGATGGCTCTGGTTTTAGTCTTGTAGACAGTACTTCTACAGATTGAATTTTAATTTTCAAACTGACTGAGCTGTGTGTTGGCACCCACTCATGGATCAACTTGAGGTATATAATTTGCAAATGATGCTTCCTTTTAAAAGTAGAAAGTTACTAGCTTACTCTTGCCATCTAAAAATTACACATTCATTATAGTACATTTGGAAAATACAGAAGAGGAAATACGCACCCGTGGTGCCATCTGTGAAGAGAACTGCTGTTGGAATCGTTACAATCCGTGATTCTCATGGGGTGGATGTGAGGGAGGAATTTCATCTCTCAAGAGACATTAAACATATGGGGACATTTGTGGTTGTAACTTAGGGGGTTACAGGATTTTGAAGCTCCATTTCACGTACTTTGGGCATGTGGCCAGGAGGGACCGATCCTGAGAGAAGGACATCATGCTTGGAAGGGTTGAGGGACAGCACAGTAGAGGAAGACCCTGGATGAGATGGATTGACACAGTAACTGCAGTAATGAAAGTAGGTGTGTCAGGTACAGTGAGACTGGCTCAGGATAGAGCAGGGTTCAGAGTTACTGTGCATAGGATCGCTGTGAGTCACAGTTGACTTGATGACACACAACATCAACAATAACAATAACAACACTGGCATCTACTGAGTAGAGGCCAGGGATGCTGCAAGACTTCCTGTCGTGCACAGGACAGCCCTGACAAACAAGGACTGTTTGGTCCACAATGTCATTATGTTATATTAACCTGATCGTGGTGACTTTTTTCTCTATATATAAACACTGCTTTTTATTAGAAATACAGTAGGTTTTTGAAGGGAATTTTAGGGATGCTTTCAAGTGGAGTCTTGGGGCAGTATGATTATTATAAGTATTTTACTAATATTCTCAGTAGGAAGTGTATGTGTGGTGTGTTTGTGTTGTGTGTGTTTGTACTGGATTGTATGGGAATGTATAGTGACTCCCAAATGTGTTGATGACATTGAGGGCTAAGGAAAACATATTGTGATGTCAAGCTGTGACCCGTCCAGGTGTCCCTAAAGCCTGGCCATATACTTCAGTTTGCATCTTTGTGTCAGAACTGTAGACATTTAGAGCTGGAAGGACCTTTTGTCAGGAGTGATAAACAGATCTCGTGCTGTCCAAATTAACACCAATTCATAGTGAAGACCTTGAGGACAGAATAGAATTGCCCCCGAGGGCTCCCAGGTTTGTCATCCTTTGCAGAGGCAGACTGTCTGCCACATCTTTTCCCGACAGAGCCACTGGGCTGATGGGTTCTGACTGCTGACGTTTTGGTTGGCTGGCAAGTGTTTTATCCACGGTGCAGCCAGAGCTCTTGTGTTTAGGCTAGTTCAAATTTTTTTAATCTTAT
>NW_006399891.1:6460230-6490402 GCF_000299155.1 Elephantulus edwardii | reverse complement strand
GAATACAACTGCCTCATGGAGTTTTCTAGGCTGTAATCGTCATGGGAGCAGATTTCTGGGTCTTTCTCCCAAGATGCCGCTGGATAGAGTAGAAATTCCCACCTTCAGGTTAGCAGCTGAAAGCTTAATCATTGTCTGTAGCGGATGACTGGGCTGCTTGGAGAGATGTGGTACGGAGGACCCAGAGACCGAGTCTGGGCTTAGCAGGAAAGGAATATTTCATTGGATTTGAAATGTTGGTTGCTTACGTATAATGAAGATATTGGCTGACGAGCTGGCTTCTTACATCCCATTCTTTACCATTCCTGAGTTCTGTTTTAATCTTTGAATTTTATCGTGGCCTCTTTTGAGTCATGGTGATCCAAGGTTTTCCCTCAGACACAGATAGAAACTGGAGGTTCCTTGTTGCTGACTCAGGATTACTTAATAAGGGTTTCACCCTACGCTGACATGTGACTCAGACCAGTAAAGCCGATTGCCAGGTTGTAAATGCCTCCAGTGAGCTAACTTTCCCCAGCGGCTGGAGTGAGCAAGTATCTTAAGCAGTTGCATCTCTGTGTCTCCTCCTGTCCTCAGATTAAGCCAAGTAGAACTCAGGTTGTTCATGAGGAAGTGATTCTTGAGTAAGGAAGCTTGGAAGTTCTTGTTTCTTAGAACTTTCCCTTACGACTGATGAAACTTTACCCAGAACCAGACCTTCCTTATATTGTCATACTTTGAGTCCTTTGACTACAGAAAGGCCAAGGATTGCTTCTTTGATCCCAGTGTTTATTTGCTGGTAAAACTTCTCAACCTAATACATCCTTCCTTTGTTGTTGTTAAGTGCCACACAGTGGACTGTGACTCAACAAGCCTGTGAACCACAGATCTGAACCTTGCTCTATCATGCGTCAGTCCTTCTTGTTGCAGGGGTGGGAGGGTCTTCCTTACTTTCTCTGATTCTCCACATTCCCCAGCACGTTACCTTTTTTCACAAGGCCTGGCCCTTCCTGACAGCATGCCCAAAGAAAGTAAAGTTTCACCATCCTTGTCTCTAAGCAACACCCTGTTTGTACCTCCCCCAAGACAGATTTAGAAATATTAATATTCTTCTCTATGTTGATAGTAACCCCTCCTTTATCCCCAGAGGGGCTATCTCATACCTAGCTGTGCTGATTTTATGAATTAGTTCTAAATCTTTCAGAGGCATCTTCATGTTTCATTAAACTTGGGTTCTGATTCTGGAGGCTGGAGCAGAGCCCAAAAAAGGCTGCTTTTCTAACAGGTTTCCAGATGCTGCTGGAGAGCCAGGTGAGACCAATGGCTCAGATGATTCTGATGATTCAGCCCATGAACCACACTTTGAACGCCCACTAGCCTCTAATGTCCATTTGTGAGGCTTTTTGAGGCTGTAAATCTTTAGGAGGAAACTGTCTATTATCTTTTATTATTTATTATTATCTATTATCTTTCTCCTGGTAGATTTGAACTAGCAGCCTTTTGGCTATCAGAGCAGAATACTGTGTACACACAGTGCCATTATGCATCTTTTTACTTTGACACTTTCTGATGGATCCTGGCTGAAAGCAGAGAACCTTACTTGCTGGAAGTGAGAACCTGAAGTGCTTGCTGTAGAACATCAAAGACTAAAGTAAAGCCTTCAATATTGATTACATCTCAACATCAAGAAAACAAAAATCGTCACCATGGTAGATAACAGCATGATAGGTGGAGAAAAGATTGAAATTGTGAACGACTTCATCTTACTTGAATCCACGATCAACACCTTTAATGCCAGGAGTCAGCAGATTAGGTTTATTGCACTGGGCAAGTCTGCAGTCAAGGACTTCTCCAGATTACTGAGGAGCAGTGATGCCAGTCTGAAGACCATGGTGCACCTGATTTAGGCCATGGTCTTTTCAGTCATTTGCTGTGTGTCTGAGAGCTGGATAATGAATAAGGATCACCGAAAAAGAAGAGATGCCTTTGACTTGTGGGATTGGAAAACAATACAACATATCCCATGGCCTGCCAAAAGAACAAGCAAATAAGTCTTGGAAAAGGTGCAACTAGATTGCTTATTGGAGGCAAGGATTGAGAAGCTTCATCTCACATACTTTGAGCATGTTGTTAGGAGAGGCTATTTCTTGGGAAGGGACATCATGCTTGGAAAGGTAGAAGGTTAGTGAAAGAGAGGAAGACCTTCAACCAGATGGGCTGACACAATGACAACCATAATGGGCTCCAATATGTCAGAGATGATGAAGATGACACAGAATAGGACAGAGTCCAGACATGTTCTTTGCTGTGGGTCACTGTGAGTCATCTTCAACTCCATGGCACCTAACAAGATACTTCAAATCTCAAACATTTTGCCAGTGAGTTGGAACTCTCTGCTAGGTGACCTTCCAGTGGATTTTCAGAGGCTATAAATCTCATGGGAGATTGCCCATCTTTTTCCATTGGAGCTGCTGGTGGATTTGAACTGCCAGAGATGTCCTGCCTTGGGGACAACAGAACAACTCCATGCAGACCAGAGCTCAGACCTAGAAAAGAGTCTTAGGTCATCCCTGCTTGCTGGTTCTTTCCCTTTTCTGGGCTCCATGATGGCCTCCACTCCTTTGTCCTTACACACAGGGCACTTCAGTGGTTAGAAGGTGGATGATGGGCAGTGTTTCTAAAGAATAAAGTCTGTCCACACCATTCTTGCCAGAAATTTTGATACAGTTGAGTGACTAAATAGTAAGGTCAGTTTTTCTTCTGAGTTTTGTTTCCTTTATTCTTTTCAGGAAAGATTGGTTAATTGTGACACACATACTGCGTAATTTTCAGGAGTATCTGATGCTGCATGTTAAAATACCTTTTTAAATTGATTTTAATGAAAGTTTACAGAGACTTTGGATTTCCATTCATTCATTGTTGCCCTTTTCTCCATGCCCACCCCTCCTCCCAGTTAGCTTTTCTCTTTGAAAAGTAAAAGAAAAAAATTCTTTCATTGTTATTCAAACTCTCCACCGAGTCCACTCCACTATGCTACCTTCATTCTGGACTCCTGTCATAACAATAATATCTAATCATATATCCCTTTTAACCAGTTCTCTCCCTCATCTGTTTTAATGCAGTATACATTAGCATGTTAAAATATTTTTATGTTCTAAAAAAAAAAATTAAAAAAAAATTTTTTATGTTCTAATTTTACATTCACAATCCCAGAGAATTCTTTCAGCCTCCTTCCTCCCAACCTTTTAGGATTTTCTCCTTGCTTTCAGCAAACAGGCCTGTGCTTGGTACTTCTAGTTCATAAACATCACACTTGAGTCAAACCCATCAACCACACAGTGTCTCAGTGAACTGACTGTTTTAAGGTCACTGAAGACCGGATGGGTTACACAGGTACATGATGACTTCCCTGCCTAGCACGTGGTAGGCAGGTGGTCAGTAGGGATTTACCAGTGAGTTCTCTGCTTTGGTACAGCTACGGTGAGGGCCCCATCTGCAGGAAAGTTGTGCTGTAAAGTTTTGGGCTTTTCTGTTATTCAGTCTATGCCATTTTTGGCAGTTCAAATTCAGTAGTGGGTCTGAAGGGAGCTCTGATGGCCTAGTGGTTAGAAGAAGCTGTACTGCAATCCCAAAAGTGCATGGTTCATATCCACTAGATACTCCATGAAAGAAAGAGGTGCAGTCTCCTCCTGTGCGATTTCCTGCCTCTGAAAACCTACTGGAGGGTGAGCTATGAGTTGGTTCCAACTCCACAGCACACAACAACAGTGGCCCTGAAAGGAAAGGATGGACCATCTCCTCTTGTGTAGATCACAGTCACAGAAACCCAGTGGGGTCGGCTGTGAGTTGGTTCTGAATCAATGGCAGAAAGTTTCGAGCACAAATGATGAATGTGCACATACACACCCATGCACACACACTCAAAGGGAACTGGTACGCAGACACAGAACTGCTGAGTCATTGGTGGTTTTCCTTTTTCAGTTTTCAAATCTGACATCACCTTTATATAGCTGAAAAGCAAGAATATGTTTTCAATTCTTTCTGCTAAGTAGTGTTTTGTTGTGGCTTTTTCCATTTAAAAGAGAGCACTATGCTAAGTGAACTAACTCTGTCTCATAAGGACAAATATTACTTAAGACCATTTTTGTAAAAATAGAAGGATAATTAGCCTTGGGTTGCAATACTTAAGGATGCTTTGGGCAGAATATTAAATGATCTAGGAAGCATTAAAAGAAGATGGAAGGAGTATATAGAGTCACTATATCAAAAGCAACTGGCTGACAAAGAAGAATTTCATGAAACAATGTATGAGCAAAAGCCTGTGGTTATGAAGGAAGAAGTTCAGTCTGCTCTGAAAGAATTTTCCAAAAACAAGGCCCCAGGAACTGATGGCACACCAATTGACATATTTCAACAGACACTGCCCTGGATGCGCTACCAAGTTGTGCCAAAAAATCTGGAAGAGATCTACATTTGTTCCCATTCCAAAGAAAGGTGACCTGACAGAGTGTGGAAATTATCAAATGATATTATCAACATCACATGCAAGCAAGATTCTGCTGAATATTATTAAAAACAATAGGAACAGCACATCAACAGAGAACTGACAGATGTGCAGGCTGGGTTTAGAGGAGGCCATGATACTAGGTATATTATTGCTATTGTTAGATGGATCTAGGCTGAAAGCAGAGAGTATTAGAAGAATGTCTGTGTTTCATTGACTATGGAAAGGTATTTGACTATGTGGATCACAACAAACTGTGGCTAACTCTGAGAAGAATGGGAATCCCAGAACATTTGATTATGCTTCTGTGAAATCTATACTTGGACCATGAGGCAGTTGTCAGAACAGAGCAAGGAAACACTGCATGGTTCAGAATTGGGAAGGGTGACACCTGGATGTGTCCTATCTCCATACCTTTTTAATCTATATGCAGAACAGATTATATGGGAGGCTGGGCTCAATGAGGAGGAATATGGCATCAGGATTGGAGGTAGACTCATCAACAATTTGCAGATGACACAACTCCGATTGCTGAAACTGAGGAGAACCTGGAGCACTTGCTGCAGAAGGTCAAGGACTTCAGCCTTCAGTATAGACTGAAGCTTAATATCAAGAAAACAAAGATTCTCACCACTGGACCAATTGGAAGCATCATAATGGATGGTGAAGAGATTGAGATTGTTAACATCTTTAGTTTGCTTGGCTCCACAATCAGCACTCTTGGTACCAACAGCCAGGAAATCGGAAGACGAATTACATTGGAAAAGTCTGCTGTCAGGTACCTCTCCAGAGTACTGAAGAGCAATGATGTCAGTCTGGGAACTAAGGTGTGCCTGATCCAGACCATACTCTTTGCAATTACTTGCTATGCATCAGAAAGCTGGATAATGATTATAGATGATAGAAAGAGAATTGATGCCTTTGAGTTGTGGTGCTGGAGAAGAGTATTGAATATACCATGGATTGCCAGGAGGACAAACAGGTTTGTCCTAGAAAGAGTGAAACCAGGCTGATCCTGGGAGGCAAAGATTCTGAAGTTTTGTCTCATATACGTTGGGCATGTTGCAAGGCGGGACCAGACCTTGGAGAGGGATGTTATACTTGGGAGAGTGGAGGGACAGTGTAAGAGAAGAAGACTCTCGATGAGATGGATTGATCCAGTGACTGGGGTAATGAGGGTCAGAGACAATAAGGTTGACACACGATAGAAAAGATTTCAAGGCTATTATACTTATGGTCGCTATTAGTCGCAAGCAACACAGTGCGGCACATAACAACAACAACAACAACAACAGCAACAACAACAACTAGTAAAACAGGTATGGGGACCCAAGGGGTGAAGAGTGGGAACAGAGAGGTGAGGATGGGTAGGACTAAAACCACAGGGTTGTACAATTTGGTGGGTGGTGGGAGGGAAGAATCTGGTGGGGCCTGGAAAAGACAGGGTAATTATGGGCATAATCCAATGGTGATTAATTTTATAAAACATAATGTATGGGAATGACTGTATGAAATACAGTGTGAATGAATAATGTGAAACACAATGTGTGTGAACTTTGTAAACAAACTAATATACAATTTAAATAAAAAAGGTGACCATATTCATACTAGGACCTGCCTGTTAGTTTGTTATAGTGGTGTTTTGTGACTTACTAGGATTCTGGAAGCAGTGCCACCAGTATTTTCAGGTACCACCAGAAGGGTCACCCACAGTGGACAGGTTTCAGTGGAACTTTGAAACTAGGAAGAAATGCCTGGCAATGTGTTTCCAAAACTTAACCAGTAAGAACCCCACAGATGACAAGAGAATATTGCCGACTATGGCACTAGAAGGTGAGTCCCCTAGGTTGTAAGACTTGGAAAAAAGCACAGTGGCCACCACAAAGGGTGCGCCAGAAATTGTGAAGCTGGCGGAGGACGGGGCAGCATTTTGTTGTTGTCCATGAGATTGTCATATGTTGGTTCCTCTAGAAATAGCTGTACAAATAACAGTACAAATAACTCTTCTCGTGTAGGATCATATTTTTCAACAAAAATTCCTTGAACAAAATGTACGGTCAGTGCAGACTTTCCAACACCTATTGAGCCAAGAAAAACTGACTTCTATAAACACATGGTGCAAAACTTCTTGTTAAAACCTCTTACGCCGTCACTGGGTCCCCGCAGCCAGCATCTCCTCACACCTTGTGCTCCTGCCGGTCTCTGCCCCTGGCGCTATGGCAGCCCAGCCGCTGCCGCCACTCTGGCTGGTTCAGATTGTCATCTGTTGGAACCGACATGGCAGCAGCCGAACTAACCAGTTGCTGTTGAGTCAGCTGTGGCAAGCTCAGGTACAGCGGAGCAGAACTCTTATTTTCTATGGGATTCAATGCTGAGGTTTTGGAAGGAGATCAGCAGGCCTTTCTCGTAGAGCTCTTTTGATTGGAAAAGAACCTTCAACTTTTTGTCTAGTATCTGAGTACACTAAATGATGGCAACTAGCCACAACTTAGTAAACTCTTTAATAATATGCTTTAGAAAGAGTTGGTTATTATCGCATGGTTCCTTTTAAAGTCCAATGCTTCAGAAATATTATAAAAGGAAGCTAAAAGGAGAATATGAAAGAATCTCAGTTAGAAAGTCAACTCTTTCAGTCAAAGAAATGAACTCTATTTGGGGCTGATAACCTGTAGAAAAATACCATGTTAAGGCCAAAAACATGGCCAAGCCCATCCTGACTGGCCACCCGTTTATTTGTCTTTGGAAGTAATAATAGAAACCACGAAGGGCTGGGCCCCGATCCTGTTGCTTGCTCTGTCTGATGTCCAGATGACCTTGCAGCAGCTTGTGCCTGCATTTCCTGCTGAGCTCTGGAAAGGGGAAACCAGCCACTCGTCTGTACAAATAACTTGGGTGTGATCTATATTTCTGTTTCGTTGTGGAGGGAGTACTTTTTGCAGCTGCCACAATATGGCTTTGTCCAGCCTGCAGAAGAGTGTTCCCAGAACTGGTGAGGAACAACATTCTAACTCCCACTGAAAACTTTCCCTGTGACCGCCTGGCGTGAAGCCGCTGGGGAGCAGGCACAACCCAGAAACGAGCTTGCCGCCTGGCGGTGTATGAAGGGCTGCCGCAGGACGAATGAAAATGTAAAGAGGATTTTTCTCATGTTCAGAGGGGCATATCTGAAGGCTGCAAAACCAAAATTACAAAACTAAATACCACAGAAAGGGTGGCTGTAAAGATAAGCAATTTGTTTTTTCACAAGGTGGAACGGGTCCAAATGAGGGTCTCGGTTATGTTCATTCTACCTGGCCATGACTCCTAGTATGTGGTGACTGCTAGTCACCCTGGCCTTCCTGTGCTGCTTATAGATGCAACTGTGCCTGTCGTCATGTTCTGTCCTCTCCCCTCGTTGTGTGTCTGTGTCTCCTTTATAAGGCATTGGATTTAGGACCATCTCACTAACTTTACAAAGAAAACCTCTATTTTTATATAGGATCATGGCCATGTCTGCAGTTAGGGACCTCTCCAAATTATTGAGTAGTAAAAATGTCCATTTGAGCACTAAGGTGTGTCTGATGGTATTTCTAATCATTTGCTATTTATCTGAGATCTGGACAGTGAATAAGTATGACAGAAAAGAGTTGATGCCTTTAAGCTATGGTGTTGGAGATCATTCCATGGACAGCCAAGAGAATGAACAGATATGTCTTGGGGAGGGTGCAGCCAGCGTGCTCTTTAAAGGCAGGAATGATGAGGCTTTGGGCATGTTGCTATTCCTTGGAGAAGGGCATGATGCTAGAAAGGGTGGTGGATTGGCGAAGGAAGGGAAGACCATCACCAGGTGGATTGACATGGTGACTGCTGCAATGGGCTCTTGTTTGTAAGGAAGTAGGAGGATGGCAGAGGATAGAACAGGGTTCTCTCGTTCATAGGATTGCTATGAGTTGTACTAGACTCGACAGCACCTAGCAACAACATCATGGCCAAGGGATAGGGCCTTCAGCATAAATTTTTGAGGTATAAATGGAATCCTTATTGTTTGCTGTCAAATAGATTCCCCTGTGTAGTAACTCCGTGTGTATGAGTGTAGAGCTATGATCTGTGGGGTTTCAGTGGTTGATAAACCCCTAATGTTGACATTGAGATGAATGGGAATTCCAGAGAACTTAATTGTGCTCTTGCGGAACCTGTACCTGGATCAGGAGGCTGTTGTGCAAACAGAGCAGGGAAGCACTGCATGGTTTGGAACTGGAGAGAGAGTGTGCCAGGGCTGTAGTCTCTTTCCATATCTATTCAATCTGTATGCTGAGCAAATTATCTGAGAAACTGGACTGTATGAGGAGGAGTTTGGTATCAGACTTGGAGGGAGACTCATCAATAACCTGCGTTATGCAGATGACACACCTTGCTTGCTGAAAGTGAGGAGGACCTGAAACACTTGCTGCAGAAGGTCAAGGAATGCACCCTTTGGTATGGATTGCATCTTGATGTCAAGAAAACAAAGATTCTTACCATTGGACTGATAGGCAGCGTCATGATGGATGGAGAGGAGATCGAAGCTGTCAACAACTTCATCTTGCTTGAATCCACAATTAACACTCTTGGTACCAGCAGTCAGGAAATAAGGAGATGCATTGCACTGAGAAAATCTGTAGTTAATGACCTTTCTAAATTATTGAGGAGTAATGATGTCAGTTTGAGGACTAAGATGCGTCTGATTCAGGCCATGGTCTTTCTGATCACTTGCTGTGCATTTGAGAGCTGAACAATGAATAAGGATGATAGAAGAATTGATGCCTTTGTGTTGTAGTGTTGAAGAACATCCTGTGGACTGCCAAAAGAATAAACAAGTATGTCTTGGAGAGGGTACAGCCTGAGTGCTTTTTGGAGGCAAAGGTGATGAGGTTTCACTTCACATACTTTGGGTATGTTTCTAGGAGGGGCTATTCCTTGGAGAGGGATGATGCTTGGAAAGGTAGAGGGTTGGTGAAGACAAGGAAGACCCTCAACCAGGTGGATTGACACGGTGACTGCTGCAATGTGCTCATGTTTGTCAGGAAGCAGGGATGACACAGGATAGGAATAGCTTCAGATCTGTTGTTCACAGGGCTACTGTGGGTCGTACTCTATTCCATGGCACCTAATAATAACAACAACAGAAAATAGATTAGTGGTTGTTTAGGGCTAGAGAGGGAGTTGAGATAGAGGGTTAAAAGGTGGGGAGGGTAATGGCTAGAGGGTATAAAGTTTCTTTTAAAATTGCTCTAAAATAGACTGTGGTGATGGTTGTACAACTCTAGATACCCTGGAAGCCGCCATACTGTAAACAGATGAATGAAAGAATCATATGGTGTGTGAGCTTCAGTGCATTTCCCCGCATTTCACTACGATAGCAACCACCACGTTGGGTTTTAACAGTGCTGTCTTTTTCAGGGTACGGAGCACCGCCTTGTTGTCATCTCCGTGTGAGTGGGACTGGTACCCCGTACACACCTCCAGGCACAAGTACTCCCGCAGACTTCGACCTGTCCTGCTGGACAGCCTGCTTTATCAGGTACTTGCTTATTATTTTCCCCAGAGTCTGGTTACTGACCTTCCTCTTCCAAAAAATTTAACTTAAATGATTTCACATGGTGGAATGAATTTACAGTATTAGCGTTGTTGTTGTTAGATGCCATCGAGTGAACTACAGCCCATAACAACCCTATGCACAATGCCATCCTCACCATCTCTGATATTCTTGAGCTCATTGCTACCGTCACTGTGTCACTCCATCTTGTTGAGGGTCTTCATCTCTTTCTCTGACCCTTCATCTTTCCCAGCATGATGTCTTTTAATAAGGATTGGCCCATCTTGACAACATGCCCAGAGTATGTGAGATGAAGTTTCACCGTCCTTGCTTCTAATACCTGGGTTGCACTTCCTTCAAATGAGACATTTGTTCTTCTGACAGTCCATGAGCTTTTCAGGACTCTTCTCCACCACCACAATTCAAAGGCATTGGTTCTTCTGTTAACCCTATTCATTGTCCAACTTTCAGATGTACAGGAAGTAATTAAAAAGGCGTGGCGACATCGCTGCTCTTTGGAAAGGTCCCTGACTGTAGATTTCCACACTGCATCTTTTGATTTCTTCACGGCTGCTATCATGGATGTTGATTGTGGATCCAAACTTTGCTGATGCTAATATTAAAATATATTGGGGGAGGACAGTAATTACTTGTTTAAAACACAATATATATTAATACATTGCCGCAAATGATGGCAGAAAAATTGTGTTTTTAAGCATGGTCTCAATTTAAAAGTGTGCGACAACATGTTAATGAATATATATAAAACAGGGTATTGAGAACAGTAACTATGTAAAACACAGTATATTGAATGATTGTACAAAAACCAATTATAAAACCCTAAATGCAAAGAGAAACAGAAAAAAATATTATTCAATAGCTAGTAAATTGTTCACCAGCAAGTAAAATTTGATCTGAAAGTAGAGTGTGGCAAATTGAAGAAGCAGTTGCCATTAATTTGTATGGGAATACATTTTGCTTCCCTTTTAAACTAACTGTAAAACAAAGGCAGAGTTCTGGTTTTACTTTCTCCTTTCTTTTCATTTGTAAAACAAAAATCCTCTTTGATCTTTCCATTAGCAAAAACCAAGTATTAATGTGACTCTTCGTTAAAATGATGTGATGTAATGTGAATTTTCGAAAAATGGGTACAGCTATTTGAAATCCTTTTACCAAAAAACACAAACATCCCATATGCAATTATGTTCTATCTTGCTGTAACTTTTCCATGGTTTGCTGGTGTTAACTGAGGACCTGTTTGGGTATGGCATAGACTCTTGTCAGAGTAATTGCCTAGCAGTTAGGATACTTTAGGGCTTCAGGTTAGAGGCCATTCATCATGGTTTTTCATTTTCCTTGTGGTAGTGGAATTTTCTAACAGTAATCACTTTGTTGAAAATATAAAAAAACCCGTCATTCATGCTGGCCTCTTAAGATTAATTATCGTACTAGTTTTCGCTAAAAAGAGCTGAAATTGAGTATTACCTATTTATGGATTCAGTTTCAGTACAAATTAAGTGAGATTTCCGAGGTATTTAATTTTATTTTAACAGATGTGGGTATGTGTTTGTTCTTAGTTAGACTTTAACCCCTGAGTAATAGTCCTGTCCTGGGGCTAGCTGATAAGGGTGGGATGGATGTGTGTTTGTGGGATGATTCCTGTCTGTTTAAGCTCTCCACCCAGTCCACATGCACATGAAGAGCAGGAGTTCAGTGAAGCAAGTAGAAAGCTCTTCAAACCCCAGTCCCTCTAGTGGTGTGATGCTGAGCACGGGTCTTAATTTCCTCGTCTTTGGAAAGGGAATGGTATCATGGAGCTAAATGAGTTCATGGGCAACAAATCTCTGGCATATATCAAGGCATTTATACAAGCTGTGGTATTTTAATGACCTCATATGTGTGAAGCCTGGACTAGGCAATGAAGAGGCGGAGGATTGATACTGATGAATTTTGGTGTTGATGATAAATATCGAATATACTGTGGGCTGCTGGAAAAACAAACAGATTAACTGGAGTGCTCCTTAGAAGCAAGGACGGTGAACAGTCATCTTTCTTATCTTGGACACATCATTAGGAAAGAGCAGTTGCTAGAAATGAACATTATGCTTTGTAAAGAGAAGGGTCAGTGAAAATGAGGGCCCTTCTCAATGAGACAAGGTGACCCAGTAACTGTTACAATGAGGTCAGACACATTAAAGGTATGGAGAAGGCATGGCTCACAGGGTCTCCATGAGTCACAGCTGGCCTGATGGCAGCTAGCTGGTGATGAGGACACTGGGGTAGGGGTGGTCCTCATTTCCCTGAACTGACAGTACTTGCAGTGGACTTTCATCCCTGAGGTGCGTTCTCTGGAAGTGATATTCCAGAATGATTTTCCGAGTCGCTGGATTTCTAGGTGGTGGTTGTTGTGTACCATTGAGTTGGAACTGACCCATCGCTGACCCTTCAGCGGGTTTTCGGAGGCAGTAAATCCTAAGGGAAGAGACTGACCATCCTTTTGCCTCTAAGCACCTGGTGGATTTGAACCTTATTCTTTTGGGATTGCAACACAGCTTCTTACCACTAGGCCACCAGCTGTTGATTTTGCCAGATGGGCAGGAGAGGCAGTGTGGAGGCGACAGAAGAAAGTGGAGCTGGCTTTGTCAGCTGGCAGGAGAGCCCCTCTGACTCAGGCCAGGCCCTCCTTCCCTGTGTGAGCACCTGCCCTGCTGACCCTTTTGGTTTCCTGTCCGCGTGGTACTCCAGGGCTCTTGCTTGTGTAAACACTTAAGCTGGAGTTTCTGAGCGGAGTTAGGTGCAGGGATCTTGAGTGGGAATGATTTTCCCAGGACGTTCTGCATCATCCTCACTTGAGACCCTAATCGTGGGCCTTTTAATGTGCCAGGTAGGGGGCACGATGCTTTCACACACATATGCTGTTTATTCTCACAGCATCCCTGAGAGGAAGGCATTTCCTTCTGCAAAGAAGAAACCAAAACAAGTGTCAAAATCAATGAGAGTTGAATGATTTCCCCTTTGCCCCCACACTCAGGGCTTTCCATAGCTGATGTCTGCTCTAAGGATACAGAGCTTAGACACTTGACTCTTTAACTCAGAATTTGGTTCTTTCAAGAGTTGATTCTGGTAAATTTAAATGACCACTCACTCAGTGCTGTAGAGCTGGAACTGACCCATAGCTGGCCCTTCAGTGGGTTTTCAAAGGCAGCAAATCACACAGGAGGAGATTGTCCATCTTTTTCCTGAGGTGCTTTTGAACCACACACCTTTGAGTTGGTAGTGCATCTCCATGTCCACTAGGCCACTAGAGCTTGCTTTATAGTGATCACTAGGTATTAAAGAAGCTTCAGAATCCTTGCCTCCAAGGAGCAGCCTGGCTTCACCCTATTCCAGATGGACTTGTTAATTCTCCTAGCAGTCCATGGTGTATTCAGTACTCTTTTCCAGCACCACAGCTCAAAGGCATCAATTCTCCTTTTATCATCCCTAGTCATTGTCCAGCTTTCTGATGCATAGCAAGTAATTGCAAAAACTATGGCCTGCGTTCTTCAGTACTTTGGAGAGGTCTCTGACAGCAGACTTTCCCAATGCAATTAGCCTTTTAATTTCCTGGCTGCTGGTACCAAGAGTGTTGATTGTAGAGCGAAGCAAACGGAATTTGTTAACAATCTCAGTCTCATCACCATCTATCAAGAAGCTGCCAATCGGCCCAGTGGTGAGAATCTTTGTTTTCTTGATATTGAACTTCAATCCATATCGAAAGCTATAGTTTTTGACCTTCTGCAGCAAGCACTTCAGGTGCTCCTCAGTTTCAGCATGCAAGGTTGTGTCATCTACATAACACAGATTGTTGATGAGTGTATTTCCAATCCTGATGCCACATTTCTCCTCATAGAGCCCACCCTCCCAGATTCCACATATAGATTGAAAAGATATGGAGATAGGACACATCCTTGGCACACACTCCTTCCTAATTTTGAACCATGCAGTGTTTCTTTGCTCTGTTCTGACAACTGCCTCCTGCTCCAGGTATAGGTTTTGCATACACACAATCAAGTGTTCTGGGATTCTCATTCTTCTCAGAGTCAGCCACAGTTTGTTGTGATCTGCACAGTCAAGTGCTTTTGCATAGTCAGTGAAACACAGATAGACAATCCTCTGGTCTCTCTGCTTTCAGCCAAGATCCATCTGACATTAGCTGTAATATCCCTAGTGTCATGGCCTCTTCTAAACCCAGACACTTCAGGCAGTTCTCTGTTGATGTGCTGTTCCAGTCGTTTTGGATAATTTTCAGCAGAATCTTGCTTGCATGTGATATCAATGATATTTTTCGATAATTTCCACACTCTGTTGGATCTCCTTTCTTTGGAATGGGAACAAATATAGATCTCTTCCAATCAGTTGGCCAAGTGGTTGTCCTCCAGATTTCTTGGCACAACTTGGTGAGCACATCCAGGGCAGTGTCTGTTTGTTGAAAGATGTCAGTCAATATGCCATCAATTCCTGGGGCTTTGTTTTTTGCCAGTTCTTTCAGAGCAGCTTGAACTTCTTCCATCATCACCACAGGCTCTTGCTTATACATTGTTTCATGAAATTCTTCTGTGTCCACCAATTCCTTTTGGTACAATGCCTTTGAGGTAAAGATTCTGAAGCTTCATCTGACATACTTTGGACATGTTGCAAAGCGAGATCAGTCCTTGGAGAGGGACATCATGTTTGAGAGAGTGGAGGGACAGCGCAGGAGAGGAAGACCCTCAATGAGATGGACTGATTTAGTGACTGGGGTAATGGTGTAGGTGTGTTGGAGATTATAAGAGTGACACCAGATAGAGCAGGTTTTAGGGCTGTTGTACATATGGTCACTGTGAGTCTCACATGCCTTGACGACACATAACAATAACATGTCTTTATGGTGCAGTGAGTTAAACATTATGCACCTAACTGAAAAGTCAAAGGTTCGAACCAGCCAGTGGCTCTATGGGAGAGAGAGGAGGTTGTATGCTCCTGTAAAGGTTTACAACCTCAGAAGCTCTTTTTCTACTCTGTCTGATAAGGCTGCTGTGAGTCAAAACCAACTCCATGACTCTACACTTGGGGTTTTTTTGGAGGAGGGACAATAGATTTTGAGGGGCTGTCCAATTTGTTGAATAAGAACGTTGAGGCTGGTCAGCAGTGGTCGGGGACAGCGGGGGTAGGGGAGTGAGCTGCTCTGTCCTAAGGTTTAGGATCTTCACTCTCTACTTGCTCTGCATCCCTTTAGCATCTTATGAAAAACACTGTCTGGGGCTTTCCCCCCTGCTGTTTTAAGGGGTTCTGACTATCCTTCTAATTTGGCAGAGTCACCTTTGCCTCTTTCAGGAAGGACATGGGGACTTAGGGGGACAGTGTCACTCTCCAGGGGTGTGTGTCACATTTTTGGGCCATTAGATAAAATGATCCCTGGTTTAAGCTGTAAATTGGACTTTAAAAGTGAGCCAAAGAGGAGAACGTGAAGCTCTTGCTTCTGTGCTCCTGAGAGCCCCTGTGCCCTTCCCCGTCCCAATGGCCACTTCAGTCTATAATGCTTTCAGTGACATACTGGCAGCTGCATCTCCTAACTCTGCAATTGGACAGAACAGAGTGGAGTTCTCCAACATGAGTCACTTCAGAATCAGCGGGAGGCTGGTGAAAACACAGATTCCGATTCCTTCAGTTTCAGTCATCTGGGATGGAGTTTCAGAATTTGCATTTCTAACAAGTTCCTCAAGATAGATTCACATAGTGCCTGTAACAGTAGGCGCTACATTTTCAGACATGGTGTGGATGTTGCAGGATGGGCAAGGTTCAGACCTGTTGTTCGTAGTGTTGTTTAATCACTGGTCCCTAACAACAATAACAACAGCAAGGTCCCATGCAGTGCTGCCTGTCTGCCAGTTTATTGTACAGTGGCAACTTGTGTGTTGCTGTGATGCTGAATGTTAAGCAGAGCCCCTCAGGGTGAACAGGTGTCAGGGGAGCTTCTAGACCCAGGAAGATTAAGAAGAAAGGCCTCGTGACGCACTTTGAAAATTAGCCAATATGGATCACAGTGTCTGGCCCTGTGCTGGGAAGAGGAGTCCCGTGGGCTGGAAGGCACCCAGAACACACAGTCGCTGTAACCGTGGATTTGAGTTTACCAGTGATGCTGAAGCTGGTGTGTTAATTTGTTCTTCATTGGGACAGAGTCAAGTTGAATGGTAGCTAACAGTAAGAATAACTTGGAGAGGACCTTGAACAGCTAGAGCATAGGCTTGTTAATAGGTGGTGTGTGGCCAGTTTCCCTTCCTGTGGTAATAGGATTCTTTCCTTAACATTTAATGGGCACCTCCTGCAGTATTGCCTGAGGAAAGATAAAGGCTCTTTCTAGGGGGCATTGGAATCAGAAATTACATTGTTGTGTGAAAAGCTGTGCTCACTCCTTTCTGTGAACTTGAGCAATCAGGGAAGGCTTCCTGAAGGAGGTGATAAAGTGGGGAGAAGCCTGAGGATGAAAAAGAGTGAAATGTATTAAAAGGGTTAAAGAAATTTAGGAAGTGCTTGCACATCAGAGAACCTGGAAATGTTATAATAGGCTAGAAAAAAGTGATCTTGTTTGCTGGGAGAATTCTGATAGACTGTAATTTCTAAAATGACATATCAACCTGTGGTACCAGTAATGGGAACTTCAGTTTATCTGAATATGCATTGTTGAGCAAGTACAGTGCTAAACACTTGACCTGCATTGTCTGCTTAATTTTCATACTCACCCTTTGAAGTGCAGAAGCAAAGAAGCTTAAGAGAGTTTAGGTAAGCTGCCCAGGACACACCACAGCTAGGTCAGCCCCAGGGACCTGTCCTTTCCATAGGTCAAAACCAGTTTAAATATGACCAGATGGCCTGGCCATAAGGTAAGGGGCACTAGTGGTGCTGTGGTTAAAGCATTCTGCTGTTAAGGGAAAGGATGGTTGTTTGAAAGATAAGGCTTTTGCTCTGCTGCCGTAAAGATTTCTAGCCATAGAACCCCAATGGGGCATTTGCTCTTTCCTTCAGGGTCACTGTGTTTTGCAGTCATTTGGACAGCGGGGAGTTTGGTTTTTGTTTCTAGTATTGGTAAGGTGTATTCTGAAAAGCAGCAGGACTGGGCTTGGGGAGCTGTGTTCCTGTATCAGTGCCTGACTCACTTCTAGCATCTTTGTTTCTGCTATTCCCCCCTCCCCCCAATTCAGTGGGGGAGACACTGGCATGGAGAGCAGTGTGACAAGCTGCTGATCTGCTAGTTTCTGTTTTTGGACAAATGCTCTTTATATTTTAGTTTTCTATTTGTTCTAAAGGGAGCTCTGGTGGCTCAGTGGTAGGGAGTTGTGCTGTTAAACCAAAGGTACACAGTTTAAATCCACCAGGTGCTCTATGGGAGAAGGATGGGAAATCTCCTCCCCTGAGATTATCTGCCTCTGAAAACCTGATGAAAAGTCAGTTCTGATTTGCCAGTACATAACAACAACAACTACAACAATTACTTGCTGTAAGGAGTCCTGATAACCAAAATGATGGAGGATGGATTTGATCCTAGGTACCATGGAAGAAAGGCCTAGCAATCTACCTCCAAAAATCAACCATTCAAAATACTAGGAATCATTACATACAGTAATGGCATGATCAGCATAATCAGCATAGTCCGTTAAGGGAAGGAAGACATGGAGAGGGGCCCAGGAGTTAGAAACAATAAAGGTAAATACCATCACACACAATCCTGCATTATCAGTAATAATAATGATCATTAGTCTATATGTGAATCTACAAGCAGATAGCAAGACAGATGTTGTCAGGCATAAAGGGATATGCTCATGACTATATGTAGGTTTGGCATATATGTGCTTTTCTATATGTTTATTTGTATGTGCTGTAAATATATCCACCTGGTACCAACAGGTATCAACATCATAAGCCAACAGAGATTTAACCATCATTTAACATCCTGAGGGAATGAGACACAGGTCCTGGGGCTTCAGGAACATAGTCTCCAGGGACACCTTGTAGGCACATTATGATTTGTCATAACAAAGACAGTGATCTACATCTTACTTTGGTTAGTAGCAGCCAGAGGCTTTAAAAGCTTTCACGTAGCCATCTCAGATGCAACGCTTGTTCCCTCCCTGTCTAAAGGAAAAAAAAAAGCAGAAAACTAAAGACACACAGAAACAGTTCATCCTCAGTACTAATGCACCAGATGACCCTCAGCCTCTGTGAAGGCCTACCTGGTGTCTGGCTACCACTGCTGACTGCTTTAAAAGACTTCACAGTACAGAGTCCTGGACAGAGTGGGCGGAAAATACAGAAAAAGCCCTCAAAATCGAAACATGGACAGACTTCCTGGTCTGATAGATATTGATGAAACAGGCCACACCATGGCCCCTGGTAACCCTTTGGACCTGGAGCTGAACTCATACATGTGGGCTCAACTTCCAGCCCAGCAGTATTGGTAAGCCAGTAGGGTCAGTGACACTAGGGAGATGCTCCTTAGAACAGTCAACCACGTATCAAAAGAGTAGTATTTGCTAGGGATAAAGCTCAGAAGGCAGGAAAGAAGGGGATGGAAGGATGAATGAAAGCAAGATTCACTGGGAGTGACCAGGAAGAATGCTGGTATAATGTGGGGATTGTCAGGAACCAAAATGTGTATAAATGGTTGAATGGAAAAATCCATATGATCTGTAAACTTTCACTCACATGGGAGCTCTGTGAGTCGGAGTCTACTCTACAACCTGGATATATCTGTTAGGAGGAAGACTATTGAGGAATCCTGAGAGTGTATGAAACTCTTTAAAATTCATGAAGGAAAATGACTGCATTTTTTTCAAGATGATGGTACTCATTTATTAAAATTTTGGACTACCCATAAATAAGCGAGCTTTTGTGGCCTAGCGGGAAGAAACTGCACTCAATCCCAAAAGTATGTGGTTCAAGTTTGCTAGCTGCTCTGCGGGAGACAGATGGGCAGTCTCTTCCTGTGTGATTAACTGCTTCTGAAAACCCTGTGGAGAGTTAGCTGTGGGTCAGTTTCTACTTGATGGCACACAACAATGACCTATAAATATACATTTGAACATAAATATCCTGTTCTTAATTTCCCTTCCAGACCTCTAACATGGGCCAACATATAGGGATTCAAACAGGTTAACTATTGTCTAGCCTTGGGCTTTCTGACAAGTAGTATTGCTGATATCCACCCAGTTAACTCCTTATTTTCCTCTTTTGGTACCAAAAATGAAAGTCAGACAGCCCTCCAAGTACTTACATCATTTCAGCAGGTCAAGCAAACTTTCAAGAGGAAGAAAAATGGAAAATAGAGGGCTTTATTGTTATTCAGGGTGCACTCATGGCCTGTGGGTAAGGAGCTACACTACCAGCCCAAAGGCATGTGGTTCAAATCCACTGGGTTATCTCTTGTGCAATTCATAGCTTTAAAAAGCTGCTAAAGGTGGTTCTGACTCGACGGCAAACAACAACAACTACAACACGTTCTTACATGCTATCCAATGCTTTCATTATAATATGTATTTTCCAAACAAAAATTGGAGTGGACAGCTTACTCATGGGATCAACAAGACAAAATACCGGCCATCCATTCGGCCTATCTGTGGAAATCTGAGATGTCTGGACATACTAAGTATAGTACATAGATGAGTAATAGTCAAGCTAGGTTATTTAGTGCAGTGAAAAAGTTTTTTAATCATAAATTTAATTATACTCCTTGTTTCAAATAATCTTAAGACCTAAAAATTAAAATATGACTAAAGAGCTCTGGCAATGTAGTTTATGGTGTGTTGTGCTTCTAATCAAAAGGTTTTGTATCCACCAGCTATTCAAAGCAGGAAAAGTGGACAGCCGCAGATGTGTGAGAAAGGGTCACTCAGCTGGAGTTCGGCTTGATGCAATAAGTTTTGAGAGGGGCTTGCAAACCTAGAACCCCCATCTCTCTCTGTCATTTTCACAGTCAAATTTCTTAGGAGTCCTGTGCTTTTCATTATCCCTTTTCCTCCTCACCACTTGGCCTTCTCTTCATTTTCTTTTTAGTGAATTCTACCAAAGCAGTGGCCACTTAGGGATCCAGTTACGAATGTCTGGGAGCCAATCAACTACGCACACTTGGAGTTTGGTGTAGAATTGTCTCAGCCCATGCAGGTTCGACTGCTGGTCCATCCTCCTCACGTGCACAGCTCTGTCAGAAGGACTTGCCTCTTGATGTGATGCTGAGAAGGTCTTGCTAGTGCTTCTAAACTAAGACAGAGACAAGGAAGAAAGAACTGGCAATCTACTTAATGAAAAGGAGCTAGTGATAACCCTAAGTATGCCAGTGGTCAGATCTCCAACCCATGCTGGGTACTGTGCAGGGCCGGGCATGTTGTGCATGGGCCTAGGGGCTGACTTGTGGGCAGGTAACAACATACCAGTTGCAAACACTTTAAAAAGAAGCATTTGTTCAGAAATGTACTCAGTCTGAAAAATGGAATATTCCTATTGTTATGTGCTGGGAGTTGCTTCTGACACATAGTGACCCTGTACAGCAGAGTGAAACACTGCCCTGTCCTTTATAACCCTCACAGTCACTGTTTGAGCCCACTGCATTCTACAACTACAGAAGTGGTGATATAAATAGTGCCTTGAAAGGACAGTCCATGTTCCTGTGGGGAAATCGTGCTTGTTGAGTGCCATCAAATCAGTTCTGAGTCATCGTGATCTGATGTGACAGCATGAAATTGTTCCAGAGGGTTTTTTTGGGTTTAATCCATAATTTTTCTTTGATAGAGCTGCTGGGTATAAGTTCACAATGACAACTCTATTAGCAGACTGCCTCACCATTGGATTACTTAGGTCTAAGAAAGGATTGGAAATTTACTATTAGAAAGTCAGCTATTGAAACTCCATAGGGCATAGTTCTACTCACACATATGGGCTTCCCATGAGTCATAATCGACTTGATAGCAACTGGTTCATATTATTATCTAAAGAGATTTTTAAATTTCCATTTGATGTCTGTCTTCCTAATCTTTTCCCTCCCAGTGTGTGTATATGAAATAGGTTTATTTTATTGAAATATTCTGTATATTATGTATACACACAAAAAGAACGAGCAGATCTAATATAAACTAAGGTGTGTACCGCTCTGGAAGGTTGTATCTTACCTCTTAATAGAAACACATGGAAGGATGCTCATTCAGTTACTGAGCTCTGGGTGGTGGTATTTCATTTGAATTTTGCTTCCTTTTTTGTGAAGTATAAACAAACAGTCATCATTTATAAAAAAATAACTAAAACCTAAACATATGTACCTATGTGGGTACAAACACACACTCACACACACACACAGAGAGAGAGAGAGAGAGAGAGAAAGTGCAAGCAAAAAGAATTGTAAGACCAGACCAGAGCTTTTTGTAAGCCAAACAGGGCATTTTTGCAAGTGGAGGAGTCCTCTTTTTTTGATCCACGAAATACATTATTTGCCTTCAGTACGCTTCTGCTTTGTTTCAGAGGACTGTAATGACATCCTTTTAGCAAGATTTCCCAAAACTCCCTGTTGATGAGAATCACCTGGGGTGCATGCTAAAAATATAAATTCCCCAGGCCTCTTGTCAACCCCACTGAATCAGGATCTCCCTGAGGGACCTGTGATGCTCGGCCCCAAGCAAGCGCCCCAGGTGGTTCTTATGATCAGACAAATTTAGGCTGCCATCCTGTGGAACCATAAACGATATGAGCCGCATTTTCCATTTTTACCGCAAGTCTCCTGGAAGTGCCTTTTTCAGGCTTATTCCCCTTGTTTGAAGAGACCCGTGCTAATTCACATGGCTGTCCCTGGAACAGCATCTGTTGCCAGCTTTTCTCTAAGGCGCCTTTCAGATCTGAAAATTCTTTTGAGACTCTCGGAGACTCTTCAACAACAGTAATCTGTGTCCATTGGGGATACGGAATTCTTAGGGACAGAAAATTGTGGTGATAATTCTTTTTTAAGTGATTGGGGCACTGCCAGAGGCCCCTCTGGTTTCCCTGGAGGGCTGTGTATGTCATGAAGAAGTCCCCTGGGCCTCCCTCACCTTGAATTCCCTCCCTTATTAGTGACACCAGGCTTTTTAAAAAATTTTTTTTTAGTTTTATTATCTTTTTAAAAAGATTGTGGTAAAAACAGATACAACAAAACTTTTGCTAGTTCAAGAATTTTTACACATCTTAATTCAGTCACTTTGATTACATTCTTCATGTTGTACTATCATTGTCTTTTTTTCTTTTTATTGTGATTTGAGTGAATATGTGCACAGCAGATTCGTTATCCATTTACCCAGTTATGCAGTTTTAAAAAATGACATTAATTACAGTGATCTCCATGTAGCTGCACTCTTCCCACCTCTTCCTTGTGATTCTTACTGCTATGAATCCTTCTATCTTACCCCTTTCCTGCCTTGTGAACTTCATCAGTGGGCAGATGTTGCCCTTTTGATCTTGTGCGTACGTGGTTGATTATTCCCAGGACTAAGTGCGCCCCTGGTGTATTTACTCATCTTATAGGCATGGCTGTTGTTTGACTGAAGGGTGAGTCAAAGGGATGAATTAAGTTCCAGGTTTGAAGTTGACTAAGGGCTAAGTTGACCGAAACCCTCTTGGATGCTGTTAAAAGGAACTAAAAAGAAAACAAACAACACTGATGAGTAAGAACTTAGCTGTTAATTGAAAGGTGCACAGTTTGACCCCACCAGCTGCTCTGTGGGAGAAAGGTGCTGGCAATCTGCTTTTGTAAATAAGTATGTACAGCCTGGGAAGCCCTGTAGGGAAATTTTCACGGGGTTTCCAATGACTGCATTTTCTGGATGTAGCATCAGGTCTTTCTTTTAAGGCACATGTGGGGTGATGGGACACCCACCTTTGGGTTAGCAGTTGAGTGCGCCAGCGGATCACACTACCCTGTGATCTGTCAATCAGTAGGGAAATGCAAACCTAAACCATACATAGTGAGGTCTGTCTTTCCACCCCTATGAAAATGGTTATTACCAGAAAAGCAAAAAATTAAGACTATTGGTGAGGAGGTAGACCAACTGGAGTTGGCAGTGTAACATGGTACAACCAGGATGAAGCAAGTTTGAGAATTCATAAAAAAAGAAATAAAATGAGAAAACAAATTGCATTAACAAAATCTGCTGTCAGGGACCTCTCCAGAGTGCTAAAGAGCAATGATATCAGTCTAGAGACTAAGGTGTGCACGATCCAGGCTGTGGTTTTTGCAATTACCTGTTATGCATCAAAGAGTGAGACAGTAACCAAAGGAGATGGAAGAAGAATTGATGCCTTTGAATTGTAGTATTAGAGAAGAGTATTGAACATACCATGGACTGCCAAGAGAACTAACATGTTAGTCCTGGAGAGGGTAAAACCGAGCTGCTCCTCGGAGGCTAGAATTTGGGGGCACCATCTCACATACTTTGGTCATGTTGCCGAGGAGGAACCAGTCCTTGGAGAAGGGCATCATGCTTGGAATTGTGGAGGAGCAGCTCAGGAGAGGAAGACCCTGGATGAGATGGATTGACACAGAAACTGGGATAATGAGGGTAAGAGTGTCAAGAGACAGTGAGATTGGCCCAGGATTGAGCAGAGTTCAGAGCTGTTGTGCATAGGATCACGGAGTCATACATGGCTGACTTGATGACATGTGACAACAACCACCCAGATGCAGAATTACCAAGTTTTTACTGTTGTTAGATGTTGTTAAGTAGGTTGACTGGTAACCCTCCCTTTGCAAAACAGGATGGCACCCTGCCTCATCTGGCACCATGCTCACAGTCTTTGCTGTGTTTGAACTATTGTTGCAGCTTCTCTGTCTATCCCTCTTACTGAGGATCTTCTTCTTTGTACTGATTCTGTACTGAGTTCTGGTAGCTTAGTCCTAAGGAATTGAAATGCCAACTCAAATGCACACAGTTCACATCTACTGGGTGCTCTACAAGAGAAAGATGAACAGTTTCCTCCTATGCAGTTTACAGCCTCTGAAAACCTGTTGGAGGGTCAGCTGTGAGTCGATTCCAACTCAATTTGCATACAAACAACTACTTTTTTACTAAGCATAGTGTCCTTCTCTAGGGACTGGACCCTGTTAATAACATAAATAGACATGCAATATGGGATACCAGTTGACATTTTCCAAATAACAGAGCAATCCTCACTGGTCTGTGCCACAAAAAAAAAAAAATCTGGAAGACAGCTAGCTACCTGGCCAACTGACTGGAAGAGATCCATGTATGTTCCTATTTACAAGAAAGGTGACCCAACAGAACTACGGTTGCTAATCTTGAGACAAATGGGAATTCTAGAACACCTAATTATGCTTATACAAAATCTATACCAAGAACAAGAAGCTGTTGTCTGAACAGAGCAAGGAAACACTGCATAATTGTTGGGTTTTTAAAATTTTTTAAGAAAATTTTTTAACTGTGATTTTAATGAAAGTTTACAAAAAAAGTTAGATTTTCATTCATTCTTTGTTGCACATTTTAACCCCCTCCCTCCCTCCCTCCCTCCTTTTCCCCCACCCCCAGTTAACTTTTTTGTTTTTTAAAATATTCATTCATTGTTGCACAGTTACTCCCCCCCAACACCCAATCCTTTTGTAATGTACCTCTTATTCTGGGCTATAGTCTTACATATAATGCCTAATCATATATTCCTTTTGAACAGTTCTTTTCTTCATCTGTTCCAGTGCAATGCTTATTATCTATCCACTCTTATCCTATTCTCCTCCCAAACCCTCATGTCAGACCTGCTTTATAACAATGATGCTATGCAGTATTTGTCCTTTTTGTGACTGAGGTATTTCACGCAGCATAATTCCCTGCAGGGCCACCCATACTGTGTAATGTTTTATGAGTTTATTGTTTTCCAGTGCTGCATAGTATTCCATTGTATGAATATGCCATAGTTTTTCTATCCGTTTGTTTGTTGTTGGGCATTTGGGTTGCTTCCATTTCTTTGTAAATAATGCATCAGTAAACATCCAAACATATCTGTTTGGATGGTGGTTATGGTTTCCTTAGGGTATATTCCCAGTAGTGGAACTACTGGGTCAAATGATATTTCTATTTTTTTTATTTTAAATTTATTATTATTATTTCTTTTTTTTATGTGTGTACCCTCAAATCAGTGTTCAGGCTGTTCGTTCATAGGGTCGCTATGAGTCGTCTACGACTCGACGGCATTAAACAACAACAAACAACAACCCTCAAATTGGACTGATACAGGAGGAAATTGTCCCTCCTTCTTCAGCAGAGCATCTGGTGGATTTGAACTGCACACCTCTGGGATTGCAGTGCAGCTTCTTGCCATTAGGCCACCAGAGCTTGCCAATGATATTTCTATTTTTAACCTTCTGGGAAAGTGCCAAACCACCTTCCATAGTGGCTGCACCATTTTACACTCCTACCAGCAGTGAATTGCTGGTGGGACTGCATAGTTTTGAACACTCTGCTCCAGAAGGTTTTTTTTCTACTCTCATTAGAGGTTCTTGTTTGGCCTCTGTTCTGGAAATCTGAGCTTGACTCTGCGGTATTGGGCCCCATCCTTCACCTTCTGTCATCTCAGGTGGCATCCTGTCTCTGGAGAGGCTCATCACCTTTCGTGACTTCAAGTGATAACACATCTAAGATTCCCTAGTCCCTCCCTTCATTCCAAATCTCTTTACCCAAATACTCATCATCAGCATTGTTGTTATAAGCTGCCATTAATTCCACTACTGACTCATTTTGACCCTATGCCCAAAGGAACAAAGTCCTGCGCATTCCCGGGACATTCCCACCGTTGGTTGTGGATTGCACTATTGTGATACATAGACATTTCATTGGCTGATATTTTTCTTCCTCGTCTGTTTTAGCCTGGAAGATCCACTGAAACTTGTTAAACATCATAGCAACAGGCATATCTCCACTGACTGCTGGTGTCTGTGAGGTTTAGTGGCTGGAAATTTACCCCGAATTCGCTGTACCAGAGGAGAGAATTATACCACTAAACCGCCAGTGCCTCATCCCAGTGCACAGAAATGAATCACTTCTTAAATGATGGACCATTTCGACCTGTCTGCACAGGTCCTTAAATGCTATCAGTTCATAATTAAACTTGTCACCTTCTTTGAACCCTCTCGAGATCAGCCTCTACACCCTCTGTGGTCAAAGGCACTGACATTGCCTCAGCCAAGTAATCCAGAAGCCAGACAGTCAGCTTGGACTCCACTCCCTCTCCTGTGCCTTGTGTCTAGTCAGGCAGCCAGCCACCCAACTCTGCTGGTTCCACTTCCTTCATTTTTCTTTTCTTTTTTTTTAAAAATTTCTAAATACTAGTTTATTTACAAAATTCAAATACATCATTTGTAAGAACAAATTCTCTCAATTTCCCTCACCCTGCCCCCATCAAATTGTAAACCCCATCGTTAATCCCCCTTCCCCGGGCACATCCTCATCCCTCTGCTTCCCCCCTCTCCCACCTCTCTTGCATCCTTATACTCATTCTACAATAATGGTTTTATACAATATTTATCCTTGTGGGACTGAGTTAGTTCACTCAGCATATTGCTCTCCAGTCCCTCCCAAGTTAGGTAGTAATTTACAAAAATCATTGCTCCTGCGTGCTGCATGGTATTCCACTGTGTGAATGTACTATAATTTCTCAATCCATTTGTTTGTGGTTGGACATTTTGGCTGTTTCCATGTTCTTGTGATGATGGTGAATAATGCTGCTATGAATATTGGTGTACAAATCTCAGTTTGTGCCTTCCTTCATTTTTCTTATATCAGTTTCCCTTTGTCTTAAACAAAAGGCCACAGCATCTCTCCTCTGTATTTCCACACAATGCATCATTTGCTGGTTTTGTCATTCTTATTTTACGATTACTATCAAACCCATCTGTAAAGTGCCAATCTGATCCTACTTCTCCTGTGTCTAGAGCAGTGCTTATCTCTGTCTGGGCAGCCTTTCCTCCTGCCACCTCAAGAGCAAGCTTGAGGACTCTCATAATCTCTTTTTCATTGTGGGAAACAGAAGACCACCACCATTGCCATTCCAACAGTCATCGTATGGGTAGTTCAGCGACATTATGTTCATCATCTTGTTCAGCCGTCATCTTTTATCAGTTTCCAGGTTTCTCTGTCATCCTTACGCCTGTGATTCTTCATTTCTCCTTGCTATTTGTTCCTTTATTTGGAGAGCTTTTCCCTCTTTCTGTCTCATAAACTCATTGCTACATTTTTAGAATGCTCACTCTTAAGCCGGGGAGCTCTGGTGGTGTGATCTGCAGGGAGTCGTGCTGCTCCAAAGGCTACACTGCTTGGGAGGTTTACCAGTAACTCTGTGGGAGAAAGATGGGCATTCTCCTCCCATTCAATTAATGGCCCCAGAAAACCTGCGGGAGAATCAGCTGTGAGCTGTGAGTCAGCTCCCCTAGGATGAGTTTCTGAGTAAGCTTAAGCAGTGCTGTCTCCTCCCCCAATACCCCGCCTCTGCATCGAAGTTAAAGCCTGACCCTGTTGAGATGATTTGATCCTGTAGGAGAGAGCAGAACTGCCCCAGGGATTTCCAAGGCCCTCGATCTTTTTTGCAGCTATTGCCCCCCCCCCCCTTCTCTCTTGAAATGGCTGGTGGGTTCCAAATGTCAATGTTTGGTTTGCAAGTGCTTTAACTGCTGTGCTACCAGGGCCCCTAGTTCATGGAGAGCCTTTTCTGAATCCTGCCCCACACATTGGATGGGAAGTCTGCCTGAGCACCCATAGCATCTTTGGCCCGCTGGGGACCTCTGTATGTCCAGTTTCTCATTTTGTACTTGATTGACTTACTCCTGGTGAACACTGAGCTTCCTAAGCAACAGTCTTTTATTTTTCAGATTACGGCTTGACAGAAGGTCAAAAGATGTTTCAAAAGTGCTTGTTGAGACACTCAAACCAAACCCATTGCCATTAGGTCATAACAACCCCATAAGATTGAAGGACTGGTCAGTCGAGTTCCCAATCTTTATGAAAGAAGACTTTCTCACATAGAGTTCCTGATGGGTACCAACCACTGACTGCTTCGCAGGTCACATCTGAGCACTTAACTGCTATGCCACTGGGTCCCAACAGGTTGAAGTACTTTGTTATAAACAGGTTCCACGAGTTGGATGAAAATGTAGAACCCTGCATGTGAAAAATAGATACTAAGAAGTTGCTTCTCCAGAAAGTTGTGTTGATTTCATATTGTCAACAGCAGTGCAGATGTAGTCATTCTTTGGTCAGCAACCATTTATGGAGTGATTATAATATGTCAGGCTTATAATGTAGGAAGAACGCATCTCTGCAATTCATCATTTGGGGCCTGGTCGACCAGTGGTGCTTTCTGCAGTGCCTACTACACTGTCTTCTTCCTTGGCAGCTACTAGCTGTGCGCGACTATTGGACTCTGTCGGAGAGATGTGACAAGTATGACTGAGGAATGGAATTTTCAATTTTCCTTACTTTTGGTTACTATAAGTTAAACATTGCATGCTCACACATGACAGGTGCTTATCATATTGGTCAGAGCAGCTCCAGAGAGAAGAGGACTCATCCAGCTAATAGGTGCTCCATTCCTCTCTGCCTCTTTAAATACTAGTGGGATAAGCTTACCTCACTGAGGTGTGACTGCTCACAAAGGCTACCATCATTATTAGTCAGCACCTCCTAACTTGGGAAACAGCGATATTTAACAGGTGATCAGGGGAGGAACACTTTCCAGCAGGTACACAACCCAAATGCCAGAACCTGGAGACGCAAGGGTGGGAAATGCTACTTGGAGCGCGACTCATTCAGCTGCACCAGACCAGGCCAGAAGCACATACTTTCAGAATGGCATCTGCTGAACTTGTTTTTTCACATAATTTGCCAGACTTGTTTTCATGAGGTAGGAAGTGAAGCAACTTCTCAGCGAGTGAACACAGCATCTGTATCTTGTCAGAAGGACAGAACAGACCTTTACCTTCTTGCTCGGCTGACTTTTGTTTTTCCATCCTACGTACATGAGTGGAATGGGACACATTTTTCTTTTTTTCATTAATAGTCGAATTTATTTAAATAGTATATGGGACACATTTTTCTTTTACGATGTGGTGCACGTCCTTAGATTTCACACCTAAAGTTGTAGTTTCAATCGGGGTACCTGTTTTGATACTCCAAATAATTTACATACTCCTCAAATAAGGAAAAGGCTTGGGAGACCATAGTTAAATGCCCCAGAATTGATAGCTTTTAAATGTTGTTGTTTATGGTCACTGGGCCTCCAGAGATTGCCCAGCTGTCTCCTGCAGAGCAGCTGGTAGATTTGAGCCTGCTGCCTTTGGGTTGGCAGCACAACTTCTTAGCACTCAGCCATCAGAGCTCATGAACTTAAGTCAGTGGTCCAGAACCACCACAAGAGCCCCAGAACCCTTCTTCTGAAAGGTCACTGTGGTGAGGCCCACTCTTCACGGGATGGGGGCAGCCTGAGTTGGACAAAGCTCAGTGGCAACAAACAATAACAAAATAAGGAAACCTTTATTCACCCTATACCATTCTTTGTGCACAGAAGACTCTAAGACTAAGCTGACTTAGAATAATCCAAGTGTTTGTGACCTCCTGGTGGCGTGTAAAACTGATGATCAGAGGTCTAGTCATAAGAGGTAACCCGGAGTATATTTTGCAAAAAAAACCCCACCACAAATATTCCTTAAAATACAAACTCCTAAATCCTCCATGTTTAAATACTTAGCATGACCCTCTTATACACTCGGAAACTCGGGAATTCAGTTGCTGAACTGAGACATATTTGGGGGGTACATCTCCTTCCTGTGTTAGCTAGCGTCGGGACAGGAAACTTTTAGGGTTTCCCAGTTCCTTTTTCCAAGGAACTGAAGCGCTGCCTCCGAGAGGCTCAGAGAACCTCTTTAAGAATCCCTGCAGGATAAAGCCTGGAAGGACAAAGCCCGACCAGGCAGGCAGGCAGGCCGGCCGGGCGGCTCCGGAGCCCCGCGTTTGCGCGCTTCCCTGGCTGGACCGGCTGCCCCTGTGCGCGGCGGAGCGAACCATCGGCCGGCCCGGGGGAGCGCGGGGCTGCGGCGTGGGGGTGCTGGT
>NW_006399891.1:6455760-6460027 GCF_000299155.1 Elephantulus edwardii | reverse complement strand
CGGGCCGACGCCGCCGCGGGAGGAGGGACAAAGGGGTGGGTCACCGCGGGTCGGGACCCGGCGGCGCTGGGCGGGAGGTGGACAGCGCGCGGACGCGGAGCGAGCACCGGACCTGCCAGCCCGCGCGGGACCCACGGCCGAGATGCCGGTGCGAGGAGATCGGGTGTTTGCGCCCCGCCGGCGGCTGGCAGGTTGGCCCCCGGTGAGTTCCAGCGCTTCCAGCGCGCGGGTCGGGAGAGGGGTCCCAGGGAGGGGAGCGCGTGGGGGGCTGGCAGGCTCCCTGAAATGGTGCTTGCGGCGCCGAAGAGCGGTTGGGGTTCAGGGACAGAGAACATGGCTGGGGGCCTCCTGGACTCCCGGATTCTTCTACGCTCTGTAGCCCCGAGTCGCGGAAGCGGTCTTGAACACAGGGCCCTGGGTCAGTGCACCCTGGCAGGCACGCGCTGTGCCCTTTGTGTCGCCTGCTGTATGCTTCCATGTTGTTCTTTTTGGCTCTAAACTCTAGTTGATGCAGAGAGACATGAGGACGTGAGAAAAAAAAAAATTGACAACCAACATGAACCAGATTACAGATATTATTTTTCAGTCATTTGCTCTGCAAAATAAGTAAGTGTTCTTTTCACCAGGGAATGGAGGTGGGTTTTGGGTGAAGTCTGGAGAACGGACTGGCCAATGCTCCGTAAGTGCTGGTGTTATTTGACCTGCCACCATCCTGCTTATTTTACGTCTTCATTTGTCAAGTTTCCGCCTTCACACAGTAGTTTAAGTTATAAATAATCAGGAGTTTCGGCTGCAAGGTTTTAACATTCTTGAAATGTGGACCAAGTTGGGAGTGAATCCTCCAGGGCTTAGTAATGGAATACACCCTCCCACCTCTGTTTTCGCTTCTCTTCTTAGTCAGAACTCCTTCTCTGGAGGCTGTCTGGCCTCAGGAGTCATTGTGGTTTCCCTCAGCTCCCAGGGGAGAGTCAGCCCACCCCAGAAACTGCCCTGCGGTTGTCCCCTCCCTCCCCCAGCCCAGGAATCCCAGCAGGAGGTGGGAAGGGCCCCCCTCAGATCTCTGGGTGGGCTGGGCTGTGTCAGGTCCACAATCACTTTGGGAAGGCAACGCAGCCTGTGTCGGTTTCTGGCGCTATTTCCTGGGGCTAGTTCATTAGGTAACTTCTGTTAGTTACACCTGGAAAAGAGATCGTTCTATGGGAAAATTAGTAGCATTTGTGGAATCCCTGGGTGTTGCCAGTAGTTAACATGCTCTGCTGCTGACCAAGACGTCAGGGGTTCAGGTATACCCAGGGGTGCCGCGAAGGAAAGGCCTGATGATCTACTTCTAAAGGATGCTGTCTACTGGCACCCCATCCAGCATAGTCCTACGTGATCCACGCGGGTTGCTCTGAGCTGGAATCAATTCTGGGGCTACCGGGCTTTTAACAAGAAGTACCCTGAGTGAGTGAAGGCTGACAAGTCTAGAAGTTTGTAGAACTGCTGCTCCCGGGAGCACAGAGATCTTGGAGAAGCGTGCAGACAGGTGATGGAGAAGTTTGAATCTGATGCTGACAATTGGAAACAACAGTAGGTGCTGTAGCTTTCCCTTTCTGGGGAGAAGAAAGCCCTCTGGTAAGGAAAGGATGGCTTTGGGGGTGTTTTGTGAGATTTCTCGGAGCTGCGCCTACGGATTGATAAAGATGAATGTTCCCTTCCTGAAATGACACTGCAAGGAGATGAATGGCAAACTTCTCCCAGTACCAATCAACTGCCTGTTAATGAGCACCACTCTGAGGGACACGGAGGGGAACATAACTCAGTTCCTGCCTTCTAGAGCCTTGGGCACTTTTGACTATATTTACGACTCCGTAGAGATGAGGGAAATACAACAAATGATGGGATTGCCCTCTACCGAGCCTTCCAGGGATACTGGCCTTGGGAGAGTAAAGGGGGTTTGAGTAGATACTTCACAATGTAAGCCACTTTTTCAAAGTTATTAGTCAATAGACTAATAACGCAGCCACTTCACCAGGCTGAGATGACCTACAGTGGCTGGTATGTAGTGTGTGCTAAGTAAACAGTAGCTGGTAAATAGTACATTCCAAAACGTGCTGAAAATGTGAAGCACCAGCACCTGGGTGATGAAGCAGTGGGATCTGGAAGTACAGGCAGACAGTGACAGGAGCAAACGAAGGATGTGAAAAAGAATTGGTCATGAAAGAACTTAAATTCCAATAAAAGAACTTGAATTTCAAGGTGGGGGGTGGGGAGATCCATAGCAATCCCTAATTCTTACCAGGCTTGACTTCTCTTACAAAGAAGTGAATCATTTTCCCAGTAAACCCTCTCTCTCACCCCCGTGAGCAAAAATTTTTGCTGCTTTTCTGTGCTTAAGACCAATGAAGTTTTACATTGCTCCCGGGAGATTCCCATTTGTAATGAGTTCTGCCTTTCATTTGTTTAACTTTTGGTCCAGTTCTTTGTATGTTGACGAAAGGTCACAGCCAGCCAGCCATTTATCTTCTCCAGAATCTGCTGAATTAATAAGCGTGAGAACTTTTTTAGGGTGGCACAAATGGTTGAAACTCGATTTACTAAAAGGTTGGCTGTTTGAATGCCAGTGAAGAAGGGTGTGGCTGGCTGTTCCTGAAAGGTCTTGGCCATTGAAAAAACCTGAGAGCAGTTCTTCTGAATCACTTGGGGTCACGATGAATCCACATTGACTCAGCAACAACTGGTTGGTTGGTTGTTATTGTTTTTTCCAAGTGAGGGACATGACAAAACCTACTTGCTGACCCATTGAGGTTGGCAAGGTTCTTATTCATTAAGGAGTAATATACCATTGAGGATTTTCTTTTCAGGAGACAGACAAATTCTTGAAACCAGGTGGGGTGGCTTCTGTCCCCTGTACAACAGTATGCTCTGTGGTTTAGAAAGTCAGGCCGATTTAGTCAGGGACTGGTATGAGGTGTGGGTGTGTCCCTGGGTGGAGGGGGGAGTTGGAAAGGTTAGTAATCATAGCTGAAACAGTCAAGGGAATTCTACCTAGAATATGTGCTGCCAGGGGATTCCTTCTCTAATCCCCAGAACAGATCCCTTTAAGGAGCTGTGGCTATAGATTAATGTTATCTAGGTTATGAGCTGACCCCCTATAAAATGCCTCGTTGACTAAACAAAAACTAGTCTTTGCTGGCTGGAGCACTTTAGCTGAGGTGGCTGTGGTGTTGAGAGACAATTTCTAGCAAAGGAGATTTGGATCATGATAACAGAGGGTGTTATCACCGCTGCCCCAGGGCAATGGGTGGAACCAGTGGTTATCCCAGGAGTCTTACTAACTGAGCTGGTCTCAGAGACAGAAAGTTGGACTCAGTTGAACTTCCCGTTGGTGGGTAGAGAGTTGCATTGCCAACCCAGAGCAGCCAGTTTGATTCCACCAGCTGCTTCATGGGAGAAAGACAAGCATCCTCTTCCCTTGTGAGTCACAATTCCTGAAAACTCACTAGAGGGTCAGGTGTGAGTCAGGTCCGACTCCAGGGCTATGACTTTGAGTCTAGTAATGGGCTAAACACATCCATGTTTACAGGATTTTTTTTTTTTAGTTAAAGGACATCTTTGCTAATCTTAACCTCTACAGGGCTTTCTATGATGGAAGGTCTTTTTAATCAGAAGCCCATCTAGCCAGCAAATGATCAGAGCCTCAGTTGGAATTACCATCAGCATGTTTTCGAGTTGAATGTTGTCATGAAGGAGACTTGCGGCCCAATGGTTAAGTGTTTGACTGCTAGCCCAGAGGTTGGCTCTTGAACCCACTCAGTGACTCTGAGCGCCCACTGAACCTATGAGAATGCAGCTCTGCCCTCATCATGTGGCGTCACTACTGGGGGGGGGCATTGCTCAAGAACACCTAACAATAGAGTAGTCTTAGAAAAAGGTCTCCAGACACTCAATCTCAGTTCCAGGATTAAAATAGTTCCCATTTTGAATGTTGCGAAAGAAAACAGTTGATGATACTGGGCACTGCCTACCTTTTTGAACAACAGGCAACATTCTAAGGTGGGAAGTGTCTACTCTGACTTTTCCCACTTGATTAGGAAACTCACCTCCAGGAATTTGACCTCTGAAAGCTAGAGTCTTGGAATGTCTTCATAAACCCAAGCGAATCCTCTGGCATTTAGTGGATTCGGGTTCATAGAGACCCTGTAGGACAGAATAAAAGGGCCCTGTAGGGTTTCCAAGGCTGTCAGTTGTTTCAGAAGCAGATCCCTTCCATCGTTCTCTTTTTTTT